>NC_088652.1:16712435-16874935 GCF_964019385.1 Sycon ciliatum
AGGTGTGGTTCGATGCATGTGATCGTATGGCCCCAGGCTAGGAGCTAACGTTAGTGATAAACTGATGGGACTTGGCTGCCCAATTTACACAATGTCGTACACACTCGACTCTTTGAAAATTGAAATGCCCCAGGAGGATCGCCGCAACAAGCCGGTCGATGGAGCAGAGGTGCACCATCAAAGGTAGTTTCTACAGCCAGTTCAGCCGACATTTCGAAGATGTGCGCTATCTAGCCCCAAGCGTATTATTGAAAATCGAGCGGAAAAGTTACGAGATACAAAACAGCAGGAAGTGATTAGACTAGTTTGCCACTCAGCTCGCCATTTCCGGCGCGCACGCAATTAATATTGCGATCGCGCACCGACACAGGGAAAGAGGCGCGTAAATGTCTTCTTCTTCTCCGTGTTCAGGTCGCATCCTACCCTATAGTGTGCCGTCAAAGGATGTTTGCTCCTGCCCCGAACGGTGGAATCGGTGATCTTGGCTTGTGTAAAATACTGGCTTTAACCAGTGGCTGAATATAGCAGCAACGTGGCATGTGTCAATTGTCACCTACCGACCCGCTAGTTAGGTATTTGTTAGATCGACTTGCCTGCTCAAACTGTGCGGATAGGAACGGCGTTTGGATGTCTCCTGGACACGAGCGGGCACAGCAACACGAAATGTTGCACTGCGCTGTGGGCTATGATCAAAGTCATTTGTCACTGGGACTGTTTCTCAGCTGCTCGATTGAAATCAAGAGGCACAACTGACGTTTGCGTGTACATGTACTCGCGTGTTTGAAAAATGCGAAGGCGAACGTACTGTCGACTTTTTCTTTGTGATACAGGGGCACTATCGTGGAGTGATCATTTGTATCACTTCTTAGGGCACTAGTGTTCCAGACACATGAATACTACTGGGCTCTTAGAGTTTAGATAGTGGCGCACGGTTACATCAAGTATCGGTCCTGCCCAGCTTCAGTATAATGCATTTTTAATATGATTGTGCAATGTACTTGAAGACGCGACCATGTACTTGTTATATATACACGTTTCACTTGGTGCTGTACACGAATTCCAGTGATGTTTAGGCTTCGGTATACTGTAGCATACCTTTCGGTTTACTGTGTCACCTCCAGGTCTAGTCACAACAATATGCCTCATTCGCACACCACACACCACAGAACCATTGGCAGTGCGTTGTATTTTAACGTAAGATGTTGGCCCAAGTGGAGACACGTTGGAGGGTCACCTCCTTTTCCTGTTGATCTTGAGCTGTCATCAGCCGAACGCCTGGACGCTGAGCCCATGCTTCTGATATCGTGATCAGGTACTTGTATCGTAACCTCTTTACGTCTGAGAGATAGCTTGTTTCGCGTAAGGGCAGCTCTCTCTCGCTCTAATGAGCTAGATGAGGTCTCTGAATTCACAGCGGAGAAACAGGGCACAGGGGCGTGATGAGCAAGGTATGGCTAGCAGTCGAGAGTGGATTCTGGATTCTTTCGTGGTTTGATACGCCCCGGCAGCAGATCGACTACCGAGATGAGGTATCATGTACAAGAAGGCTTGCCTGACAATGTTCGCATGGCCCCAGTGCGGGCGCGTGAATTAGATCAACCAATCGATTTTGCGCGTGTCCCAAAATTGTCATCGCAGTATTGCAAACAGCGCACTACACCCACGCAGGGTCCTATCCAGCAGTGTCGTGCGCGTATTGATCCGGGCTGGTAGCTGCTAGAGGTCATCATCATGTTTTGAGGGGTGTTTCGAAGCGGGGACAGCTTGCGAAGTGCAAGGAATAAACAGCATGAGTAGAGGCCCTGGGGCAAGTCCGTTCCATAAGTAGAAATTTACGTCTTGGGCAACGGACAGAATTCCAATAGGTCGGCGTTTGCTACAAACGAGCCCCAAGCCTCGCTGGAAGAGCTCGCTAGATGTGTCGTCCTCTGCGATCTGCACCAGGTCAGAGACCTCTCGTCGAACGAGGATGTAATATAAGTCGCGAAACTGCTGGAAGGGAATATTGAAAACCTGTGCTTCACGGTGACAACCCACAAGCGGTGTGCTCTCCGAGATCTCTAAGCTATTCCAGAGTGGAGTATGCCAGTCGTGGTGCATGTATCACACGTCCTCTCTCCGTAGAATGCTGCTGAAAGAATGCTTGCACTGCGGCGCAGAATCAGTGTCAGTGTCGAGTGCTAGTGCAGTAGTGGAACTTTCCAGTCTAGCCTGCAGGTGAGCTGCAAACACTCACGGAATACCCCCGCTGTGCAGAGTCCGAGGGGTTGCTTGTACTACATGTAACACTAAGGAGTTACATTGTATCATCGTCATACTCATAGTGCATGCTGCGGCCTACTTCCGAAGGTTTGCTTCATGCAGAGGACGACGGGAGGGTGGATGTTATCTGCCGCTCTCGTCCCGTTCGTCGAGGTCTTGTCTCGTCGCTTGTCAGGGATTCCCCGCTGTGTGCTCCACCGCTTTCAACCCCATCACCGAACAATAACTTTACTGTAATGTCGGTACGCTTGTTGGCCGGTCAGCCCCCGCATCAGCCCTCTCACGGCCCTGCCTCCTTGTCGCTGCTCGTTTCGCTACTGTGCGCCACAGTGGTACTGCACATACATGTACTTAGCTCTGGTGCGCAAGGCTCTGTTGTTGGACTGCAGCCAGCTGCGACGAAGGTAAGCCTTAAGGGACCATGCTAACATGTCGATCAATTCTAGAAGAAGATAATGTGAAGGCTTTAAATCATAAAAATCCATGGCATAGTCACCTTCTTACTGATGCGTAACGTAAAGAAGTTCATGTGGTTGCGGTTGTGCGCCCACCTTGCTCGTAGTGTACTGATAATCACGTCCTGCTGATTTTGTGGTATTTCATTTCGGAGGTTTCAATTATGTTCACTGATGTTCAAGCCCTTAACGTGATGCCTGGTTGCAGAAAGGCAGTACATGCATGCCCTTTGGCGTGACTGTCCTGATCAAGAGCGAGATACGTTGTTGGCTATTGTTTGTGACGCGAAGTGGCTCTGCAAATTGACTCGGATCGAATTGTTCTGACCTGACCACGAACTAGTCAGTCAGTCATCTAATTATTCACCGTGTCTCCCAATACCAACTGCTGTGGTATTCCTGGCATGGCAGCACTGCGTTGGGGCACGCAGAAACACAGGCGTGCCACTATAGGTAAACAAATCTACAGTCCTGTGTAGGGAGTGGGCTCCTGTCCACTCCATCGCGGTTTACGGCGCAGAACAAACACTTGCAAGAGGAGCCTCCAACCTCGTAGAAGGCAGAGTGAACTGTAACCAGACCGAACTAGCACGAAGCATCACTCAGCTCTTTGACAGCATACATAATTATGATTGTACAGTGTAGTTGAGTGACCATGCAACACCACCGTGTCAGTCAGTACCTGGGTGAAAGATAACACCAAAGGCCAAGAGTGAAGCTGAGTGAGTGACCTCCCGCCTCCTAGTGAATACCGACACGCGAAGAGTGAAGCTCGTGCCCTTCACCAAATTGCGTACTTGCATGTACGAGGGATCATTTGTACTACACAAGGCAGAACAACTTGCAGCAAGGACTTCAGACACTTTGTGTAGGGATCATTCGTGTACATGTAGGTACGTCCGTATCATATTGGGCAGAGTTGACCGTCGATTTGCATCATCAACATGATTATACAATACAAGAAAACATTTCCAAAATCCTGCGATGAAGCAAACGCAGTCCTAGTTCTTCCACTACTTCCATAGGAGAGGTGACACGATTACGTTGGGATCGAAAGCCCATATCTCCACTACAGTAAGATTGTTTGGAGCAGTTATTGAATCTGGCGTCCCCGGATCTCTTTCTCTTCGGGGTACAAAAATAGGCGGTGCACATCATCAAATCGTTCCTTTTTAATAGAAATCAGCAGGATTGATGGCCTCTACTGGCACCCCACGGCATTCCTGTGTGTGTGACAGGACCTGCTTCTACCACTGTACGAAAATAGTCACTTCCTACATCTGTAGAGGTGGGCCAGAGTCAGGAAGCAATGCATGAAAGTGAATAGAAAACTTTAGCGAACGACGAAGGAACTTAGCCAAGAATCACAATGCTATTATTGGGCACAATTTGTCCTGATAGACTCAAAAATGCCTTTTTAGCTGGCTCCGTGAGCAGGCTGCTCGCAGTTGTGAGCGGTATGTCTAGGATGTGGTTTTGAGGAACGCTGGGCACATGCTAATGAGGCTGTTATGCAGTGAGCCAGTGACTCGAGTTAGGAATCCCTGCTGCAGCATGCCTTAGATCACGCTGTGTAGTCGACTGCATGCTTCGTAACACTTGAGTGAGGAGATTGTGGGGTATAAGGGGAGAAGGCATGATGTCCGGGACAGCACTACAAGTTACAACTACTATCATGTAGTTGACGTGAATCGATCGGGTGGAAATCTGTTATGCTAGATGGCACTTGATTCTATGACATTGTTCACGCGTAGCATTCCGGTTTCTGTTGCCTCGCTGGCAAGATGTAATCACATTACTTGTAAGTGTCCGAATGTGGGTAGGTGTAACCACATCTCCATGTTCACAATGAACATGTTGATGTGGCGATCGTTTACTGTTTTAGCGAAACTGAGCCTTTTTCTGAATGCAGCGGTGTCAGATCAGGGGCATCAGAAGGTATTTTAGGGTGCTAGTAGTACCGTCAGCCGCCTGAAGTGGTTCGATCATTGTACATACGTATATACCATACATGCTGTCCGCAGATTGAGTATTTCGCTCCTGCTTTTGTAGCAGTTGAGCACTCTTGCGTGGGGTAGTGCCTTTGCTGTTTGCGTTATGCAGAGCTCACTGACTTGTCAGTTTGAGCACTCTGGCAAGGTACGTTCGGGCCTGATTGGAAATTTTTATTTCCATTGCTATCAGGTTCGGCCTCATTTCCTCTGTGCTGCGCTGATGAGTTCAAAAAGAACGAAACAGCATGCTGTCCGCAGATTGAGTATAATACCATACATATACCAATGGACGAAACGTACTGGTCTTGACAATCTCAGGTAAAATTATGCTCTAGTACTACCGTACAGGCATGGTCGTGGCCTAATACAAGCGACATTCGCTAACCTGTTTGCGTACTCGTATCTCAACACCGGTGGTAACACGAATATGCGAGCTTTTAAAATACTTTACCTGATAATATTAAAAAAAATGTTTTATATATGAATTCGGATAGCTCAACTGTACAGAAGTACAACTACAAAGAGTACCGAATAGAAGGCCCCGAGAACGGGAAACCAAAAAAACCAAAACAAAAACAGCAACATCAATTTACTGATTATGCACATTGCTTGAAAGCAAATCACAACAATGATTAAGAGTTAAGCTGTCTTTTAGCCAAATGGCCAATTTGACGCGGATGATATCAATCAGGTCCCCCGGCAAGAACTTGTAATACACCTAAAGTCTCATGTTAGGGCCTGGTCAGACTGCGGCAAAATCGAAATAATCCTAGGATTATAATCCGAATCTCCATAGTAACTTGCCGCCAGAGCGGCAAAAGCGAGAGTTGACGCTCCAAAAAAAAAAGCAAGAACGGGCCACGCTTTTCCGCTCCAAACAGGATTTGACGCTGATACGCCATTGACGCTGATAATCACTGATTTTTTCATCTCGATATCGAGGAGCTAATTGGCCACGGACAACAACAAAGCTCATAAGGATGGTTGCAAGGATTGCACTGAAGGTGTTGGCGATCCCCAAGGTGAAGGAATTTGACGTCGTTCGTGGAGATTACCACTTGACGCTCGAAATGAAGTTTGAATTTTCACTCTCCCCACATGTGTAGTGTGATCGCGATTCAAATTCTGGACGCTGTTCTGTTTTCGTCAGGCAACCAAAATTTGCCGCAGTCTGACCAGGCCCTAACACAGTGCATGTACTATCAGTGGTCTTCAGTACTACATGTAGCATTCCCTTCACATACAGTGCATACTCCGCAATGTAGTGACTTTTAGGTGTAATGTTTACAATATACATTACACCTAAAAGTCACTACATTATTTTGTATCCGGATTTCTGGGCCGAAATTATAGTTTTTTTTCCGAAAAATAACGTGTAAAGCAACTTGGTTCTCCTTGGTCCCATTGATATACATTGTACCGGTACATGTAAACTGTATGTATAATTATTTCGATTGCCAAAAGTGCGTACTCATTCAAGAAAGCCTACATGTACAATGTTATGTACACGACTGTACTCGTGATATAATCCAAAACTGGTAAACCAGCATTAGATAAACCTTGTTGTAGTTCACGCAATTGTTAGATTGACAGCATGAAACAAGGAGGAGGACACTGTGTTCGAAAACAGTGACCTTACTACAACCTTCCGTGGTTGGCAGAGCCCCGGTCCCAGCAGAAGTTGGAAAGAAAAAGAAGTTGTCATACAAGTTCAAAAAAGAGCGAAGACAACAAGGCGACATCAGTAGTAGTCTCCTAACCCCCTAGCATAACGAGGGTCAGAACCGGGTGCGACACCCATATGGTTCAAATGGTCCGCAGGGACCGGGGCTCTGCCAACCGCGGAAGGTTGTAGTAAGGTCACTGTTTTCGAACACAGTGTCCTCCTCCTTGTTTCATGCTGTCAATCTAACAATTGCATGATTGTACTTGTACAGGTATATCCGGCAGAGCTGGAGCCAAAGAAATCCGACCATTTTCATAGCGAAGTGTATTTCCTGGCCCAAGTGTGTACAAGGCATAGGCATAGTCACACGGGTGGCCTGCGGAAGCGAAGGCTAGTTTGTGTGTTTCTGAACATTCAAGCGATGCCAACGCGAATCCCGCGAATTATTATATTAAGTGAAGCGTCAGCACCAATGTGTCCTCGTAGAAGAGTGCTCACCACAGATGAAGGGGCGCTCAATACGGCATTTGCAAACAGAGTCGCTTAGCGTGGGGATCGTGGGGATCGGATTTCATTGGCCCCAGCTGTTGTTAGCAGTATTATGTACATGTACATGTCTGTCCACCATAGCACCACCATCATCCTTACATACATGTAGGCAATGTATGTACCATCATGTTGTATTTTAAAAGCTACAGCTGATAGCCAGTTAGGTGTAGAACGTCAGTACCATTGGTCAGGTTTGTGCGATGTTATCACATGAGCTGATTGCCAAGTAACTGGTGGTGTTAGTGGACATTATAGCGTAAAGCACAGTTCCTTGGTCCTTGTTTCTTTACTATGAACTCAAGAGACAGTGATTAAGCTATTTGGCCCGGAGGTTTTACCCTGGGTCGTAAAAATGCTGTCATTAAGTGCCATGTCGTTGCAGCACTTGCGCTGGAGTAATGTCTCTGAAACGGCTAAACTCACACAAGCCAGAGCACAGTCTTCCCCCATGCTAAGATTAGCACAAAGGCAGTCAGCATTCAACGTCGAACTTTAGTTTCGATCAACACTCTTGTGTGAGTGAAAGGCGGGGAAAGGCTTCCCAGTTAAGTACGGCATTCTCCACTATTATTTGATTCTCCATAAATGGTCACGATAGCCATAGCGATTGGCCAGCACTCAGCTGTATGGGTGTCACGTGAGATGAAGTGCAAGGGGCATTGCACTTCCTCCACCAGTTGTCTCCAAGTCGAAGCACACAGCACACCTGCACGCACCATGGTGACAGGGTTATGAGTTTGTGCGGAAAAATTGCGATGAGCATACATAATTTATGAAATTAAGTGCCTTTTCGTCTGAATTGTTGCTATTTTGCTTGTATTGTTGACTTTTTTTTACAAGTGCCCATGGGCTTCTGTCTAGTTAGAATTGAGGAGCAAACTGAGGGTGGTGAGACCTAGGGCACCCGGCCTGTGCCTCGCCAACAAGCCTCTGCAATAGACAAGTCCACCGAATTTGTAGAATGCTGACGAACGTCCTTCTCCTTGTGTTTTGTGTACATGCACAGGGTGACGGCGAGGAATACCCGCCGACCCCACCAAGTGTTCGCAACGATCATGATGATGATGATAATAACAGGAAGGCCATTGGACCCTACCTACCCGACACACGCGACACGGACGACTACAGTTGCGTAGCGCCAAGGAGAGGACTGAAGATCGTCGAAAAGGACCAGTGCTTTGCGCCATGCATGAGACACTGCGCGGAAGGACTGCGTGCAGGCTTCTTCCACCTGTCCTGCCTGATCCCGACATGCCTCCCCCAAACAGTCATGAACAAGGAGAGTCCCAGAGGGCGTGAGAGCATGTCCAATGAGAATGAAAACGAGCATGCAGAGGATGTTGAACCGTGGGTGTTTGAAACTGATCGGTACTCGGTCGGACTGGGGGAATTCCCCGGGAACAAATATCATAATAACCACTCGGCATCTGATCTACGACCAACAAACGGATTTGCCATGACAATCCATCCGTTCACGTCGTGGCGTAGGTCCATGCGCTTCAATCTGTCGGCGTACAGGGAGCGAGGGCTTGCCTTTGATTTCTTCTCTGCACAAATCGGCCTGGTAACCAATGACGAAGAAGAGCGTGTGTGCTCGCTGGAGAGTGACCGGCGGGAGAATCAGAATCCGGATGACACTATCACCTTCACGATAATCTCTAACAGAGGACGACTCTTCACAAGGAACCTCAAGACGCGCACCGATGCCAAGCTGAAGGTCAACTTCGCCATCCATCTCCCGGAGAACGTCCGGACGCTGCGCCTGCACGTGTACCGCCAGAAGCGGCACTTCCGCCTGAGCCCGTTCTGCGCGCCCCGCATCTACGCGGTCTGGTCGCAGGCCAGTCTCAGCAACGGGCGGCCGATACTGCCGGCGTGCGGCAAGGAATGCCGCATCGACGGCAAGGGAGTGTACTTATCGTGTCTGCTCGGAGGCTGCTCGGGAACTGCCCTGAAATACAAAGAGCCAGGCCACTACGCGGTCATTGAGAAGCTCCACAACAGGTCGCAGATTTGCATCGACTGCAGCATCAGAAAACGCAGGCACCTGCCGACGTATATGGACGGATTGGGGCGCCTGGAGCATTTCATCGGAGCGCACGCCGACAGTCGTGTGGCATTCGACCTGGGCGAAATCCGCCACCTGGTGGCCGATGAAACCTCACTGAACGTTTTCCACGTGACCGTGGGTCTGAGCAGCCGGTCTCAGCGCAAGTGCCTGAGTCGCTTGCGTACGCCAGCACAGAAGCGACTGTACCGGCCGATGACATTCAACATCCTGTTGGACAACGACATAGCGCAGACTGTGGAGCTGGACGTGTTCAACCAGCCCAGCAGAAACCTCTCCATTCTCATCTCCAGGGCACGGAGGACTCTTCGCATCGAGGCTCTGGGCGGCACCGGGAGTCGCCTCTGCAACCAGGCCATCTGGGCCAATCCACGCCTGGAGCATAGCACGCTGTACGCGTTTCCACCGTGCAATCGCGACTGCGAGAGCGACTTTGAGCGCGGTCACTACCCGCTGAGCTGCACTCTGGGCAAGTCTGCATGCCCGGGGTCGTCGGTATGGAACAGTAGCCTGTATGCACAGGTTGGGCCGATATCGTGGGGTGTCGGTATTGATACTGCCGGCGATTGGGCTATCAGCTGGCACCGCGCCAGCTTTCGGCGACGAATCCAGTTCAGCGGCGGTCGCAGGCCGTTCAAGCGTGGTATCGGGCTTCACGCCCCAGGCACAGTCGAGTTTAATCTGGGACGGATGCGCGAGTCCGGCTTGAAATTCAACTTCCTGCACGTGGTGGTCGGTATGGATACGAACTCGCTGCTCCCGCGATGCACCGCGTTCGCGCTCATGGTGGGCGGTGAGGCTCGTGTCTATGGCGACGGCCGACTGCTTGGCAGCTGGGTGATGGCGCATCAGCACTCGGCGCGTTCGCGGCAGTCCTCGCTCAACCCAAAGCAGACGTACGGGTCTGGGCACGACGTGTACATCTCAGTGAATGGAGTCGACAAGCTGCGCTTTGTCGCACGCAACCCGACAAACAGCTTGTGCGGCCATGTGGCGTTTGGCCTGGCCGAGTTGATAACTCTTGATTCATATTAGCGCCTTTTGACATCAGTGTCACGAGTTGAGTGCCAATGCCTTGATTGCACTAGCTATCAAGGAAGCATATTATATCTTTTAAGAAGATGATATCTATTCGCCACGAGATTTGATTGTTTATGGCGTTCTGGCATGGATTTTAGCGGCTGTACCACACAGAATTGTACTTGAACACTAAACAGTCGAACGAATTGATTATACTCGGGGCGTTCATACGTTCTATCCCTTATCCTAAGTCTGTGTCATGTGCGTTTCCGTGCGTGCGTGCATGTGTGTGTGTGTGTACCAGCTAGTCCGGTTGGTGGGTACACTTATGGCTGATTGTGTTGGGTCTGTTGCCAACAGGTCGGCTCCTTGAAGGTGTCTTGTTGTATCTGCCACCTTTGTTGGTTTCAGGGTTCGTATACTTTGTATTTGAAGTATACATACCTGTTAACCATGGACTGCTTCTGGCTAGATTAACTCTTGTGTATTCAATGATGCTAGTGACGCTTAGATCAGATCCACTCTGATTTAGCCACCCACACTAGTAGCAAGTATTACCTTCACTGGGGGCAGGGGTAACTGCAGTTGGATCTCAGGACGGATACCCTGATGCCGTCAACCCTTTTTCTGCACCTTTTCCTCACCCACTTACTGAGGTGTGGTGAGCCCATAAGTGGGATCATTTTCAAGTCCACCCAGAGTTTTGGGGATTTCAGGGGTGTCGGCCGTTGGGCGGTTCAATAGCCAGTTGAGTCATCTTTCCAAGATTCCTTTTGAGTCTCTCTCCCCTCTCCCGGGGAGACCCACGTGACCAGTTTTGGCAGTGAGCAACAAGAGAGAGAGAAGAGAGCGCGTGTGTGCGTGTGCATGCATGCACATATGTGTGTGAGGGTGTGTGTGAGAGAGAGAGAGGGAGAGGGGGGGGGGGGCATGCGTGTGGACAAAGCGTCTTGGGTGATAACAGAAGACATTGTGTGCTGCATTCTCTCTTTGTGTGGTTTCCCACGGTGCCTGCTGAGATGACTTGACATTCTGTCCCCGGGGAAAATTGCGGAAAAAATCGCAAAAAACGCGGCAAAAAACGCGGCATAATTTGCGGTGAATTTGCGGTAAATATGCGGTGAATATTATTGATATCATCTCGCGGTGGCAAGTTTGCAGTTGATATGAGGCAATTTTCAGTGAGTATGTAGTGAAATCAATCAGTTACAAGTCTCTGGTGTACCCTTAGGGTTGGTCCACATAAGCAAAATCGGCACCGCAAGACATCGCAGGGCATCGGCGGTGAGCCAGCTCCCGATCCGTTGCGCATACGGTTCGAGTAACAAATCTACTACCGTACTGGCAATATATGTTGCCGCAGTGAGGCCATGAAGCGTTACATTGGCACATGTTTGCCGCACGCAGGGCGTTACATGCAAAGTCGCACAGGAGCCGTTACACAGGTTTCTATATTGCCGCAGTCCTTTTTTTGCTATTGCCGCATCATTTTTTGCAAACTGCAATGAAAAGATCGCCGCACCCCGCCGGACGCGCGTTACGAACTCAACGAAAATTTGTCGCACTAGCCTGGTCGCGCGTTACGCCGCACCCCCCTGCGTTACGCGTTACGCGGCAACATATATTGCCAGTACGGTACAAAGTAGCACAAAATGTGTCCAAATCCTACCACAGGTTTGCCAATTGAACCTTGAATTCTTTGTTTCTTCAGTAGTTCAAGGTCTTTCGTTGATGGCCACTGGTTGCTACCTTTTACTGGAGATCAGGAAACTACTTCTACACATTTTATTGCAGTCTAGTAAGCAATGGTGTCGAATTAATGCATGCAAACGTTGATGAAGTCACAAGAACTTGCCAATGTATCCATCGTATTTTTTATTTGTTTCAATTGTATTTGTCTCCTAAGTTGCACATAGCCCTTGGCGGATTATGCCGGCATAATATTTGGCATAATCTTGGGATTTCGTTAAAAAATTATGCTCCGGCATAATATACGGATTCCAACGTGTAAGGTCGGCATAATCTTTCGGTTTAGACAAAAATTATGCTCAGGGGCATAATACAGCTTTGTCAGAAAGCCTGCAGATGTTTTTTTTAAATACCCCAGTTACGACTACTTGTCATAGCCCTTGGCGGATTATGCCGGCATAATATTTGGCATAATCTTGGGATTTCGTCAAAAAAATATGCTCCGGCATAATATACGGATTCCAACGTGTAAGGTCGGCATAATCTTTCGGTTTAGACAAAAATTATGCTTAGGGCATGGCCGTGTGTGTATGCGTGGTTTCTCAATCCTCTATGTACAGCGTGAATACATAGTTGAACCGAGCATAATTCAGCATAATTCAGCATATTTGTTGGCATAATTGTGGCATAATCAAAAGCATAATTTGACGATTGGCCGAGCATAGTCCGCCAATGGCTAGTTGCACAACAGTCAAGCAGATCATCCGAAAAGGACGGGTTGATATGCTGACATATTTGCCACCTTGAAGCAATTACAAGAATGGCGAACGAACCTCGTCTCTAGCTTCAATTTAGGAAAATTTAGGACGAGCCTTGGTTTGAAATTTTGACAAAGTCTGGCTTCCGGCAGCCGGCGATCACCGGCGCAAACGGTTCACAAACCACTTTTGGTCAAAATCGTACGGGATCGGTGCCGGGGCAGATCGCAAGAGTTGGGCACTGTCCACCTTTGCCGGCGGTCCCTTGCGATATTTTACCGTATGATTTTGTTACGGCTGCACTGGTTCACATAATCGTAGTGCGCCGGGAGAGGTTGCAAGAGGCCCACTCCCGTTGATTCCCGGCGCGTACCGGCGATATGTGAACCAACCCTAAGCGCTCGTCATATTTGAGTACAAAGCCGCCACCGGATGAGACGTTGCTGACCGAACAGTGCACTGTGTGTACGTGTAGTGCAACAGAAAAGTAAAAAAACGCGGGAAAATCGCGGAAAACGCGGTCTTTAAAAAATCGCAAAAACGCGGAAAAAAAAGCGGCCGCGGAATCGCAATTTTCCCCGGGGACAGGACACTAGACTGCTGTCCAGGCCTCAAGAGAGGTCCACCGTACCATCACTCGTTTTGGTTGGTTGGGCATTGCATAATGCAAGGCTCTCGGATCGCAAACATGTTTTATAGTTTCGTTAGCCAACGCAAGCTCAACTGATGAATTCGGCGAAACACTATTGCGTTGAGTAGGGAGTGGTGCTTTATCGCAGGGTTCGCTGAGTGGAAGGTTCAATAGAGTTTTTGTGTGCTCTGGACGGCAGTCGTGAGTCCATCAAGTCATGGTCGAGTAAAATGTCAGTTCCAATGCGGCCAAGTTGGCTATCATCAGGAAGATTGACCTTGTAATGCCAGGTATACGAGCAGGCCACTGAACCATAAACCTACGTCCTTATACCGTGAAACCTGTCTAAGATGACCGCTCAAGGGACCTTCAAAATGTGGTCTCTGTCACCAGGTGGTCGCCTTATCCAGGGCCAATTGACTGGAGATAGCATCCTGGTTGCAGTGGTCTTCTAGGACAGCCGGGTGGTCGCCTTATTCGAGTGGTCGCCTTGACAGGTATTACTGCATTTATACTGACAGGCTATTTTAGTGCCAGGAGCTGGTCTGTGCCTGCAGGCTGTGCGGGTGGTAGATCTACAGGAAGCTAGCAGTCGAACTGATTGTCCATGACTGATACCTCGTTTATCCAGGCAGTCTGGGACCAAGCAGTGCCCGAAACTTTGAAATGTTGGACTGTCCATAACTCCGAATCACATACAATCATGTACATTTTGATGGGAAAGGCCATAGATATGGCGTCTCTATGTCCACACTATGAGAAAGGAGTAGTGATATTTCCACTGAGACTCGCCCAAAGGGTGCATGCCCAGTACCAAGAGTACATGACACCCAGAGTGTGCAGCTTGGGGCCTTTTCTGCTATGGGTGTCTGTCACGGCGGAATTCCGTGATTACATCACATTTGGCGTACAGATCTGAGGCGGGAAATGGCGTAGTGCGTACAACTGAGCTGCAGTTGTGCAGAAACAGACCTGCTTGAACCCTGCCCCCTGTTTGTACACACTACATCACTAAAATGATGTAATCTCGGAATTCCGCCGTGACAGCAACCCATCCCTGCTGCACATTCTGGGTTTCATGTAGAATCTACTCTTGCCAGTACTGACACGTAGACCTGGTAGATACCACCGGTATGGAACTCGAAGTGCCCATTACAAACTCAGTCTGTGTCCGGATAACGGACGTATGCGTGCACTTGGACAGTGAGAGTGCATCATGCGTGTACAATCACATCATCATGTACAATGTACATGTACATGTAGATGGAGCATTACAAATTTTGCACCCCGGTACCCGTGTTTCAGGCTTCGTCAGGAAACGCCATGGCCAGCGAAGTCCTTGACCTTGTAAAATGATTCGCAAGGACAATCAATGATTTGCAAGGACGATCTCACTCTCAGCCACTTATGCCTAGCGCCTTTGTAGTATGACCTACCCTGGCCTGGCTTCACGACCACCGCCACGAAGTACTGTTACAGCGCTTGGGGCGAAAGAAGAGACGGCCTTCGTTCAAGCTCGGTGCATCGCATAGCTGCGGCTGCTGAGCGGAGCTTTCCTCCTGACGTGTTAGTCCTTCAGTAAAATCTCTGCAACAGGCTGAAAGCTACCTCACCGGTAAGCTTTTGCACCGGCAATGTGTTTTCGCAGCTACTTGGCTAAACGCGTCCACAAAGTTTTCTACAGACATTATCTAGATGCATAGCCTATTCGCGATAGCGGAGGACATCCACGCTCGTCCTA
Source organism: Sycon ciliatum (assembly GCF_964019385.1). Lineage (NCBI taxonomy): Eukaryota > Metazoa > Porifera > Calcarea > Leucosolenida > Sycettidae > Sycon > Sycon ciliatum. The sequence continues at coordinate 16,727,269 of NC_088652.1, forward strand.
CTGGTTTGCGACATGCTGCCAAATACCGCTGGCAATGCAGACACACGGTTCGTGCTCAAAATTCCCGTGAGACAGTACCAAAAAAGACTACATGACATCTGAGATTCAGGAGCATCATTCATAGTGTACATCTACATTTTTACTATGAAGGCTTGGCGAGATGATACCTCAGCTGTAGATCTACCACTCTGAGTCGCGGCCAGTCGCGAACATGATGGACGCAGATCTAAAAAAAAATCTGTACACAATCGTGTAGACCTACAGCACGTAGATAGGTCTACACGTACACTGCACTGGCTGTTCTATGTATAGGATATTGCACGTTTAGTGTACTAAAAGGTACAACATTTCGCCGGCTACTTTAAATAATTGGCTATATTCGGCACCGCGACCCAAAACTCGGAAATTAAAATGATGATGAAAATTTTAATTTTCACATCGGCTTTAAAGTGCAGTGATGTACTGCCACCGGTAGTACATGTATGATGTAGTATCAACTTTGCAATTTGAGGCATGTTGCAGCTTTATCTGTAGGAAGTCCAGTGCTGGCAACTGAAATCCAGACCGACCCCTTAAGTTAGGGCCTGGTCAGACTGCGGCAAATCTTGGTTGCCTGACGAAAACAGAAAAGCGTCCAGAATTTGAATCGCGATCACACTACACATGTGGGGAGAGTGAAAATTCAAACTTCATTTCGAGCGTCAAGTGGTAATCTCCAAGAACGACGTCAAATTCCTTCACCTTGGGGATCGCCAACACCTTCAGTGCAATCCTTGCAACCATCCTTATGAGTTTTGTTGTTGTCCGTGGCCAATTAGCTCCTCGATATCGAGATGAAAAAATCAGTGATTATCAGCGTCAATGGCGTATCAGCGTCAAATCCTGTTTGGAGCGGAAAAGCGTGATCCGTTCTTGCTTTTTTTTTGGAGCGTCAACTCTCGCTTTTGCCGCTCTGGCGGCAAGTTACTATGGAGATTCGGATTATAATCCTAGGATTATTTCGATTTTGCCGCAGTCTGACCAGGCCCTTCGCGGTGCGTCCACATTCCAGCGGTCTCTATTTCGTAGTTTTAACCATCCCGTGTTGGGTCTTTGCGATGTGAGCTCAGGGGTCGGATTAGTTGGACGGGCACACCATTCCCAAAGCACTGCACTGCACACCGGCCATTTTACGTTAAAGAATCGGTTCGGTTTGCAGTGCGTTGGGTGCGCCCACCCAATTACTTCGTCTACGATCAAGATACAGTATAGATATACAACTTTCTGGCATTTTCACGAGTATCGACATTTCATCAGCGATTTTTGTTCGGCACGGGGTTAATTCTCACTTGTATCTTGATCAGTTGGTGGATTTTTCAGATGGTACACAATGTACCGGTACATGCAAATGAAGTTTCAACTTTGGAATTCGCTATCTGCAAAAATCATTTGATTTTTTAACCGTTCCAACGAGGTAAAATAATAAATTTGGACCTTTTAAAAAATGCAGAAGAAACACCGTATGTTACAACTGCCTGCCCTAGCATAACACTGTGGCAGCATTGTCGCTATTCCCTGTAACCATGGTAACCCAGCAATACGCCCATTGCGCATTGACGTACTAGTAATGTGTACCACGAACCACCCCACGCAGCCACCTGGGCATGGTCGTCTGGCGTGTTGAACAGTGCATTGCTGATCCCAGCGTACTCACATAACACCCCACACAGCCACCTGGGCATGGTCGTCTGGGGGTGTTGAACAGTGCATTGCTGGTCCCAGCGCACTCACATAACACCCCACACAGCCACCTGGGCATGGTCGTCTGGCGTGTTGAACAGTGCATTGCTGATCCCAGCGTACTCACATGCATTACTCATACCTTCCATATTTGGTAATACGCAATACAGACTTTATTGTTGAACTTTGAGAAAGGCTGCCTGGAGGCTGCGGCTAGAACTTCTATTACTAGAAGTGCTAAGCGTGCACGCATGGCCAGTCCAATCAGACTACACCGTGCACATAATAATAATTATTATGCACAGCAGTACGTTGAGAAAAGCTAGTCCGTCGAGAAGTCGGTGGTGTAACATGTACATACATGTGAGTTCAGAACAGTTGTGTGTGCTGGCGTGTGTACAAGCGGACGTACAACAGGTGGACGTTCGAGCCACCGCGGCTAAATAAATGCATGCCAAAAAAGAAGAAGACAGACAAGGTAAATTTCACAGGAAAGCAACTTTGCAAAATGAAAGATTTCAGTGAATCAGACACACACACACACACACACACACACACACACACACACACACACACACACACACACACACACACACACACACACACACACACACACACACAAATGTCAAGAAAGTGACTTGCTGCTACAATGGTTAATGTGGCTACGGTGGGACGTTGTCCCGTCCAGACAAAACTAGTATTGAATGATAATCATGATTTCGGTGAAAGAGAATTCAGACAGCGCCATGATGGCCAGCGGAGCACCACGATCAATAAGGAATCGGGGTATCGTATTTGACTCTGCTGTTGGATTCCAACTGGCCCCAGTTGGTCAACGTGCCTGTGCTTTGACAAGCAGAGCCGCTCAAGCTGCCACACTGCACGGCACGCGCGAACATGTATTCTCCCAGGAAACTGAGTAACTTTGCGTTAGATTCAAGGAAGGGCACAACGTGATGTGCGTCATCACAGAGCAGACTGCAGAGCAGAGCGTGTCGATCCCAGTTGGTTCATCTTGTTATGCAACTCCAGGCTACGCGTTAAAGTTCCCTGCAAGGGACAAATCAATGACAGGAATGCACAAGTTTAGAATACCGTAGGTTTTGAATCGCAGATATTTTAAAGGTAATGAAATTGGTTGCTCCTGCGTGAAACAGACGCTTCCTGCTGAGCTGAACACTTGACTGGACATAGTAGCAACCAACAGCCAGATTCATTTACTATTAGCGCCAAATATAAGCTGCCGCTTTTAACTACAGATGAAGTACAGTCAGACCTTGCTTATCCGGTCCTCTTCTATCCGGACTCCTCGCCATCGGGAAGAAAATCGTTGGCTGCCGATTTATAGCATATGCCATGCATACATGCAGTATGTATGTTTGATTATCCGGTTCCCTCCCTGGATACTTTTGTGGAGAACGGATGTGTGCGGTTAGGCGAGGGCTGACTGTACTGGAAACTGAAATTCGACCCCTTGAATAAAAAAAATAAAAAAAATTTCACGGTTCGCGGGAGACTCGGCCAAAGGCCCAGTTTTCCGCATCCGCAGGAACGCCACCACCCTCTTGGATCAAGGCGAATAAACTAGTTTTAAATTTGAACTCGGATAATGAGCCAGTATGGAATGTAAAGTAGAAGAAGAAAACACATGGGAACAAGTCATAATAATTATTATTCCACAATCACGATGACATAGTGCCAATAAACATGTGATGCGGGCGGTTTCAACCAGCCATGGTGAGTTATGATCACTGGAGATGTGTTTTAGAGCTAGGTCTTACGTCACTGAATGTCTCAGTAGCCTGTCAGTTTTGTGCCCCTCGACTGCTTATTATCTTGTTACAGTCGTGGAAAGTTGCTTCATAACTCGTTCCCATGTGTTTTCTTCTTCTGCTTTAAACTACTGTCGCGGACATGGAAATCCAGTCAATTGACCGGGCCCGGTGCCCTCGGCGCGTACAGAACGTAAGTCGTTGCATGCAGTGCGCAATCATGTTGATGCGATGCGACCAGCAGCAGCGCATGATAATACGTGCTACGGCTGCATGGCCAGCGCCCTGGGGCCGCTAGACGTGCGACGCGACCGGATTTCCATGTCCACGACAGTAGTTTTAATTTTATTTCACGTTTTCAAACATTGCATTTTCTGTGTTACTGTACCTATCGCTATACTAAGCCTTGGTGTAGTATTACAAGTCAGACTGAGACAAGGATGTTACCTGTATGCATAATTCTATTCATAAGCCAACGACGAGGAAGTCACCTCAAGGCCTCGAAAGATAGGACAACAGCAAAAGGGCAAGGAACCACAGGTTGGCCTGCGTGCATGCAGAGTCCTAGTGACGTCTTAGTGACGTCAACACATAAGGGACCATCGCAAAAGTTCGCAGAAGCCCCTGAAACGAAGAGCCTACGTTTGGGGGGGGGGGGGGGGGGGGGGAGGGAGTCGGTGTCGAAAATCGCAAACCGGGCTTCAATTCAAAAAAGTATTGACGACATGTAGGAGCTGATAAAGATTAGCATGCCATCACAGCCGGCGTAGATCGCTTGTCAGGACGCGTAGTCCATTCATGCAACTGCGCGTGTCGCGTAGCTGGCTGCCTGTACACTGTGTGTAGTCTAGTACCAAGAGTCCATAAAACGCGTGATTTATGGACTCTTGCTAGTACTAGTACTAGCAGGGGTTCATAGGGTTTATGAACCCCTGCTGTGTAGTATATTATAATAATTATTATGTGTGAGCATCCAAGTGAGATAATGAAGCCCATATTGTGACTGTCGTTTCGTTTGAGGGGGGAGGGTCAGGCCCGAAACTAACGGTCTTCGTTTCGGGGGCTTCTGCGAACTTTTGCGATGGTCCCTAAGACATGTGCATGGATATCACATGTATGGAGCATGATCATTTTTTCTAGTATTTTACTATCCCCTGCCTGGATGAACATGACATTGTATTCACCTCTTCAATACACAGCGTTACAGACAGCATGAGCCCAGTACCATGACAGCGAATGGGCTGCTTGTAGCCCGGTTTAGCAGGTTTGGGTGGGGCTGGTGAAGAATGCAAAATGGTGGCAGTGGTAAACGTCACGGGAAATTACGTATCTATGAGAGACATCCACAGAACCTGCTGGGAGAGTACGCGTGTACTCGAGTCTCATCCTGAGCACGTTTTTTCTTCTTTTTTTTCAGCTCCAGCAGCTGTATTTTTCATTGCAAAGCCGTCCTTGATTGTTGTGCTGTTCGTTATTTGAAAAGTGGACATTCAATCAAGAAGGCAGAGGACATAATTGCCTGATTGGAGTTTCTCGTGGCATAGGACGGCAACACAGTGGCGCTTTGCGATTTCTATCAATTTGTGCGATATCAAAATTGTTTGTGATCAACCACATCGAGCAGAACGGGATCGTCCCTTGATTTGCTGGCCGCATGTTTCACTGCTTTGTTCTTTGCATTTTCTCCATCGAGACAAGAGAGAAATATTTTCCTTACAATAATGAATCTTCGAGTCTCATTCTAGAAATTGTAAATTGGTCCTTCGAGCCTCTCAGACGATGGCTGACGCAGTGAAGCTGAAGCTCGCCAAGGCGAAGGCAACCTTCACGAACCTTCGCCGCGGACTACTCATCGCCATCGATGAACCAGATGTAGATAAAGACAAGATCAAGTACAATCTTGTTTTACTTCAGAACGGCCTGAATGCCGTATGCCGTGATGGAGATCATCACCGTGTTATCCTGTACATGTAGTAGTGCCAGTCAGGACAGTGTGTTGCTTGATGGTCTATGCAAGGATGCTGATGATCTGGAAAAACAGTATACGGATGCTGTCACTCGTGCGAGTACAGTTTTGGCTAGCATGAGCCGTTACAATAGTACGTGCACCAGCGAGGGGACGGGTGTACGGTACCCACGCAACCCTGATCGAGTGCGCCAGTATTTGGAGTCTGTGTCTGCGGCGAGGACAGTGCGTACTGCACAGGATCAGTTGCAGTTGCGAATGCAACAGGAATCCACACACATGCAGAGTAGCACCACATGTATTGCGAGTGACAGTGTTGTAGTAGTGTGTCCTTGGGTGCACCTACAGCTGCTCTGTCCCGTACTTATAGATCTAGTACGCAGGGCCAGGCCGTCCCGTTGTACGATCGAGTACCATGAGTACGGCGTTGACCAAGGTCCGCCCGACATACATGTCAACGGGGACCCGTATGCGGCGCTCACAGATGACCTCGAGGTCAAGCCTCCACGTGGGCTGATGGTCACAGCTACAGAGAGCCTTTCAAATCCGAGTTCAACATCGTGGACTCAGCCGCCGTGCACGGAGTTTTCGAACTCCCTGCTGCAGCTGTCGTCTGCAGAGTTTTTGAACTCTCTGGATTCGCAGCAGCCGCCGTGCACGGAGTTTTCGAACTCTCGGCCAAACACAAGCTTACCGACGGTTAAGCTTCCGACCTGACTGGACAAAATGATCCCTGGCTTCACCAGACGCTAGAAGTCGGAAACCATGTCCTTTGCCGCGACATCCATCTCCAAAAGAACTCCATCTTCGTCTAAAAAGGCTTGAACACTCAATATTCAACCGAGATTCGCGGTCTCATGCTTTCTCAGATCGAATCATTTTTTGTTGTAGCAGTTGCAGGGCAGATCCCTGCCACTACTTCAACAGGCTTTCGCTTCACAGCATGCCTGGAACAAGCCATATCGAGGTTGCAAGCTACCCCTCTCAGCAAGAAATTCGAAATTTCAATGGCGGAAGGTATACTACGAAGAGAATTTCAAAATGTATGGTTCGTCGCGCGATCGTTCAACCTACATCATTCAAACTTTGCAGGATGGTTCTGACCTGCATGCTAGGCATGGAACCACAGGGTTTGATGTCATAGCTGACACACAAAGTCACACACACAGCACATTCGTATGCACAGATAATAAATCAGTGGACGTCATCATCATCTTCCCGCTGGTCTCAAATGTACTTTGACGTGCTATTTCGCCCGGGTTGACGGTGTATGAATTCGTGTTGAGAGCTTTCAGCAACAAAGCCAACACAAGCCAAAGTAGTTTTAAAAAAAGAAAGAAAGAATATGATTACAACAAACAAATCTCCCATGAGGAAAAACCGTAATTCCAGACTCACCCTATGTGTTAGATGTTAGGCTGTGGTTCCGTTGGATCCGGTACCGTCACGACGCCCTCCTCGAACGGAATTGGCACAAATGAGGAAGAAAGCTCTGCGGCCTGCGGCACTGGCGAATGTGGAGCGGCGTTGGTGGGGTCAGCGGCCGACATTCTGGCCGCTGCCTTGGCTATGAGCATCTCAGGTATGTCGTAGTCGTGCTCCACCTTCTTGCCAAACGTCTCCAGGCCTTCCTCGGCTGGCATGTGGTGCATCTGCGGCCAGTCGGTCCTCTGCGGGTGCAGGGGTAGCGGAGAGGCTACGGGCGAGCCTTGGTAGAGGATGCGAGACCCGCTGGCCACGTCGTCAAGACCCGGTACATGCACTTGGGCGCCGATAAGGTTGGTGAAGCTGCGCGACGTCACTGGCAGATCAAAGTTGCTGAACACCGGCACAGGGAATGAACATGAAGAAAACCAATATTGTGCATGTGAATGATAATATCTTTGTGGAGACACAGCACGTGCAAGCCTGCGTTGGCATTTGTACACTTTTCCTCACTGAATTCTGAGCCAAATAAAAAAAAGAAGAAAAAAAGAAAAAGGAAAAAAGAAAAAAAAGAAAAAAAGGAAAAAAAGAAGAAGAAAAAAGTGCAAAACTGGCGCCCTGGAGCAGTTCCGATTATATCACTGTACTTGTACAGCACATGTGCACACGTCCAGTCTCATTCGTGCCATTTCCAGGTGATCAAGGGCCGTTCCAGCTGAGGGCGCCAAATTATGCACTTTGGGTCAGAATTCCTGATCACAACTGTATTACTATACGCTGTATATTCACCATAGGAATGCGAAATACCGAGGGCAAGTTCGCATGCACATGGTCTTAAAGTTGTCAATCGCCGTCTCCGCAGAAGAGATGAGGCCATTCGAATCAGCAGCCTGAAAACTGCTAACCAAGTCGATGAAAATGTTCGCTCACCATTCTTTTTTATTATAAAATCATTGAAGTATTAAAGCCAATGCAATTTTTGTCTGCTATTCCATTACACGTCAGGCGAAATTACTGGTCAGTCGGCTGACACACAGTCACACACACAGCAGATTCGTGTGCACAGATACTAATTAGTGGACGTCGTCATCTTCTTCCCGCTGATCTCAAATGTACTATGACGTGCTATTTCGCCTGACGGCATTGCTGGCAAATGTTAATGATAGCCTGCATGCCGTCCTACCGGTAGGACACAGGAAATCCCTTTGTAAAAGTGCTTCCGGTTGAGAATTTTCCCGAGACAAATTGTTCAGTTCAGATTAGTAAGTTTAAAAATGCAACTCCCACAACCTTTGTATTAAAGTCAAAGCAATGGTACAAAAATGCACGGCCGTGTTCAGGGCTTTGTACAGTAGCGTTTGGTGAAATACAACCCAAAGAGTGCATATCTGCCTCCCCCCCCCCCCTTCCCCGACTTGCACAGTACTTATCGCCCTGCAAGTGGCACAACTGCGGCTCGACGTACACATGTACAAATAAAACGATGTAATAATCGGAACTGGTCTAGGGCACGCGATTCGGACTGTGGGTTGGATTTCACAGAGACCAGCTATACATGCACAGGTGAAGTTTTAAGTTTTAACCATTGTCAAAATGGCCACATTCGCTACAGTCGAAGCGCTAGCAACCAGGTCAAAAAATGTGAATTATGGCCATGGCTTATAGGTCATGATGAGGAATTTGTATGGTGCATAGTCACTAAGCTTACAATGACAGTGGAGTGCAACATGTTGCCATAGAATGTCATACTCCGCCTGGTTGGATAACCTGTAAAATGTGTGGACTCCGTCGTCAGCCGCCAAGCAACAGTTTACGGTCAGGTTTAAAAGGTCAATGCTAGAACAGAGGCCATGCAGCATGTCTGTGTATGATGTTAGAACAGAGGCCATGCAGCATGTCCGTGTATGACGTCCCACCAGTAGGACCGGGGTCAATGCTAGAACAGAGGCCATGCAGCATGTCTGTGTATGACGTCCCACCAGTAGGACCGGGGTCAATGCTAGAACAGAGGCCATGCAGCATGTCTGTGTATGACGTCCCACCAGTAGGAACGGGATCAATGCTAGAACAGAGGCCATGCAGCATGTCTGTGTATGACGTCCCACCAGTAGGACCGGGGTCAATGCTAGAACAGAGGCCATGCAGCATGTCTGTGTAGGACGTCCCACCAGTAGGACCGGGGTCAATGCTAGAACAGAGGCCATGCAGCATGTCTGTGTAGGACGTCCCACCAGTAGGACCGGGGTCGATGCAAGCTATTGTCCTAATATCTGGACTCTGTTATGCGTACACTACTGTACACTTATGACTGTGTGTGCGTTGCATGCTGTCTGTACGTCGCACAGGCCGTTTCCCGTAGGCCAGAATTCCGTGTGCTTCACTGGCTCGGGACTTCTCTTGTGTTTCAGCTACCTACTGGTTGTGCATTTCTTGCTCCTCATTAGTTTACTCGTCCATGTCTCATTGTCCAAACTGTATTGAGCTTAAAACTACAGCTATCATTAAGGTTTGCCGTCAAGCAAGTACTATCCCTGGATTCTCAAACAGCGTGCGCACCAGTCGCCCGATTTTTTTGCCCGTCACCTACCTCGCAGCGCAGCTCATGGCAGAGGGCATCTTGATCAATTGTCCAAGCTGCTGAGGTTCTGATTTCCGCGTGTCCCGATTGCGGCACAGCGAGTAGACCATGGCCGGCACAGCCAGTGCAACAATGAGGCCCAGCACGATGCCACCGTAGATGTAGGCGTGTTTGAGATCAAACACGTTTGCACCACTCTTTACTGCACGAGTACACAGAAGAACATCGAGCGGAAGATGAAAAACAGAAACAAAAAATGACAGTTGATCACAGATGTAGAAAACTTGCATGTCATGACATTTTAATACCGTAGAATCCCGCGGATAAGCCCATACCCGCGCATAAGCCCAGGGAAAGTTCGAACATCACAAGGCTTCGTCGTACAAGCCCATGGGCCTAAATTGTACCACGAGTCCATAAATTATGGAAAGAGTCCATAAATTATGGACTCTTGGTCGTACCACGTACATGTATGATGTACGTAGTACGAGTGTTTAGGTTTTTTTTTTTTTGTACATTTCAACACAATCATCGGTTGTTTCTGTTTGCACAGTGGCTTTCAGCAATGTAATTCTCACTTCCTTGGTACTTTTCAATAGCACATTGACAATGTTGGTGTCAGCGTATAAGCCCATGCCCGCGTATAAGCCCATGTTCTTGTATAAGCCCACCGAAATGTCCTTGTGAAACAGATAAGCCCATCGGCTTATCCGCGGGATTCTACGGTATTGAACTGTTGCTGTGAACTTTCAACATTTTATCCATTTCTTTTTTTGCAACTCCACAAACGTGACCCTATAAAACATTTTTGTTTTCGCTACAACAAACTGAATGTCATTGAGTCGCGGTGCAGGCATGTCGTTTCATGGGTATGTTATGACCCGGATCCGACTCGTCGTGTAAACGATCCAGCATTGGGCTCCAGAAAGTCAAAAGCTGGACTCCAAAATTAATATTCTAGAGTTCTGTAAGAACCATGATAAATGTTGTTCAGCAAGGGATTTGGCACTTTCGTTAGTTGAGCAATTATGGCTTACAGCTAATGGCAGAGGTCACCAAGTGTTGTCGTACGATGACGAAATCTTCAGAACAAATCGTCTGCGTTGTACTCACTAAGTTATTGAGCTTGAGGGGACCACGCTTTGTCCTTCAAGGGAGCTGATACCCTTGCTAGTTGAGCTAGAGTGGCACCTCTTCTCCTGTCGTACGGTATGCAGTACGTCACGTACTGTGCGCCCCATGCCCGTTGGCAGGAACAAGGCTGTGCCGTTTTTGGCACATACGATAAAGAGGGAAGGGCCCCGAAGGGCGAGAGATGCTGCAAACGACCCACGCCAATCCGCTATACGCCGACGCCGGCCACAAGTTATGAAGGCGGCAAGACTGGCAATCGTCCGAACGGCGTGTGGAGCATCAGTGATGAACAATATTCTATACGTTATCAGTGCATTTGGGTGAGCGGGATCCCGGTCTTGTGCACGAAGAGCACTTTTTGTGCACTTTTTTTCCTTCATTTTTATTTGTCCATATAAGATTAGTTTCAAAGATTACACAGCAATGAAGCAAACAAATCTCTTTCCCGGCTGTTACTCGGAGTTTCGTGTGAAAACACTCCTCAGACAGCGTAATTACTGGCTCTGTCCACTGGACATAGAGCACTGTACGCAGCCTGAGGATCTGAGAACTGTCTAAGATTAGTTTCAAGTACTGTAAATATACAAAATTTCGGCACTTCACGATTTTTGACATTTCGGCGGCGATTTATTTTCGGCGTGGGGTAGAGGGCCTGGTATAATGCGACAGATGCTGTGAAAAATTTCATCGGCGTTTTAATTTAGGCGTTTTGGGTCGGTGCCGAATATAGCAGAAATTAAATAGCTGCCGAAAATTTGTATATTTACAGTAGTCCCCATTCCATTACAGAGGTTAAGATGCACGTTATTTTTGACGTGACGCGAAAGTTCAGCTCGCGTTATTTGGCTCGCTCGTCGAAAAATCAACGCGAGTGACCTGCTGCTCACGTCGAAATTAGGAGTTTTACGCCAAATTTGACGTGAAATTGCTCGTCACGTCACGTGCATCTTAACCTCTCTATTGTTACCGTAGTAACGCACGTATAAGCACATGCACTTAAAAGCGAATTTTTGCTACAAATCAAATTTTCAAAAATGAAATATTTTTCACCGAACCGCGGATGCGCGATCAGAGTTCGTTTGCCAGAGTCTGCGTTTGACTAGGTCTTGGAGTGTCGGTTTCATGGTTCCTGTATGCTGCTTGCGGAGTTTTATCCGCGATTGTGTCAAAGTGAGAATTTTGGTAGTGCTTCGTCTATAAGAGCATGCGCTTACGCTTATAACTGAGAGTTCGCTGATATCCGAATCCAGGCACATGCGCCTATATGCGCGTAGCTATGGTACATAGATTCACTGACGATTGTAACAAGAAAACAGTTCTGAACAAATCCGCTCTTTCCTGTTCGTTGTGTGCCTTGCGATCATTGTATAACATGTTATACATACATGTACTCGTACATGTCGACATTTAGGAAATGCTTATGTCATGACCCGGATCGGACTCGTCGCAAAAGCGATCACGCATTGAGTTCAGCAGCCAAAGCTAGACTCCGAAATATTCCTGAGTCCTGTAAGAACAATGATTGTGATGTACTGCTGTTATTTGTTATCACTTTGTCCCCTTCTCTTGTTTGTTCATTTTTCAGTTGCAAGTTTAGTGTTAGCACACGCATTCGTTATTGCTCTCGCTTTCATTGTATAAATTCACACTTGTAAATTTCACTGCTGTTGTTCTTAGTGTTATTTCTCTAACTTAGATTTTCTATAATAGTTCAATTTTGTTTTCATTGTCCTTTTGTACAACGAAGATTCCTGACGAGTGTTGTACGAAAACTTGTTTGAATCCTCATTTTCTCTACACCATTTCTTCACATTTTCATCGTTTTATTGCACATTGTCTCCACTGTTTTACATTACATGAATAAAGTGTACACAAATGTCGATCCAGCTTGTACTACTGATTGCGGTGATCAAAAACAATAATAATAATAATAACATATTCACTGGTTTCAGGGAGAGACACAAACGGGAAAAGTCTGAAGAAAAATTGACTTTCACCCCCAGGACTCGAACCAAGGACCCTTGCCTGTAGCCAGCGATGCTCTAACCACTGAGCTATTGTGTGGTCGTCATCCCAGCAGAGACCGTTCAACACTTTCTTCAGACATATAATAACAACAATAAACAATACAGCGACACCTGCACAATGTGCCACACACATACCTGGGAGCGCTGTTAGCACTGTCTCTGGTGCACTGAGCGGACCTCTGCCCACGCCGTTGAACGTCTGCACGCGAACGACGTAGTCGACGTTGGCGTACAGTCCTTTCAGGACGTGCGAGCTCCTGGATGTGTTTGTGCGGATGATGTCTGCGCCGACAGCGAAGCAGGACTTGGCGGAGCAGGAGCAGCCCGTGCACTGGGTGGCGGCAAAGGTGATGCGATAGCCACGCAGCTGCCCGTTGATGGAGTGTGTTGGTATGTTCTGAGAAGCAGTAAAGAAATACAGGGAGATGAGCAACATGGGCTACAAGCAAACACCAGGTGTGGTGGGGGGTGGTGTGTGTGTGTGTGTGTGTGTGTGTGTGTGTGTGTGTGTGTGTGTGTGTGTGTGTGTGCGTGCGTGTGTGTGTGTGTGTGTGTGAGTCCATATCCAGCAGTCATCACCTTGTCTTGTCCAGGTTGACTGTCAAGCCGAAAGAAGACGCTACAACATGTATGAATAGGTCAAGGGCCCGCTGTGCACCATCATGAGTGGTAGCCAGCAGAGCAGAGTCATCTGCAAATTGACACTCGCGATGGACCTTGCTCTTGTCTGTTGACTTCCGACTGAATAGAAGACTGCCCCCAGGGTTTGTTGCCACAGGAATACCAACGCCAGGAATGTCGGCAACAGCACGATGCCACTGCTGGAAAACGGCCCACACGAACAGATTGAAGAGTACCGGTGCCATGCAGCAACCCTGCCGGAGGCGGTTCTGCACCTCAATTGGTGGCGCATCAACTCCCGGGATCTTCAACGTTGCTGTCATATTGGTGTGGAAAGAGCATATGATGTTGATGCAGACCGGCTGCCCCTGGATGTAGCGGGTGAGGTGGTCGAGTGCGTAGATAGTTTTCGGTATCTTGACTCTCTTTTTCACACGAATGGCCGATCCACCCTAGATATCAGCTCGCGCATTGCCGGTGCATCACGTGCATTTGGAGCCCTGCGCCAGCCCGTTTTCAATGACAGCAACCTCTCACTTGCTACGAAGCGGCTTGTGTACGGGGCATGCGTGCTGTCTCTGCTTCTGTACTGTGCCGAGTGCTGGGTGCCGTTGAAGCCCGACCTTGATGCACTGTGCTCTTTCCATCTGCGCTGCATCCGTTTCGTGATGGGTATCAACCAGCGGAATGTCTGGGACGAACGACTGACCAGGGTTGATGTTCTGGAGCGGTGGAATCCGCGTCAGCCCCGTGACATCCCCAGCCTGCTGACATCGTGCCGCATGGAGTGGCTTGGGTATGTTGTGCGAATGCATGAGGAGCGTGCCCCGCGTCAGCTACTGTTTTGCACCCTACATCCTGTCCGTCCAATGTGCGGCCCGAGGAAAAGGTGGCGCGCTGCTGCGCGGAAGGATCTGGCAGCGTTAGGCATCAATGAATGGTACGACTTGGCCAAGGATAGGCGGGAATGGCGGGCCGCTTACAATGGTCTGCCCCCGCCCGAACCCGTTTGTGAGCCCCTGCGGATACCTTGTGCCGAGTGTGGTCGTCTCTTCTCCAAGAGTGGTTTGCCTCCTCATAAATGCCTCGATGAGCGCCGCAAACCTGTATCGGAACAGAGAGGTAGCTGACAATGTTCTTCCTGCGAGCGCTGGTTCCGCAGTGCCGGAGGTTTGGCAGTCCACAAGTGCCCCAACTCCCGGACTCTCCCCGCGACATCGGGTCAGGCTCCGTGCCGGGCGGCGGTGTCTACCATTGCTGCTCAGGCGACTCCTCCGCCGCCGCGTGTGCGGCTCGCCCTCTCATGCTGCAAGGCTCACTGTGGGGCCTGTGGTCGGTGCTGCCGCTCTACTCGTGAATTCCAAATCCATAGCTGCCAAAGATGGCTCTCTCGTCGTGCCGATTGAACATGGTCCCTGATCTCTCGGCAGACTGCCGACTTTCTGCCGTCGCTCGTCGTTTCCAAGTTGTCGGCCCCGCAAGGGGACACCTGACCATAATGGCAGTGTTTACCAGGACCAGGTGTGTGTGTGTGTGTGTGAAATGAAGAAAAAAAATAGGGATTCACTGGCCAGAAAAAGCCACTTCATAGCTATGTGGTGTTGACCAGGTTGAATAGTGGCGGTCAATTCTTCAGCCTTGCAAGCTGTTGAATGGTGCAATCCCAGCACAAGCTGCTATGGCTTCTGCTGTAGCATCGCTATCATCGCCTCAGGTGATGGCGTCAAAAAGGTCCAAAAGGTGTGTGTGTGTGTGTGTGTGTGTGTGTGTGTGTGTGTGTGTGTGTGTGTGTGTGTGTGTGTGTGTGTGTGTGCATACGCGCGTGTGGGTGTGCGTGTGTGCGAGTGTGTGCTAGCTAGCTTGAAACAAGAAGTTTAGATCTTGATCAAACAGACTTTTAAAAGTCCTCTGACAGGGTTTCCGATAAATCAAGCGCATATTGTGACACATACATCCATAGATGTAACGCCAGGGGTGTCACACATGTTAAGATCTGTACAACTATGGTCAGGCTACTTTTCGTCCAGGGTGGTGCACCCAATTCATCCAAATAAGGAGAAGCAATACAAGAAAGCTAAAATGTGCCCTGTTGGCCGAAAAATCTGATTTTTCCCCGGGGTACAACTCCCCACTGCCCTACGACTCTTCTGTTCACAAGCAAAATGAGCATGCCCCCTTCCCCCCCTCTCATGCGGGTGGTATCACTCCCCACTGCCCTGTCACTTCCCTGCCTAGCACAATCAAGCTGGATATGGCGCGGCGGATATGATTGTGTCCTGGCTTACCTTCCACTGTACGTGGACGGAAGATGTCGAAGGTACGGTTAGGTTGGCAATCACAGGCGCTTGGCTAGGTACTGCAAGCAAAGAAAAGGAGAGTTTACCGAAAACAAAATGTGCTCCTGAACTGCCATGGCGACAGAGTGTAATACACAGAACAACAAGGGTAATCAAGGCTGGTTTGTAGCCACCCTGAGTTTCATGCTTACAGCACTGTCGGGCGACGAAGAACGGACCGCTGAAGAACGGCCAGGCTAGAATTTCACTAATTTTTAGGAACGGAGTAGGCTGAAATTTTTGCAGATAAGAATGGAAACCGTAATATACACTACAATGCACTGTAACTCAACAAGTTTTGGCCGGTGAGAAACTTTGGTCGATCTCTAAATGAAACTTTTAGCCTGTCGCAATATGTGCGAATGCCGGACTGTCAATATTTGAATACATGTTGCGAGTGCTATTTGAATTTACATTACATGTATTTACAATTAATTTTGTCTTTCGTCGCACTCTTACCTAAGGTATATCCCAGGAGCGATAGGGTCCAGGTCCGCTGCCCATAGCTAAGTTCTAGGTATAGTAAGTATTTGTAGTAAGGTAGCTTGACACATGACTAGCTTCGCTCTATAATCTTGTTCTGAAATGAATTGCATGTGTGGGATTATTTGATCTCTTCGATCGAACTGTCGATTTATTTGAACTGCATTTTTTCTGATTTATTTATTTTCCTTTTTTGCATGCACGCACTGGCAGCGCTCCAGTGCGTCGATACGCGCTCGCTACGCGTATACGATGCACTTCCCAAACTGGCTGGGTTTTGCACGCAGCAAAATCATGATAATCTATTTTTGGTTTCACATTTTTGCACACAGTACGCTGGCACGGCACGCGTACGCTGCCGTGCGAGCGAATCCTTTTTCGGAGCGCTCTGTTGTAGTGCTTCGTGTCCTTCTCTCGGTAGTTTTCTCTCTCCAACAGGCCCGGCGGAACCAGTACGGCTGGTCAGGCCATGGCCGGACCAACTCAATGGACACCCACGTGTGTTTACTGCTGGTTAGGTCACCCATATCATACACAAAGTATGGCAGGCTAGGGTTTGGCCGGACCAATCAAACACTCCTTCTGCCGGTCCTGTCCAAGCAGTGTTCTTTATGTGGTGAAAGAAGTGACAACAAACCAGGTCTCTCTCCCATCTTGAAGTTGTCGCGGCAGCTGCTGGCCAGCTGTCCGCGACAGTGTGTGCATGATTGTACAAGTATAAAGTGAAGTGTTTTACCACATAAAATTGGTACCGAAACCCGACCATAGAACCTGCAGCCTGTCATCATGACACCTGCTGTGGCATCGGTGAAGGCCCTCGGTAGGGCGCTTGCTGTGCACATCGGTGCGTTCGAAGACGAAACACGGCAGTGCGACGCTTGGCTGGCAAGTGCCCACGCTATCAATGACGACGGTAATGAAAGCGACAGTGAGTCGCACGCTAAAGCAGAGTCGACACCAACATACCGTAAGCTGCGAGTGTTCCTAACTGAATTTAAAGAATATGTGGACAAATTGAGTAGCCTTGTGGAACGGTATGGGATCGCGGTGTATGAATAGAATCCCGTCGACAAAGATGGCAAAAAAACAAAAAAATGGCCTTAGAAGAACACGAAAATTGGTTAAAGGGGAAGATAAGGCAAAATTAAAATTTCACCAGTTGTAGTCTTCGGGGTGCTGAGTCGAATGGTCGTGGTCCGAGGAAGCTGAGACGCTCCGTTCCTACTGGAATCCCAATCGAACTCGCGCACTTCCACCGAAACTGGGTGTCTGCGCCCTACTAGATGGGGATTTGCATGCAAAATGTCACTAAAAGCGTCATTTCGTTCTTATAAAAGCACGGATGACCGCGATTGGCCCATATGTTGTAGTCTTTTGGACGCTGAGTCGACTGGTTTTGGTCCGAAAAGGCTGCGATGCAGCGTTCCTCCTTTATTCCCAATCGAACATGGTTGAACAAGCGGTCACGTGCTCCTGCGTACGCCAGTCACCTGGTCACCGTGCCTGCAGGGTACAACTTACTAGCCTGTTTGACCTTTTTTGGGTGCAGTCCTGTCACTCGAGTTGAACCTTGGTGTGAAAGTTGTCGCCTGCTGGCGTTGTGACCAGGTGATTTGGGCACCCAGGAGCACGTGACCGCTTCTTCAACCATGTTCGATTGGGAATAAAGGAGGAACGCTGCATCGCAGCCTTTTCGGACCAAAACCAGTCGACTCAGCGTCCAAAAGAGTACAACATATGGGCCAATCGCGGTCATCCGTGCTTTTATAAGAACGAAATGGCGCTTTAGTGGCATTTTGCATACAAATCCCCATCTAGTAGGGCGCGGTCACCCAGTTTCGGTGGAAGTGCGCGAGTTCGATTGGGATTCAAGTAGGAACGGAGCGTCTCAGCTATCTCGGACCAAGGCCATTCGACTCAGCACCCCGAAGACTACAACCGGTGAAATTTTAATTTTTGCCTTAACTTCCCCTTTAATGGAAGAGTCAAGGTACTACAAACGTTTGGCACAAATGAAGTCCATGATGGTGGACATGAAAGAACAGCAAATGGTAGAGGCTGGTCGACTGGCAGCAATCAAGCAACAACCTGTGGAAGTGGCCCACAGTCTGCCGGTGGACACCCCAGCCATCGCTGAAATTACAAAATTGCTTGCCAGCCACACGGAAACGCAAAAATCAACGCAAGAATTGCTAAGCCTAAGTAAGTGTGTCAAGGGCGGTCAGTATGCCTCTGCCCTAAAAACCGTGGAGCTACCAAAATTACAACTGAAAAAATACGGGGTGATCCAGTAAATTTCATAGAATTCTGGGACACCTTCCGGTCCACCATTCATGAAAACAAGGTGTTGTCAAATGTTCAAAAGCTAACTTACCTGAAGGAAACGGTTAAAGACAAAGCCCTGAGTGCCATATCTGGGCTTGAGGTGAGCGATGCCAACTATGCAGTGGCACTTACAATATTGGATGACCGTTTTGGCAATAAGCAATCACAAGTTGACGCGCATTACGTGGCATTAACTGACTTACCCGGTGCAACCCATCAAACACAATCTTTGCGCAAGTTGTATGACGGCATCGAATCACACATGCGTAGCCTGACGGCAATTGCTCAGGACGTAAACCAAGACATACTTTTTTTTTGTGTCTCTAATCAAACGGAAACTGCCTGAGAGTACCATGCTGCAACTCGAACTCTCCAATACCAAAACGGGGGAATGGACAGTTGCAGAACTACGAGAGGCTCTAGGTCAATACATCCGGGCACGAGAAAGGGCGGAACCACAAACAATAAAACTCGATGCCAAATCAGAATCAGCAGAAAGTTTCAGACCGCCAGTCTCGCCATCCAGTGCGTTTCGGGCATCTGGAGAAACACTACTTGCCCACGCAAAAGGAATCCCAAAATGTTGGTACTGTAAGGGTCCCCATTTCTCGGATACTTGCAAAAAGTTTAATTGTCTTCACGAAAGAAGAACGGAAATCGGTAGCAGATGTTTTGTCTGCTTGCGGGATGGTCACATGGGCTTGCTTCCATTGCAAGAGAAAAACACACCATCGCAGCATTTGTCCCACACTGTTTCCAAACACGATGGACAACCCATCAAGACAATCAGACAGAGCAAAGAGCCCAGGGCAAAACACAACGGCAGCACTTGGTGTTAATGCAGAGGAATTTATTCCTGCCAGCAGTGCTATGCTCTCCGCAGGAGAAAATGTAATAATGCAGTGTGGTACGACAGTGATTGCGAATCGCCATGGCAACGAATCACAGAATGCAAGATTAATGTTCGACACAGGGTGCAGTCGTTCTTTCATTACCAAGAAAATGGCAAAAGAACTCAATCTGAAATCCACGGGTCGGGAAACGTTGTCCCTGGCGGGGTTTGGTGACAGTAAGCGCAAATCCCAACAGCTCAATGTGGTTGAAATTCAAGTACAGTTTTTGGATGGGTCCTCACAAACCCTCACGGTCAATGTTGTGCAAACCATTTCCTGTCCGGTTAGAAAATACCCGATCGACCCTGAGAAATACCCAATGCTAAATCGGGTACATTTGGCGGACTCGCTCAGTCAGCATGCAGAAGATGTAACCATTGATTTACTGGTCGGCGATGACTACTACTTTGACGTAATGGGCAATGAGCACATTCTCTTCGACGACGGCTTAATGCTCCTAGACTCTAAAATTGGTTTTATCCCCTCGGGGAGAATCCTGATGGAAAGCCAAGATCATGAAGCGCCCGAAATGTTGGTTTCGGGCATACGATTTACCCAAAACGAGAATGTCAGAATTTACCATCGAAAATTTCTGGAAAACCGAATCAATTGGCATTGAAGATCCCCTGGAGGATAAATCTCAAGATGAGAAAGCAATGGAGAATTTCGACAACAGCGTCGACTTCAAAAATGGGCGGTATGAGGTCAAGTGGCCACGGAAGCCAAACGCTACGGAACCACCACGCAATTTCGCTCTGGCTTTCGGTCGCCTGCAGTCTCTCACGAAACGAATGGCAGGCAAGCCACAGGTCAAACTCAAATACGATGAAACAATCAGAAATCAGGAAAAGATGGGCATAATCGAAAGGGTCCCCAATGCCGGTCCAGACGGGACTGCGCAACGGGCACATTACTTGCCACATCACTGTGTAATCAAACCGGGTAAAACCACAACGAAAGTCTGCATCATGTACGATGCCTCCGCCAAATCCAGCAAGGAGCAAAAAAGCCTCAATGAATGTCTGCTCAGAGGGCCGGTCCTTCTTCCAGACTTAGCTGGTCTGCGACTTCGATTCCGAATGCATGATATTGCTATTGTTAGCGATATCGAGAAAGCCTTTCTGCAAGTTGGCCTCGCAGAGGCAGACCGAGACACAACGCGGTTCCTGTGGTGGGATGACTTGAATGGGCCTTGCACCAAGGACAATCTTGTCACATATCGGTTTTGCAGGATACCGTTCGGGGTAATCTCCAGCCCATTCCTGCTGAGTGCCACTATCAACACGCACTTAAAACGAACAGACAACGAGATTGCGAAGATGATTCTCGGCAACACATATGTTGGTAATGTTATTGTTGGAGTCAATACAATAGATGAAGCCAAACGAATTTATGATCAAACAAAGCAAGTATTTACTCAGGCGTCCTTGAACCTCCGTGAATGGGCTTCGCACAATTCCGACTTCCTTTCTCACATTCCGGAAGTTGACAAAGTTTCTGAAACGGTCATGACAGTACTTGGTATGCAGTGGTGTACACCCACCGATCAGATTTCGTTGGTCGGTCATGACGTTGAGCACGTGATCGTTCGAACCAAACGCCAGATGTTGCAGATCGTCTCAAAGTTCTCTGACCCAATGGGCCTGCTATCTCCAATACTGTTGCAACCGAAAATCCTGATTCAAAACCTGTGGAAATTGAAATGCGACTGGGACGACATCCTACCAACAGAAATTCTAAATAAATGGAAAGAAGTCACAGGTGATCTAAAGCAGATCCACGAAATTCTAATCCCGAGACGGATGACAGTCGCACACACCGGAGCAGTCACATACGCACTTCACTGTTTTTGTGATGCCTCTCATACAGCATATGCAGCGTGTGTGTACCTTGCGGTTGTCGACGAGCAGTCAGGTTGTGACTCTTGTCATCTCGTGTTCAGTAAAACCCGCCTAGCCCCCATCAAGGAATTAACAATACCAAGACTAGAATTAATGGCGGCCTTGATTGGTATTCGGTCGTTACGATTTGTACTCTCACAATTGAATTTCTCGGAACAACCCAGACTGGTGCTGTGGTCTGATTCGCAATGTGTGTTACATTGGATCAAGAAACCTGAAAAACACGGTACATTCGTGGACCGGCGCTTGAATGAAATCCGGTCTCTGTCGTCGGTTGAGTACCGGTATGTAGACACAGCTGAAAACCCCGCAGACACTCCTTCTCGCGGGGCCACGGTGGACACGCTGAAAAATAACAAGAACTGGTGGCACGGGCCCCAGTGGATTAACAATGAGCAAGGTTGGCCATCAGTGTTGGTGATTCCTGCGAACACCGTGGAGTTCGAGAAGTCTGCCAACACCTTACTGGCGGCGGCGGAAGGTCCTACGGAGTACCCAATGATAATGAATTTAGAAAGGTATTCGTCTTGGGGAAAACTAATACGTGTCTCAGCATAATGTTTTGAGAGCCATCGAATGTATGCGTGGTAATAAATGTAATGGGTTTCTTACATCACAAGAGCTCAAGAATGCGACAATGGTTTGGCTACGACATTTGCAACGTACGGAATTTCCACACACGCTCAAGTTAATTCAGAAAGGAAAGCGAAATGATCTAGCCAACAAACTCGGCCTGTTTATGGATGAAAACGAAATAATGCGGTGCAAAGGACGGTTGGAAAATGCAAATATACCGCAACGGTCTAAATTCCCAGTCCTAATACGCAAACACGGAATAATCACAACTTTGCTACTCGAAGTAATTGAAGAATGTCACAAACGGCTAATGCATGGCGGTGCGAGTCATACACTGATGTTACTTCGTACTGAATATTGGGTACCGCAAGGCCGGGTGCAGCGTATCCTTAAACAATGCAATGTATGTCGCAAGGCAGAGGGTGGCCCATTCAAAATGCCACGGCTGGCACCCCTACCACGCGATCGGTTAACTACATCATGTGCCTTTTCGTATACCGGCTTGGACTACTTTGGGCCAATGTACGTGAAACAATCAGGAGTAACCACTAAGGTATGGGTTTGCTTATTCACTTGCCTAACTAATAGAGCAGTACATTTGGAATTAGTCGATGACATGACTGCTGCTGCATTTGTGCTTGCATTGAGAAGATTTGTTTCAAGACGAGGAACACCCAATACTAGTACGACGCGCGCTGTACACTGTACAGTGAACCTGCATTTCATAGTCGTGGGGTCCGTGTTGAGTCCATAGTGACTTTTTCAAACTATTGTAACTCACTCAATACTTGGTCAATTCTCACAATCGAAATATGTATCTGCAAGAGAAAACTCTCAGCTGGCGATAGAAACAATCGCCGAAGCGATGCGATTACCGGTTGTTGAGATATGCTACTCGACACGGCAAATTTCGACTCGATTTTTTGCGCAGTCGGCAGAACGCGTATTTTCCATCATGGATCATTTTTGCGCTACCTGCTGCCATGGAAATAAGATTCAAATGATGGCAGTGGATCCCGTGAGTCCTCACAAAAAAATTGAGCTCGATACGAGCAAGACCGAAATGGCAGCTGAATATTTGAGCTCGGTTGGTCTTGGCCGTGCTCAAGTCTGTCGAGCGCGTTGATGAAGTTTGCCAGACTGTAGCATGGGGTTTTGGTTTCGCTCCGAGCTGGGTTTGAAACCAGTTTGTCCCTCGTCTCAAAACCTTTCCAGGAAGCTCAAGATCGTGGAATTCGTCCAAGGGAAGGTAAAGTTATCGATCCTTGAGCAGCTAGTACTTTCATGGGAAAATGTGACTTTTATAGGTGTTGACGTGGGGCGTGCTCAGGTAGCGTCGTGCTAAAGAGGTTAAAGTGGCTAAGGAAGCAATAGAACTATTGTGGGATACAATTTCTCAAGATCCAGATGTACATTCGTACCTAAGTGCTACTGGATCTAGGTGGACATTTATTGTGGAGCTGTCCCCTTGGATGGGCGGCATCTACGGACGAATGGTGCAGGTCGTAAAGCGCGCCCTGCGTAAGTCATTTGGTCGAAAATGTTTGTCCACAACGGAATTAACCACGGTTCTTGCAGAAGCGTAAGCAATAGTCAATACGCAGCCACTATTGTATGTGGGAGACATGATGGATGGTGACGATATCCTCACCCCATCTCATTTTGTTACGATGAATCCCAGGCTAGGGATGCCTGCAATTAGTGTAATGGATGATACTGACTATAATGAACACAAAGCTCGGCGCAGACTTTGGTGGAAACGTATCGTGTTGGTGCCACTATCCTTTCCAGCTTTGGGAAAACTGTGGCAGACCGGCTATCTGAGTAGTTTGCGTGAACATGGAAGTTACCGGCCGCCCGAGAAGCGAGGTGCCGTAGAGCGTAAGCCAAGTACAGGGGATATCGTACTAGTGAAAGAGGAAAAGATGCCATGCGGCACTTGGAAAATTGGGAAAATTAACAAAATACACTGGAGCAACGACAATAATGTAAGGTCAGCAACAGTTGAATTGCCAAGCGCCAAGACGCTAAGGCGACCACTCAATTTGCTGTACCCGATGGAACTGAATATTAATAATAATGAAAAAACGATTCGGCAAACAACGCTTCGGCGGACGGCGGCTCGGTAACAAACGACAACGGCGCTGCAGATAATGATCAGCAGCCAATCCACAATGACGGCGGTACAGTGCACGGCGGCACAGAAGTCAAAGCAAGAGGCAAGCGGCCAAAAGGAGTATGGAACAGCTAAGACAATTGATTGTGTCGGATTCAGTTTAGTTTAATTATTTGAGCATGCATGTTTGTCCTAGACCTAGGCTTACTGTTCTCGGCGGGAGTGTCGCAATATGTGCGAATGCCGGACTGTCAATATTTGAATACATGTTGCGAGTGCCATTTGAATTTACCGTATTTACAATTTGTCTTTCGTCGCACTCTTACCTAAGGTATATCCCAGGAGCGATAGGGTCCAGGTCCGCTGCCCATAGCTAAGTTCTAGGTATAGTAAGTATTTGTAGTAAGGTAGCTTGACACATGACTAGCTTCGCTCTATAATCTTGTTCTGAAATGAATTGCATGTGTGGGATTATTTGATCTCTTCGATCGAACTGTCGATTTATTTGAACTGCATTTTTTCTGATTTATTTATTTTCCTTTTTTGCATGCACGCACTGGCAGCGCTCCAGTGCGTCGATACGCGATCGCTACGCGCGTATACGATGCACTTTCCAAACTGGCTGGGTTTTGCACGCAGCAAAATCATGATAATCTATTTTTGGTTTCACATTTTTGCACACAGTGCGCTGGCACGGCATGCGTACGCTGCCGTGCGAGCGAATCCTTTTTCGGAGCGCTCTGTTGTAGTGCTTCGTGTCCTTCTCTCGATAGTTTTCTCTCTCCAAGCAGTGTTCTTTATGTGGTGAAAGAAGTGACAACGAACCAGGTCTCTCTCCCATCTTGAAGTTGTCGCGGCAGCTGCTGGCCAGCTGTCCGCGACAGTGTGTGCATGATTGTACAAGTATAAAGTGAAGTGTTTTACCACATGGCCAGTCATTTTACTTTGGCCGATTTGCGTTTTCAAAAAAGAAATCGATTGGTATTTGACACTATTAATTTTGTTGCCCTCACATGCAGCCCTGGCTCAATAATGCATCATTTGCCTCTATGACAAATTTTGGCCTGCGATTTACTTTGGCCGGTTGGAACCCAGCGGCGAAATCAGCGAAATCAGCGAAATCAGCGAAATTAAATCGCCAGCGAAAATTAGTTGATTTACAGTACACTCAGATGTACACTCAGAGTACACTCAGATGTATAACTCTGCATAAATGTACATATAATACTGTACCATCAAAGAAGAAGGAAACTGCTGTGTTCTCTAAAAATAAGATCGGGCTAGGCTAGGACCCTGACCCCTCAGTTCTTCGGCGCCAACGCAATCATCATACTTCCCAATCCGTTGCTCCCAAAAATGGCAACTTTGTCCGGTATACCCTATCCTTGGTCATGTACATGTACATACAGTAATCCCTTCACTGTGCATAGTTCGAACCTCCTCCTCCTCCCCCCCCCCCCCCCCCCACACACACACACTGGTTGCCTCTTTGCTTTGTCGTATCACAACCATTCAACGCGGTGAACCCCTCAATAGGCGATTTGCCTTTGGGTCATCCTAATAAAGTTACTATTAATCAGGCAACATGGGGATGCTAATGGCCATGCCGGTACTTACGCCAGGAGAGATAATTATATTGGTGGATATTGCATTAGAAGCCAGGCTTCTATGCGCGACAGGGTTATATTATGCTTTTGACCCGTTGTCTCACCTGGCTTCTAATGCAAGCGCGGATCGCGGGGTAGGTCAAGAGTGCATGCGCTATGTACGGTGCATAGTAAAACTGCCGCCATACCGGTAGTCAGTGGCAGGGAGCCCTACACATACCATAGATATGTGTAGGGATCCCTGGTCAGTGGTAGATCTACGCGTGTCGCGCGTAGAAGATGTGCATACAAGCCTGGCAAAATATCAGTGGTGCATATAAGCATGGTTTCAACTTTGCATACAAGCCTGGTTTGCATTGAAGCCTGATGCAGAAAGCGGCTTATATGCTTATGTTATAAGCCCGGCTTTTCTCCGCAACTTTACGGTAAGCCCACTGCGCAAATGACGTAAGTTGTACTCGTACAGCCAACACCCCCACACAGCTACATGAGGAAATCTAGTCAAGTAGAGTGGCTGAAAGTCTTCAGCCGGCGCTCATCTTTTTGGAATTGACTGTAGCACGCAGTTGATGTTCTTGCCGCAATTGAGATCTTACCTTCTTCCACAGTGGTAGCGTAAACAGACGAGGTTAGAACTTTGGCAGAAGACCGTAGCCTGAACGAGCAGGAATAGTTCTGACCAGGCCGCAGACCGCCCACTGTCACGCTGCTCGGCACTCCTCCTGCCGAAATATCCGGAACTGGAATTTCCGAGAAAGCTGCAGGAAGATGGGAACACACAGCAGAGACTCGACAGCAGTTTGCGTGCGGTGTATTTTGGCGCATTCCCAGCGCACTATGCAGCTAAAAGCTTTGGGACCCATGGACCAGAGTACGGCTTTGTTCTCTGTACTGCTCCCAGCACGTGCTAATAATTATTAGTCCAAGACGACTTGATTACGAAACACACGCACTGACCAGCAGCCATGTTCTGGATACCGGCATGATCTCTGCCTTCATAATCCACACTGTCTGTGTCACCCGTAGTGTTCATAAAGGTGGCAGGTGCGAGAAATCAACATTTTTATGTAGCATGATTTTAAATTATCCCTATTCACTTCCCTTTCTTCGCATCCACCCATCCAGGAAACTCCCTTGATAAGTATCCATTTACTTTTGCAGAATCCTTCAAATAAGGACTACATGAAATGTTTTGTTTTTTCACGGCTGAGCGTAGCGAAAGAGTGCAAAAAACGTATTTTTCACTCACAAATATTTTCGTGCATTTGCTCTTGTTCTGCGCAACTCCGTTGAACCTGCCATCGTGGTCTTTGTTTTTCCTCGTGGTAGTTGAAGTTGCCCGCCCACCCACCCTGGTTTCATGGGAGTCGTCCGCTGTTCTTCTTGACAATCTATACCTATGTGTGTGGCTTATGATTATGACATACACCGGCGGTTATTACATACCATTTCTTGCTATATCTATTCTTGGGTCCGACTGGCAGCGGGGCAGGAATTAATGAAATAGAAAGGTTTTTTGGCCGAAAGGCGTGTTTTTCCTCTAGCCCGGTTGAGCGGTCGCGGCTAGGAATGTAGGGAGTCATTGTTTTTCAGGCGCTCCCCTGCTGTCCAGTCACCCATGTTCACCACTGGCCATGCTGTTCACTGGATTTCACGGCTTTTTCTCCCGCTTGCTGGCGGTTCTTTGATGGATTTAGATATTTTTCAGCTATTTATCTATTATGTAGCTGCGAGTGTGGTTTTTTGCTTCTTCTCATTTCTGGAAAACCACCACGGTGGTGAGTGTGATTGCTCTCGTAGACCACTACCCCATGTACTGAACAGTCGCTTTGTGAGTGAAAAGAAAATGAAATTAAGGTTGTGTGCACAAATTGTATAATTCACCTTATTATATTTATTTTTGCACGGAAATTGCCTTCTGGTCTGACACACACACACACACACACACACACACACACACACACACACACACACACACACACACACACACACACACACACACACACACACACACACACGCGCGCGCGCACACACACGCACACACACACACACACGTAACACTGGGCCTGGGGGGAGGGGGTTGACACCAGAATACAAAATCCATTCAGGGCCCTATCATTGCTCAAACAGTTAGTCCGATTTATAGGGGCCGGTCACACTGAGGGAAAATTTGAGAAAAAATCTGTGGTTTCCATGGATATCGGCCGCTGAGCGGCAATTCGAGATTAATAATCCACTCGCTTAACCCTTTGGTGCCTGACTGAATTTTAGATTTTTCGTAGTTTTGGCTCAATTTTTTGGAAAGCCTATATCTCTGCAACCGTTTAGATTATGTAGTGACAAAAGTATGTATTCTGAATGGCAAGACACAGCAAGATCCGATTTTTGAATTTTCAAGTCAGAAAAATCTACAATAGGGTCAGGGTACTGCGCTGGTCCAAGAACATCTTGGTCGCCAACCCAACTCAGCACGCCGAATCCACTACCTCGTCCACGGCCTCTGCCACACGCGCCACGCACGCCACAATCAGCTGTTCGATCAGCTGGCTGAGCTTGACCAGCGCCGCGAGCAATTCCTCTGCGCAGCGCGAGCGGAGCACGTCCACGAACTGGCTGCGCTTGCCCTCGCCCTACAGCTTCTTGAAGCTCATCGTCGGAAATTTTGTCCTCATCTGAAGAGCTGCCGTTCTCAAGAATGTCACCGAAAACCAAATCATCGTTGAGTCGGTCTTCCTCAACTGATGACGGCAGGTTTCCGTCAGAGAAAAGAGCGTCAGATTATTCACCATCGTCGTCTTCTGATTCTTCTTCTACAGGGGCATCATCGGCCTCCAGCTCTTCAAACAACTCAAGCGCTCCTGCAGCATCCATGACGGAGGTCAGCTGTAGTAGCCATGAACTGTACTAGTCAAAAACGAAGCGAAACAGCAACGTTTTGTTCATGTTGCGGGACGCGTGCGTAGGCTGCCACGCTCGATTGACTTCCGCTGATCTGCGCGATCGTCGTTGATCACGACTCGACTTTTTCAAATGCAACCCCCTACTTTCTCCATTGCTATCAACAGGCCAGCTACTGAAGGGTCTCCGTACAAAAAATCAGGCACCTGCGATGTACGAGACTGGCTCTGTGCTCGATTTTAGTATGCACTGTCAGCATAGGTCGAAATCGACCTACCGGCACCTAAGGGTTAAAGGGGAAGTTAAGGCAAAAATTAAAATTTCACCAGTTGTAGTCTTCGGGGTGCTGAGTCGAATGGTCTTGGTCCGAGAAAGCTGAGACGCTCCGTTCCTACTTGAATCCCAATCGAACTCGCGCACTTCCACCGAAACTGGGTGACTGCGCCCTACTAGATGGGGATTTGTATGCAAAATGTCACTAAAAGCGCCGTTTCGTTCTTATAAAAGCACGGGTGAAAGCGATTGGCCCATATGTTGTAGTCTTTTGGACGCTGAGTCGACTGGTTTTGGTCCGAAAAGGCTGCAATGCAGCGTTCCTCCTTTATTCCCAATCGAACATGGTTGAACAAGCGGTCACGTGCTCCTGCGTACACCAGTCAGCTGGTCACCGTGCCTGCAGCGTACAACTTACTAGCCTGTTTGACCTTTTTTGGGTGCAGTCCTGTCACTCGAGTTGAACTCGAGTTGAACCTTGGTGTGAAAGTTCTCGCCTGCTGGCGTGGTGACCAGATGATTTGGGCACACAGGAGCACGTGACCGCTTGTTCAACCATGTTCGATTGGGAATAAAGGAGGAACGCTGCATCGCAGCTTTTTCGGACCAAAACCAGTCGACTCAGCGTCCAAAAGACTACAACATATGGGCCAATCGCGATCATCCGTGCTTTTATAAGAACGGCGCTTTTTCGTGACATTTTGCATACAAATCCCCATCTAGTAGGGCGCAGTCACCCAGTTTTGGTGGAAGTGCGCGAGTTCGATTGGGATTCAAGTAGGAACGGAGCGTCTCAGCTTTCTCGGACCAAGACCATTCGACTCAGCACCCCGAAGACTACAACTGGTGAAATTTTAATTTTTGCCTTAACTTCCCCTTTAAAATCTGCCAGAGGCCCCGCTTTTCCGCAGGAGATTATAATCATCCTCGGCTCCCACTGCATTTCTTTGAGTTTCCTTGTTTTTAATTCCTGTTTGAAGTGGAGTGATACCTCAGTAGAGGTTGTGCTGATGCAGCTCTGGCCCAGGAGCGGGGCTGACAGCCTGCCAGCAGCGAATGGTGACAAAAAAATAGCTCGTGTGGGTGAGATTTGTTTTCATCATGCCTTTCCAGTGTGAACGTGATGAAAAGTAAAAAAAATCCCCGGTGTATAATCCAAGGATAGTTCCGGGCCTCAGTGTACAAGCGTACGTTTTCCAGGACAGATCAATGACTATGACCGTACCCTGCATGCATGGGTATTCCGGTATTTGACGACTCCGGCTCCCTGCACGCAGGCCAGGTGCCAAATCCGATCGTGTGACTGGCCCCTTGGCACAGCTCTTGAAGCACCTACTACTCCTTTGTTGTCTTTGTTTTTGTCTCTTTTATAACCCCTATTACTTTGTAGGGATGTGCACATAGTAAAAAATAAATAAAATAAAATGGTTTTAAGACCAGTTTCGAAGTTACCGAGTTTTGGCAGTTTTACAACCTATCGTGTATGTATACATGCATAAATGCACAGTACATGCATGAATGAGCATGCAAACATGTGCATGTATTAGTGGTAATTCCGCACGGTACATTTTCGAACAAGTCTATTGTATTATTATGGTTCAAACTAGCTATGCGCCGGACTGCCGAAGCTTATAGGTTATAACCGATAAACCGACCGTTAGCGTAGCAGTCAACTGTTTTAAAAAGGTGAAAATTGTAGCCGTTTGCGCCCTAGGTCCTATGAGTGTGGATTGATTTGTATGTCAGTGTCTACCACAGCTCTATGCACAGTGCACATACATGTATACTCGCATACTGCAAACAAACTGTCTACTCAGCGTACACATACACACACACACACACATACACGCACACAGGGCGCACGCACCCACACATACACATATGCACACACGCATACGCACACACAAACACACACACACACGCACCCCCCCCCCCCCACACACACACAAGCACACAAACGTATACACCAAACATGTATTATAAACATAATGCTTACAAGAAGAGTCCTCCACCTGGCTGCAAACAGCTGAGTAGCCATCAGATGTAGCATTGATATTTGCGTCAGACATCATCCACTGCAACCTGATGCTTCGCTTCCCATAAGGCATCGCAGTTATTGATACAGAGTCCCACAAAATGTTAGCTGCAATGCCGACTGTGAACACGCCAAGTGATAAACAGGGGACAAATATACCAGCAGGTTACAATACATAAGAAAGCTACATGCTGCAGAAGCCTTTATGATTCTTTCAATTTCCTTGATCGCCGGAAAATATTATTCGGTGGACATATCTATTTCACGAGTACTCAATCTCTTTGATTCACACCTACACTTTGTGGACATATACAAACATCCAGATTTATCACGTTATTGTTGCATGATGTTGATCGCCTCGCACGTGCAACTCGGAGTTACAATTAATATTATTATTATGAAATGACCCAAAGGCAATATGCCTATCGAGGGGTTCATTTGATTGAAAGAACATTACTACCACTAGTATGTACAAAGACAAGTAGGGATTGATGAGGAGAGAAACAATGAGCTTGTCATCCTCTGCTTCTTGGGAATTTCAGGAAAGAGGAAGATGACTGAGTCCCAGGCCACGGCAAACGTCCCCCCCCCCCCCCCCCGGCATACAGTCCGGCACAGCGTAGAGGTGGCACAAACAGTGGTGGTGCCGCCGCTGGGCCACTGCAGTACTGTTGAGCGCCGACGAACGTAGCGCCGGACAACGACCAGGCTAGAAATTCACCGAGCGCAGCATACCAATGTCTACAAGGTTGTGTGCACCCGCACATGTTCTCCAGGCGTCAGGGCCCCAGCCTACCTGCCCATCCGACCCGCCACACACAACAACGAGACAAGAGACAGAGACGGACAAACAAGAAGACCGGGCACGACGAGGTAAAACTGGAAACTAGAGAAAAAGACAAACATCATGACAGCATAGGAGCATGCGCGCAAACAAAGCATAACGCATGACAATGACCTAACCGTTCCATGGTGCATGCACAAACTGCACGTGCAACCAAAACAGGCCAACAGAGTCAAAAGGAGAACGCAAAACAAAACAAAATAAACCAAAGGACAACAACAACAACAACAACAACAAAAAAGCCATGAAAAGTCTTTTAACTCGGATGGTGAGCCAATTAAATTATAAATTTTGTCGCACTCGCTGACTGTATAAGATCTGGTTACGTTGGTGGACAGTTAGTCATAATCCGTAACATTTTGTCCCCCTTTCTTTCTAATAAAACCGATACGCAACACACGGTGATTCAACTGTGCATACACGATAGCACATGCACAGTAAAATGAGTCAATGCAACCACTCGGATCAGGCGACCACCTGTCCTAAAAAAATACCACTGAAACCATAACGTAGGGATACTTTTTTGCAGTCAATTGACCCTGGATGAGGAGACCACCTGGTAACATAGACCACGTTTCGAAGGTCCCTTGAGGGGTCACCTTAATAAACAGGTTTCCCTCTACATGAAGATAAGAATGACCTAGGCTACACGGCTGACTCCCAGTTCTTCGGAACTCGACAGTACTATAAAACCGGAACGTTTCGGGTGGAGTTTTATTTTCGGTAATTTCGGTACAATTAAAATAGAAGAGATAACATGGAAATGTGTTATGAAGCAACTATCCACGACTGTAACGAGATAATAAGCAGTCAGAAAGTGCGCTATTTTAATTAGATTTTTGGCTCAGTGTCCGAGTTAAATTTCGGTACAGGTAATTTTTACCTAAAATAAGACCCACCGAAAAAATACGTACATGCATGCTGACTGCAGGCAGGACAACTGGTTTACCGAAATGTTCGCTCTACTGAACCTTTGATTTTGGGAAATGCCGAAAATATTACACCACCGAAAATTCCCGGTTTCACAGCACTGTGCACGCTTCAGCCATCTACTGATACATTGTACTACGGAATTTTCGGAGTATAAGCAGCACTGGAGTGTAAGTCGCACCTACTGTAAAAGCCATAATATATATATAACGAAGTGCTAACTCTAACGAGTTAACGAGGAGAAATCTATCGTTAAAAATAGAAATTGTTATACAGAAATCGATACATATACTGTCCTATTGAGCGTTGAGAATGAGTGAAAATCGTTACCTGTGGTACACGTTAACCAGTCAATTTTGGGAAATCGTTATACCGTATTTTCCCCATTAAACGTACACGTCTCCATTACTAGTACGTCCCCAATTGTAGTACATGTTGGGTGTGGATCGAAAATATAAAAGGACACGTCTCTAATAATACGGAGCATCAGCAAATCGAATTTTCGAGTGAAATTCGAGAATCGTCACGAAAAGCACTCAATCAGTCGGAACTAGGGCTTTGTTCGACTGAAAAATGCCCGCAAAGAGAAAATACTTTTCGAATGCTCCGCGCGTGCTCTAGTACACGGCGCACTACGAGTACTCAGACTTGCGCATGTAGCTACTAGTTCTTACTTTCATGAAGTCGTAGTTGTATTATAAGTGCGCATGCGCAAGGTACAGTCAAAGCGGACTTCTTGACGCTTTCCTCTCTCTCGAACTGTGAACAGTTTTGTCAAGTGTGCTTTTTGTTTCATTTCAAGATCCTGGAATCATGGCTTTTTTCACCAACTGCCAGCCCCGCGGTATATGCCTCCTGCTCCCAGTAACCCTGCTGGCGTTGCCTCGGCATCTGCGTCTATGGTGAGTTCCCCGCAGGGAGAGGGCGACTCAAAGTATTCCAAATATTTGAGGTTCGACCTCACCATGGATCATTCTGCTGAGGCAGTGTTGGGCCCACCCTCAGCTATTCGTCCGCGGGTCTCCTGATATGCAAGGGATAGCGGAGAAGCTCGGCCGAGATCCGCCTTTTCAAGGGGTCTCCAAGAGAGATCCTATCGCCAATAGCCTGAATCGGATGAAGCATCCGCCGCTTCGCGTCATCCTCAACGGCAATGAGAAACAGCAGCAACTCCGTTCTGTCCAGGTGACCTTCAGCGAACTCAAGGAAGAGAAGCGAATCCAACAAATTGACTTGCTCTGCAACAAACGCAGCCATTGCACATCTCAAAATCCCAGTCCTCAACTACTCAGGCTAGAAAAGTGAACTCGATTCGAAAATACTGGACTGCGCTACATGCTGAACCTCTTTTTCATTCGAATTTTCAGTCTGATTTTCTCTTTGCCATTCGAATGATCAAATCGAAAATTCGATTTGCTGATGCTCCGTAATGTTACATGCCGGAGTGATGTGATGGGCATTAGTGGGGTACAGATACCAGGGTCCACCTTACTTCGTTTTTCTTACCCGTTCATCATATTTGTGTCTTTGTACACTGATTCTTACCATGGTTGGGTGTATTTACAGCCTTACAGCATCATTATCACGAGTTGTTTGCCACCCAACCCAGGCAATCAATCTTCCCAGACACAATAAAGTACACGTCTCCAATACTAGTACAGTCTCCTATAGTAGTACAGGTCTGACCACCTTTGAAAAAATAAAAGTACTGTACATTTATTGAGGAAAATACGGTATATGTGCCTCGTTAGAATAATGGCCTTCACAGCATGTGTTTGTCATGAAATACAGGCATCTACCGGGGCCCTGTTTATCACCGTTTATTTGACCATCGTAGTCACGATAACCCACACTGAGTTTTTTTGGATAAAGTACAGGTTCGACAACTACCGATAGTCGATTTGAACACAGTCGTTTTTTAAAGTGTAGAGAAGAAGCGGTACGTACCGGTTCCCGCAGCTTGGGAGTGGACTGGCGAGGCAGCGAGTACGAGAAACTGCACAAGGATCCCAACGGCCACGAGTAGAGGCTGCATGGCGAAAGCTATTATCTTTGCTCCTTGGAGAAACAGCACTGCCCAGTCCTGCAAAGAGCTACTACTGTTCGCCGATCAGAGATTTCCACTCGTCGAGTTCGACGTCGAATAGTCGCCGGAGGTGAACACTCCGCGATGCGACAACAGTTACCCGAATACTAGAAACCTATGCTAGATGCAGCTTCTAGGAGACGCTCTCCTTGTTCTTCCAGCACGGTGTTCACGGTTTGCAAACTAACAAACGTCTGCCTATTTCTTCTAGTACGAATGCGAGGAGAGAGAAATTTCTAAAAAAATTCCACCCGAAAATGGGGTAGCTTGAGAAGACGGCGAAAGATCGAAAAGCGGTAAAGTTTAAGTTTCGCACTGCAAGAAAGCTCTCTAGGCTTGTACGCTTTCAGCGTTGCATGCGTATGAGGCGTCGAGGACGTCGACGGGCAACGCTTGCCACGCGACCTATAACCTAGCATCAACATCATCACTCCCAGAAATGCAGTGCGTCTGGAAGTTGAACTCGCACTTCCAGCGACAAGGTCTATATTCGGACTCGCCTGGTACGCGGGTGCATATTCGGTATCAATGCATTCAAGACTTGCACATCGGTGCGTCCTTTGATGGCGTGCAATGTTGTACGGTCGACTCGTTTCGCACACATATATCGGTAGCTCCGTAGAGAACGTACAAATGGTTGCAAGAACACATGGATATGGAATCCATGCAGCATATTTTGCTCTTGCTGCTAGTACCGTATTAGCAAGCTCCCGGGAAGCTTGTGATACTCTCGCTACACTCGTTGTAATTGTGTCTTGTAGAAGTAACTTTTAATTTTTGTCAGTCTCATGAGGCCTGCACGGAGGTCGCTCTCACAAAGAACGTCGACCGGCTCCGCATCGCAGTGCTACTTAATTGCCAGATGTTGTATGCCTTGATCTATTTCCTTAGCCTATCCTCGATTAACTGCTCCCTCTACATAAAGTTGTCATTTCATTCTTCTTCCAGGAGATTTCCTCGACAGACCCGGGGGGGGGGGGGGGGGGGGGGCAAAGCCTTTGGGAAATCCTTAAATAGAATAAAATACAAATACAATACTTGCCTGGGCAATTCATATTCCTTGGACATCCTACTTGGCACATTCAGGCATGCACTAATTTTATTTCTCCACCTTCTTGACGTTGCCTTCAGTTGAGCATGACTCATGACCGGTCTTCCTTTACCACAAGAATCCATTGTGTTTATTTTGCCTGTAAAGAAGAGTCTTGTTTTTACTTGTACAAGTTGCAGCAAGAGTATACTCAGGCGATCGTGAGTACGCAACTTCACAAGCACGAAATGCAAGTTTTTACCGTACCGCTTCTATGGTAGTAGTCGAATCAGGAAGTCGGTATTTTACGACTCCCTGAGTCAAATCGTTTTTATTTTATTTTTATTTTAACGTTGCGTTAAGATTGTTTTCGTAGGTGCACAGCATGATTGTTTGTCTCACTACACAGTTCTAGCGTTGCAATTAGTTCCTCACCCCTGTTGCACTTACATGTAGCTCTCACTTTACTTCTATTGTCTCACCTTCCCTCATTCTATTTTAGCACTTTGTTTTGTTCTCGTAACACATTATTGAATTAAAATCTTGTGGGACGCATCACGCAGCTTCATAAGTAAAAAATTGGTTGTGAGCAACACTGGCTCACACTCAAATAACTGCTTTTCACCAGAAAAATATTATATTTCGAAATATAATATTTTTCTGGTGAAAAGCAGTTATTTGAGTGTGAGCCAGTGTTGCTCACAACCAATTTTTTACATTATTGAATGTATATAAATTATTTATTTAGCATGGTTATTCTTCAGTCACGGCTTTCCACTGATGATTGTGACAAGAAAATCGATTTTGGTAAACCTTCATGACTTTGTTGTAGTGTGGCGATGACAGCAGAATTTGTTCTCTTTATAGCTATTATTATTATTTTTATTATGTATCAAATTTTTAATAGGGCATTCCCAGAGGCCTTAGCTAATTGAGGCCTTCTTACGGGGTGCCCTATATTATGTTTTTTGTATAGATGAGCGAAAGTCTGATAGCGTGGAGCAAATACGAACAGAAAAATAGAAGAAAAGGTGACAGCACCGACGCATGACATTCATCCGGTCCGTACGTCAGTGGTTTAGATAGTACCGGTTTCTCGTCAAGTCATTTGGTCAGAAAATGTTTCGGATAGCCATTTTTTCAAAAGTATGGAGGAAAGTCGATCCAACCATCTTGCAATAGATGTGGGGAGCATATTCAATTGGCACGATAAACCAGGGCTTTAAGTTCCTTTTCGACTTTGTCGGTGTGTAGCTTCCCCATGGAATGTACAAACCAGTAAAGGTAGGCTTTCGATACACTGTCCTGTCCAAAGAACGAGTGTCAACATTACGTTTGATGCTGACATCCAGGAAAGATATTGTGCCATTCTCTTCCGCGTCTGATGTAAATTTCAGTGCTGGATGAAGATTGTTTAAGACGGATAAAAACTGTTGGCATGTCTCCTCATCCTTACCGTGGCAATATACATCATCAACAAACCAACAGTACATAGGCGGCCACAGCGACGGTGGAATGGAAGATTCGCAGAATCCAACAAAAAAATTGCTAAAACCGGGCCGAGCGGAGTGGAGCTAGGTGTCAGGTCGCCGAATGTCTCAGTACTCCTTGTCAGTTTTGTGCCATTTTGTCGCACTCACTGACTGTATAAGATCTGGTTACGTTGGTGGACAGTTTGTCATAACTCGTAACATTTTGTCCTTTTCCTTTCTTCATCATAACTATATTGGCTCACCATCCGAGTTAAATCTTGCACACCTGATGAGCCGTCATGACCTATACGGCGAAACGTACGTCGTGTGGAACTACTTGTTATTGTACATAACTAGTCCATCATACATGATAGTGGAGTTCAGTAGGATGTTGGCGTTTCGGTTTGTCACAATTCGTCTTCGCTTAGTTCAGTAGGATGTTGGCGTTTCGGTTTGTCACAATTCGTCTTCGCTTAGTTCAGTAGGATGTTGGCGTTTCGGTTTGTCACAATTCGTCTTCGCTTAGTTCAGTAGGATGTTGGCGTTTCGGTTTGTTACAATTCGTCTTCGCTTAGCTTCCCCTTCTATGTTCATTATATAAACTTGAGCCTCCCAAGTAGGCCCCAGCGGCAAATGCTAGCACCCAAAGTAGCATAAAAGGGCCTTTTTGTGACTCCACACGATGCTAGCATAAACAGCAGTTTTTACCGGCATCCGATACATTTTTGCCAATTTTGGCATTCTGGATGTGGAATTCGGTCTAGATTACACTATGAAACTAGTATTACGGTACTACCACTAGGCCTTGACGGATTATGCTAATAATTATTTTCGTGAAATTATGCTTTTCGCATTGCTGAAAAAATTGCAGATTTATGCTATTTTGATGCTAAAAGTTATATTATGCCGCATTATGCTAACATATGCTGCTAATGTATAATGGTTCTGTGCAAAATAACAGGGGAACTTTTTTTGTAGAGGGCGTTGTACTGTGGTAGTAAAAGTTTAATGAGGGTCAACGCACCGTCCGACCTAGCTACGACCGTCACTGATTGTAGTGGACTGGACATGTTATCAAGGGAGTCGTAAACCTATGACTTCCTGGTGCATCTACTTGTACTTGTACTTGTAGAACATGTACAGCTAACAGGCGGATTATTCCAATTTTATGCGATTCGTATGCAATTTGCCTCGAATTATGCGATTATTCGATTTCGGTAGGAATTATGCGAAAAATTATGCTAGCATAATCTGTCAAGGCCTAACTACCACATTGATAATTGCATGCACTACATTCAATTTGTTTGCATTACCTAGTTGTGACCAAGACCCACATTGCCATTGGTACTTCTTGGTATTTGCTTGTTTGTATTGCAAATATTTCCATAGCAACATGATGCCAACATTGCACCTTTAAAAACTCTTTTTACATACCTGCTTTGTGAGAATTCATAAATAGCACGGAACACCGTTTTCAACCCAAATGTTTCACCCAAATGTTTCACCATTACCAATGACAGATGATTAATAGGTAGCATAATTCGTGTTGTCTAGCATCCAAACTAGCATCTTTCTGAGTTGTCAGCTAGCATCCCAAAAAGCATCTTGGCAACATTAAGCTAGCATCTGCCGCTGGGGCCTACTCCCAAGTTGGGTGGTTTGTTGCTTTGCGTCGTAGAGTTGTAGTAAGGCCGGTCTGTCCAATAGTCTTACTAGTTTCGTCATCATCCAGTAACTTTCGGCATTCTTTGTTGCCGTGATCAAGAGTATAACCCCCCGTTATATACTCTTGCCGTGATGCGTAGCTCGTGCTCTTCTTCGTTGCGCTTTCCTTCCCCTCTTGGACCTTTCCGAACCTGAGCCTTCCAAGTTGAAAGGTTGTTGGTTTGCGCCTTGGAGGAGTCTTGGAGCTACATGTACGTGCCAGGTCTCCGAATGTCTCAGTACTCCTTGTCAGTTTTGTGCCATTTGTGCCATGTGCCATTTTGTCGCACTCGCTGACTGTATAATTTGTATTGTATTTTGTATTTTATTATATTTTTAAAAGGATTTCCCAAAGGCTTTGAGCCTGTCGAGGGGATCTCCTGCAAGAAGAATGAAATGACAACTTTATGTAGAGGGAGCAGTTAATCGAGGATAGGCTAAGGAAATAGATCGAGGCATACAAAATCTGGTAAATAAGGAGTTGGGATACCGTCAGTGTAATATTGTTGATTGTTTTTAAACAATAAAAGGATTCCCCAAAGGCTTTCGCCTATCGAGGGGGTTTCCAAACTTTCCATAATACCAAATCTGTAGAAGAAGTGATGAGCAATAGGTGAGCAAAGAAAGAGAAAAAGACATAGTCTAGGGCAGAGCTCTGCGCTTGAGCATATGATTGTAAGCTTGCAGAACTGGGATAATACATGTAAATGATATAAGATATGGTTACGTAGGTGGACAGTTCGTCATAACTCGTAACATTTTGTCCTCTTCCTTTCTTCATCATAACTATATTGCGTCACCAATCACCATCCGAGTTTGAAAAAAGAAGAAGATAAGATCAAGAATGTATAGACTGAGCATACAGCTAGCCGGAGACTGAGCATACAGCTAGCCTCGGCATGTATCAGAGCATCAGGATTACTACATACTAGTACTCAAGACTGGGGAGGGGGGTTGCTGTCACGCTACAGTAAGACAATATGCGTGCAACACACCCTTGAACTGGAGGGGGGACGTGATGTTTCTCGCATCAGGTGGAAGACTGTTCCAAGCACCAGTAGACCAGCGAGCACACTGTCTCACGCAAGAGCTGGTGTACACGAAGCAGGTTGTGTTCCGCATACACGGGAGTCATACGGGTACGGGAGGTCAGGTTGTACACGGCTCGCAGGTTGCATAGGCGTTGAAGTCTCTCCTCGTTAGCCTTGGAGAGAGAGCTAAAGAAAGCTGAGCATCCATAGCGGATCCTGGACTCTACCATGGCATGGACGTGTAGGCCATTCGCTTCGACTGCAGAGAGAGAGAGACACTTCCGATTTCTCCTCAGCGCTCCTATAACCTGTCGAGACGTTTTACGGATATGCGTAACGTGGCTATATATTTGAATCTGAGCAGACCGTGCGCAACTTGTCGTATCATGGAAAGACGCGAAGGTGTGCAGAATTTTGCTCCAAGTCCAAAATTCACGTTCATTAGCCACGTATTGGGGCTGCACGGCGGCAGGACCTTTGCCAGCACCCTCGTGACGTTGCAGATATGTGGCTTGATTATTGTAGTTGACGTTGATTGAGTGACTTTGGCAAGTTTGAGTCGTGTCAAGAAGTCAGGTAGGATTCAGTACTAGGCAGTAGTGGAACGTGAGTGGTAGTCTCTGCCCATTTTTGAGGGTATCCTGGATTCGGTTTGCAGCGCTGTGGAAATGGCTTGCTGTAGACGTCTCAGCACTGGATGTTGTATCAAAGGTACGACCTCGTAGCACGCCCTAAACCTAAAAAATATCAAAAATTGACTTGGGTCTGTGGGAGTCTGTGAGAGAACGACCACTCCTGCCGTTGTGACAGATTCCAGGGCCACGTGAAGGGCCCTATCCCACCACCCATGGCTGCTTGTGGACTTATTTTAGGTTTGGGTCCCGCGCACGGACAGAATGGGCAAAAAAATCTGAAAAAATTGTAAATGCATTGATTTGGCCCCTGGGTGACTCGCACAACGTGGCACTATGCCGGAAGTTTGAGTTTTTCCGGCCTGGAAAGCCTGTCAGTGAGGCGCAAGAACTTTTAAATCATGTCCAGAGGGCCAGCATAGTGGCAGGAGTGTGTGGTGAAAAATTCACTCAAATCCATTGAGAGACACCAAAGTTACGGTCAATTGAATGCCATATGAAGTTTACGACTCCAGAAAACATAGCTCTAACAAAAGATTTTCTTTCGTTTCATATGTAGCAAGCTGAACCGCTTTCTTCATGTTCATATTAAAGGGATAAATAATGTAGTTTAAGGCGCTCACCTCATATCATATCAAGCGAATGGCGATATCAAGCGAATGGCGATATATAATAATATTATATATCGCCATTCGCTTGATATGATATGAGGTGAGCGCCTTAAACTACATTATTTATTTTTTTTGATGCCAAGGAGAGACCGCAACTGACGTCGGTGGAAGGCATCCAACTTCTGGAGAGCAGATTGCGTGAGGCCCCAAGTTCCTTTCTAATGCTCCATAATGCTCTAAATGCTCGGATAGTCTCCTAATGCCGAATATAATGCCCGCATTATCCGCTGGACCCTAAGCACCACCCCTATCGGTTTCTTGTTTTTAAGTTATACCCAGATCACCTTGAAAATACTGAGAGAGAGAGAGAGAGAGAGAGAGAGAGAGAGAGAGAGAGAGAGAGAGAGAGAGAGAGAGAGAGAGAGAGACAGAGAGACAGAGAGACAGACAGAGAGACAGACAGAGAGAGACAGAGAGAGAGAGAGAGAGAGAGACAGAGAGAGAGAGAGAGAGAGAGAGACAGAGAGAGACAGAGAGAGAGACAGAGACAGAGAGAGAGAGAGAGACAGAGAGAGAGACAGAGAGAGAGAGACAGAGACAGAATCAACACACTGAATAATACTGCAGAGTACTCGGGTATGAGCTCTTTTTTCTCGTTTCTCTCAGAAATACTGCATAACAGGAAGCATGACGACAAGAAGCAATAGAAGGGATGGGTCAGGTGCAAAGAACGGACAGCAGTGGGGTAATATAAAACAAAAGTAATAAAACCTTGGACAAGTACAATAGCATGACATAGTCGAAAGGATGTGAAAAGGGACTTTGACCGTCCAACTGAGGCACTAATCAGAAATTAGTGACACGGGGGGCGGGGAGGGGTATTTCGTTCAAATAGCCTGGACTAGCAGAGAGAGCGAGAGCGCATTGTGAAGTCAGTGATCAGCTCCAGAACACATTACTCGTTAATGGGAGTTGTGCTCAGATCATCCAGGAGTGCCCGGGAATATTGGTTATATCTAGCGATCAGAGACGTATCATCTAGAACGATGATAGAATTAAATGCCCCCGCAGAGTGTCCACCGAAGATGTATTTCTTGCCAACGGCGACGTTCAGTCCACACGGTGCAAGGCACTTAGCCGTCTTCGACTTGTAACTGTTGTCTGTGCTCACAAACAGTTGCTTTTGGAGGCCAGTGTCATCCAGTCTGTCGCAGCGGGTGGTCGGGTGTAGGCGGCGGCTGGCATCTCTAAATGCTGGTACTAGACCACCCTTGCAGATGCTGGTGACCTGGATTAGGTTACTGCTGTCTTTAGTAGAAACAACCCGACCGGTGAACACTGGATGAAAAAGAAAGCAAACACAGGCGAGAGCGTTGGTGATAGCCTTTGATGGTTAATGCGGTGAAAATAATTACGAGAATTTCACAAAGCGAGTTGCGGCCAATTTCTCGAATTTTGCTCCTATTCCATATCCTCGTGTCGGTACAAAACGTGCATGAAATCTACAGGAAAACCACTGTACCAAAATCTGCCGGCATCTCTGCCACCATTATCCGCTAATTTTTATCTGGGTCCTCGTGGCAACAAAGCATGAGAGTGTTGAAATTTAATAATATTGAAGGGTACATGTACCGTATTTTTCGGAGTATAGTGCGCACCTTTGTATTACGCGCACCCCCAATCTTCATTGGGGGTGCGCACTTCAATCTTCATTGAAGCACATGCATTTCATATTCGGAGCATAGTGCGCAACTGTGATTTAGGGCACAAAATAGCACATCTAAAGTGCGCACTATACTCCGAAAAATACGGTACGCATATTGGATGGATCCAGTAAGAAATAGAAAATAGTTTCGTCAACAATTCTTGATTGGATATGCGGCAATCTTTTTTATGCACACCACATACTGGGGGTGGTAAAGGCATTTCACAACTCGTCCATAGTTTAATAATGCGATATCGTTCGGAATCCCGAGATACACCCGTGGCCATATTGGTTACCTAGGGAACAAGATCACCAACTGCACTTACCGACTGGCCTGCTAAGGATGCGATGCACAATCGTCTTGAGCTCGTAATCCGTTTTCCCACAGATTCTGCAGTCATCTGCAGCACACACATACGAAGTAGATGTACACAAGCACATAATGTCATTGCATAAAGCAGCCGCGATGGTAGGATGCACGTGCAGGTAAATGCTGCTATGAGTTGTGCCGTGCAAACACAGCAAAAACGCAACAATACCCGGTAAGC
This sequence comes from Sycon ciliatum, assembly GCF_964019385.1. Lineage (NCBI taxonomy): Eukaryota > Metazoa > Porifera > Calcarea > Leucosolenida > Sycettidae > Sycon > Sycon ciliatum. The sequence continues at coordinate 16,770,547 of NC_088652.1, forward strand.
AGTTTAGATAGTACCTGGTGTTAGAGCAGATTCGCATGTGCCAAACTGATTATGCCAACGCCTCATGACGAAACCATACAGAGAGAAACAAATCGTGGGGAAACGAAACTAGAACAGTCGGAGTTCACCTTCTTGGAATTCACGTCTGTGAAAGGTTTAAGTTGTCGGTGGGGTTTAGCTAGGCGTGATAGAAATGTAACACATCGAGGTATCACTTACGTGGGGCCGGGGTGCTCTGTCCCAAAGCTGGTGCGAATACTTGTAGCATGGTCACGGCCAATGCCAGCAGGAGAAAGCGGGCCATGTTGAATGCACCAGTGTACGCTGGGGCTTGTCTCGTAGGTGTTGTCAACGGTTACGAAGAAAACTGAGAGAAGACCGCAAGGGGGGGGGGGGGAGAAGAAAGCATATCAATAGATGCCAGTCAGCCAATTATTATTATTATTATTATTATTATTATTACTTGCATGTACGCGTTGGAGTCAACCATGCAAGCATGATTCACAACAGTCAATTACCAAAAAACATTTATAATACATTTCATACCTACAGACTGAGAAGCAGAAGAGAACAGGGAAAACCAGCTAGACCACTGACGTCACTGTTGTTACGCTACGTTTGATGTACTTGTACATACGATGTACTAACACACTGGAGTGGTGTTATATTTAAATTTTGTTATTTAAAGGATTTCCCAAAGGCATAGCCTATCGGGGGGATATCCCTCCTAACAGTGAAAATGATCATTGATTTATATACTAGTGAAGCGGCTTGTGCCGGCAAAAATATGCTGTTTATAATGAACTCGAAATTGTGTCCGAAATTCTGAAACAGAATCTATAGCGGTAATCGTTGAGGTCGGAGAGAACTCACCTGGGTAATGGTAGTCGCTTGAGGGGCGGATATGGATGGAGGATGGAAGGAAGCTCTCTTGATTGGCTTTCCGGGACCTTTGTGACAAGACTGCCCCCTTTCAGCCCTTTATACGCGTCGGGCAGGCCCGGATGATCGGAGAGCGCGGGCATGTCCCCGATGCCTGCGCTTGCTGCATTGGTGCATTGTGGTGCACTGGTGCATGCAGGCGGGGGTGGATCACAAATCACGTATCTCGCGCCAGGTTTGAACAGACTGCAGATGCAAATTTCGCGCGAACGGACTCACGTGACCATACAGGGCTGTAGAAGTGGACTTTTGGCGGCATATCAGTATTTGACCCGGGTCAACTGTCTTCATGTAAACGCTCACCTCTTTTGTCTGTCGTACAGACTTTCAACCCGGGCTGAACTCGACCCGGGTTGAAATTTCTCATGTAAACACAGCCATAGCATGCATGCAAAAGTCCACGGGGTTATTTTTGTAAGGCTGTGTTTACATGAAGCGTTTCAACCCGGGTTGAGTTCGACCCGGGTCAGATTTCAACCCGCCATGTGCACAAAGTGAATGGCGCGTTTACATGACGCATTGCGCTTGACCCGGGTTGAAATGTTCCGAAATGTTCATGTAAACAGTCTGACCCGGGTTGAGTCATGGATTTCAACCACGTGATGGGGCGGGAAGCTGAATCTGTGAAAGCGCGTGAAAGCCAAAGGTCAAAGTACATTTCCAAAGGTCAAAAATAGCGCGGAGACAATTTAGAAAAGCGATCCTGTCAGCTTTTCTATTATTGTGTTCACATGGCAGAAAAAACGACATCGCTATGCTACGTAAGTTTCTACGTAAGGTGCTCGGTATTTCACTTAGGCTACGTAAGTCTCTACGTAAGGTGCTCGGTATTTGATCTACCAACGCTTGGTAGCCGTGTGCTGTGCACGTGCACGGCAGACATTGTGTTCAGTGCATGCAGTCCGCGGATCCGTGTTCGGATGTGCATGCGCGAGGAACTTCCTTCTTTGGAACTGCTTCTTGCATGAGCTGTTTCGGTTATTTCGTCTCATGGCCTGGCTTATTTCGTTTCGGCGCTGCTGAGACCTCCTTTCGCGGAATATTACTCAATGACAGGTGAGTTGACCAATTCCCTTTGATTCATTTGCTTGTGTTGACTCTTTCATTCAGGAAAAGTGTGCTGATTTTGGGGCAGAATGCAATAAATAATGGAAAAGTTGACAGGATCTCTTTGCTAAATTTTGCTTTTCTGCTGCCGAGCTGCGAGGCCTCCTTTTACGGAATACTCGATGCCAGGTGATCTCTAACTTGACCGGTTTCCTTCGATTCATTTGCTTATGTTCACCTTTCATTTACGGAAACGTGTGCTGATTTTACTTTCAAGTATTCGGATTTAGATCCATTTTTATCTCTTTGCCCTTGTCTACAGTGTGCGAAGAACGCGAGTTCAACTTCTTGACGGTAAGGCTTATGTTAGATGTCTTGTCGAAATACTCATATTCATTGTACATTGGTACGTTACAAGTAAGGCACTGGTCAGTGGTATAATATCGTTGGCAGTTCCCAATCTGGAGGGAAAGGTTCAAGTACCAATTGACCGAGTTTGCAAAATAAATTCGCATATCAGGGGAAATCTCTATTGTGGAGAGGTTCAGTAACTTGTTTGTTTCATACGAAACAAGCCAATGGGTGCAGTCTCGTCTCGTGAAAATCTCGTACTTGTATGATTGGATTTGTTTACTCAAGTCTGGGCTGTTTGATTTGTGAGTACCGCCGAGATTGCACTGCCCCAAAATAATTATAGCAATAAAAACTGCTTTATGGCAGTTTTCTAAAAAAAGTTATTGTGTTCTAGTCCATGGACCCCGTCTAAAAAGTAAGAAACTAACGAAATGTGATAGCTGAAAATTAAAATTTCACACAAAACCTCACAATAATCACAACACTTGAAATGCTGCTTTCAACCAGGGAGTAGTACAATACTACTCCCTGCTTTCAACACTAAACTTGTACTGCACCAACAATTGGCAACATGCATGCATAGGAAAGAGGATCGCGAGGGGAAGAGGTCTTCTGCATGTAGCTTTTCATTCTGTGTGTGATTATTGTGAGGTTTTGTGTGAAATTTTAATTTTCAGCTATCACATTTCGTTAGTTTCTTACTTTTTAGACGGGGTCCATGGACTAGAACACAATAACTTTTTTTAGAAAACTGCCATAAAGCAGTTTTTATTGCTATAATTTCTTTTGTTTTTTCTGTCACCAATCAATGGAATGCCCTATATCAATATGTAAATGATGGCCTTCACATCATATCAATACCATATTATACGCATTGATGTGCAAGCCTTTTCTTGCAGAAAATGGCACTAGCATAATGCATGTTCTTCTGCGGGTAAACATGTGAGCATGCAGTGGTGGTTATACTTTTTTTATACGGAGGTCATTCTGTGCATGTTGCTGTTGCAGAATTTCATGACTCTGTCATAAAATTGTCTTGCCTTTCAGATATTTCAGATTTCTCCACCCTCAATCAGATTTATTTGAGAAATGTAGCCATGCGGCAGGTGCGTGTCGCAAATGTTTTTGTTGATTCTGTGTTTATAATGGTTTATAGTCATGGGTTATCGTGATAAGGTCATCCAGCATCATGTTGAAACTGAAATCGTAATCCTGTTGATGTCGATACAACTTTTGGAAGTAGTTCAATGACTTCAAACTGTTAGTCCACGATTGTCTAAAACAACACAGCAAAGGAGGAACAATAAACATGTATTAAAATGTAAACGAATACATTGCTGAGTCCAAAACCTCGTTCCAACAACTACACTGATCCTGAGGAGAAAAGGTACAAGGCTATGGTTGGAGGTACTGAGAGATAAACAAGGCACTCCACAATAATAAAATCTTACACATCTTTTGGTGAGTATGAATGATATCCAGTCGAACCTCTTTAGGACGAACACCAAGGGACCGATGGTATTTATTCTGTGAGCTTAACCTATTTTATAACCGGAGAATACAATTATATCTCCAATAGACATACGAATAGATTTCTTCTACGGCGAAAGATTCTAAGCCACACCAACTCATTGCCTCGTCTCGTATGAAACAATTGAGTCACTAGGGAGATTCTGCAAAACGAAAATGCGTACAAACTTTCGCTCTACATCATGAAGTGCGAAACTTCGCACCTTTGGACGCGAAACTTGCAGGGAACGCGAAATGAACTGTCGTAGGAAATTTCGTGAGGTCGGGTCATGGCGTAAGTGCACTTGGCCCGCGCAAACTACGAAAATGTGCAGAACGCAAAGTTCGTGCAAAAATTCGCACACACTTTCGCAAGGACTGTCGCGAAACTTCGTTCGAATTTTCGTTTTGCAGAACCTCTCTACTGAACCTTTCTTTAGCAACATGACGGCAACTCAAACAGCAACAGAGAAAGTACGATACATGTACTCCACATTCTTACAGGTACTACAAACAGATTGCAGATCGTAATTCTTGCTTTGGCGGCACGAAACTTTATTTGAGGCAGTGCAATCTCGGCGGTACTCACAAATCAAACAGCCCAGACTTGAGTAAACAAATCCAATCATACAAGTACGAGATTTTCACGAGACGAGACTGCACCCATTGGCTTGTTTCGTATGAAACAAACAAGTTACTGAACCTCTCCACAATAGAGATTTCCCCTGATATGCGAATTTATTTTGCAAACTCGGTCAATTGGTACTTGAACCTTTCCCTCCAGATTGGGAACTGCCAACGATAGTATGCCACTGACCAGTGCCTTACTTGTAACGTACCAATGTACAATGAATATGAGTATTTCGACAACACATCTAACATAAGCCTTACCGTCAAGAAGTTGAACTCGCGTTCTTCGCACACTGCAGACAAGGGCAAAGAGATAAAAATGGATCTAAATCCGAATAAAATCAGCACACGTTTCCGTAAATGAAAGGTGAACATAAGCAACTGAATTGAAGGAAACCGGTCAACTTAGAGATCACCTGTCATCGAGTATTCCGTAAAAGGAGGCCTCGCAGCTCGGCAGCAGAAAAGCAAAATTTAGAAAAGAGATCCTGTCAACTTTTCCATTATTTATTGCATTCCGCCCCAAAATCAGCACACTTTTCCTGAATGAAAGAGTCAACACAAGCAAATGAATCAAAGGCAACTGGTCAACTCACCTGTCATTGAGTAATATTCCGCGAAAGGAGGTCTCAGCAGCGCCGAAACGAAATAAGCCAGGCCATGAGACGAAATATCCGAAACAGCTCATGCATGCAAGAAGCAGTTCCAAAGAAGGAAGTTCCTCGCGCATGCACATCCGAACACGGATCCGCGGACTGCATGCACTGAACACAATGTCTGCCGTGCACGTGCACAGCACACGGCTACCACGCGTTGGTAGATCTAATACCGAGCACCTTACGTAGAGACTTACGTAGCCTAAGTGAAATACCGAGCACCTTACGTAGAAACTTACGTAGCATAGCGGTGTCGTTTTTTCTGCCATGTGAACACAATAATAGAAAAGCTGACAGGATCGCTTTTCTAAATGTTTCGTGCCGCCAAAGCAAGAATTACGATCTGCAAACGGGTTGTAGTACCTGTAAGAATGTGGAGTACATGTATCGTACTTTCTCTGTTGCTGTTCAGTTGCCATTATGTTGCTAAAGAAACGTTCAGTAGAGAGGTTCTGCAAAACGAAAATTCGAACGAAGTTTCGCGACAGTCCTTGGGAAAGTGTGCGCGAATTTTTGCACGAACTTTGCGTTCTGCACATTTTCGTAGTTTGCGCGGGCCAAGTGCACGTACGCCATGACCCGATCTCACGAAATTTCCTACGACAGTTCATTTAACGTTCCCTGCAAGTTTCGCGTCCAAAGGTGCGAAGTTTCGCACTTCATGATGTAGAGCGAAAGTTTGTACGCATTTTCATTTTGCAGAATCTCACTAGTGACTCAATTGTTTCATACGGGACGAGTCAATCAGTCGGTGTGGCTTAGAATCTTTCGCTGTAGAAGAAATCTATTCGTATGTCTATTGGAGATATAATTGTATTCTCTGGTTATAAAATAGGTTAAGCTCACAGAATAAATACCATCGGTCCCTTGGTGTTCGTCCTAAAGAGGTTCGACTAGATATCTTTCACACTCACCAAAAGATGTGGAGTGCCTTGTTTATCTCTCAGTACCTCCAACCATAGCCTTGCCCCTTTCCTCCTCAGGATCAGTGTAGTTGTTGGAACGAGGTTTTGGACTCAGCAATGTATTCGGTTACATTTTAATACATGTTTATTGTTCCTCCTTTGCTGTGTTGTTTTAGACAATCGTGGACTAACAGTTTGAAGTCATTGAACTACTTCCAAAAGTTGTATCGACATCAACAGGATTACGATTTCAGTTTCTATATGATGCTGGATGACCTTATCACGATAACCCATGACTATAAACCATTATAAACACAGAATCAACAAAAACATCTGCGACACGCACCTGGTGCATGGCTACATTTCTCAAATAAATCTGATTGAGGGTGGAGAAATCTGAAATATCTGAAAGGCAAGACAATTTTATGACAGAGTAATGAAATTCTGCAACAGCAACATGCACAGAATGACCTCCGTATAAAAAAAGTATCACCACCACTGCTCACATGTTTCCCCGCAGAAGAACATGCATTATGCTAGTGCCATTTTCTGCAAGAAAAGGCTTGCACATCAATGCGTATAATATGGTATTGATATGATGTGAAGGCCATCATTTACATAATATGTTGTAATAGGGCATTCCGTTGATTGGCGACAGAAAAAACAAAAGAAATTATAGCAATAAAAACTGCTTTATGGCAGTTTTCTAAAAAAAGTTATTGTGTTCTAGTCCATGGACCCCGTCTAAAAAGTAAGAAATTAACGAAATGTGATAGCTGAAAATTAAAATTTCACACAAAACCTCACAATAATCACACACAGAATGAAAAGCTACATGCAGAAGACCTTTTCCCCTCGTGATCCTCTTTCCTATGCATGCATGTTGCCAATTGTTGGTGCAGTACAAGTTTAGTGTTCAAAGCAGCATTTCAAGTGTTGTGATTATTGTGAGGTTTTGTGTGAAATTTTAATTTTCAGCTATCACATTTCGTTAATTTCTTACTTTTTAGACGGGGTCCATGGACTAGAACACAATAACTTTTTTTAGAAAACTGCCATAAAGCAGTTTTTATTGCTATAATTTGTAGTGTAATGGCGATGGCGATGGCGATGCATCGATGGCGGATGAAGAAAAGATTAATTAAAAAAAAGCAAAGGTAGCAAAGAGCAACGTCCCACATGTGGAAGTTTTGGGTTTTTTTCAACCTTTCATCATAATACCAGATTACGGTTGCTCTTCTATCAATATGACCAACGTCCCTCAACTGTCCGATGATGACGAGCAGTGTAGTGCTAGCATCCCTATTTCGCCTATTTCGCCCCCTCCTATCAATGTCACTACAGTAGAGTCGCGCGCTGAAGAACGTGGAGCCCAAGAACGTCCAGCCTGAAATTCTAAGAACGCCACAGCCTAAAGCTAAGAACGGCGGTGTTGGTTTTCTGGAAGCTTGTGGGATACATTATTATGATCCAGTACGGATTGTTTCTAAGAACGTGCTACAAGAACGCAGCCAGATTGCTGAAAAATAAGAACGTCCCAGGCTAACCCCTTGGAAACAACGTTCTTGGGCGCGCGACTCTACTGTAGTGCCAGTAGTGGGAAGCGGAAGAATTCCGCATCTGCATCTGCATGTACCAAATGGTTCAAGTGGACGGACGAGCTGCAGGACAAGCTCGTGATGGTTTTGCACGACCACAAGGTATGAATCATGAATGTTATCCCTGTTATTCTTTTTAAGGAGACTAGACCTTAGACCTTAGAGGACATTAATCGAAAAGTTGTCATTTCATTTGAAAAGCAATGCGATTAGTAGAACTATGCCAAGCTTACGCCAGTCATTTGCCTGAATTCTGCTCCTCTTTGTCCACATACCAATCATGCATTAAACATACCCGAAAAGTATATAATTCTGCCGCTTATCTGCCGGCATTATACCGCAAAGTTGTACGACAAAGTAGACCTTGGCGGATAATGCTCGAAAAGGTGGCAGATTCTGCTCGAAAAGCAGTGAAATTGGCAGAACCATACAATCCTTATGGCGGACAATTCCTCGAATTCTGCTCCATTCTGCTCCATTTTTTTTATCCACATACCAAACATGCATGAAACTTACCATAAAAAGTACCGGATTCTGCCAATTTTTTCTGCCCGCATTATCCGCCTACGTCAATTGCTAAAGTTGATGAACAAGGTGGCAATGCGTACATGTTATTATTATACGTGTACAATGTACTTACTACAGCCAGACATAGGCAATGTAAGCATCAACCACTATTCACGATTCACATCCATTGCATACATGCATGCTGTTATGGGGGAATATGGGTAACTACGTGGTATATCAGTTCTTGGAACTACCTGTACAAGTGTACGTACATGTAACTGAAAAACTGCTGAAAAGCTGTCCCAAGGTACCTGTCGCAGAAGTTGAAGAAAGTTCAACTTTTGCGACATGCGACATACTCAATTGTAGTACAGTTTCAACACTGGGTGCACATACAGTGCACGTGCATAGTACTACTTGTGCACAAGGATGTCGCAAACATGAAAAAGATTGTGAACCGTGCGTCGCTGCTGCAGCTCGTCGCAGGTGTCGCAAGTCGCATGTCGCGTCGCAAGAAGTTGTATTGTGAATCGGCCTTTAGACCTAACTCATAGCATTTTCTCCTTATCATTAAAAAAATTTTAAGCATAATAATGATGCATTTTTTCAATGATAAGGAGAATTAATTTGGTTCTTGTGGTAAGCGGGATGCGTGCCACTGAGGTTTGCATGGTCATTTTCTTGATCATTTCTTGTTGTTTCCAGTTGGAAATGGACTACATCGGAAAAGACATGGAAGCCGACCTGGTAGAAATGTATAACGTGGTACGCCGTAGGTTAGCTATGATGGATGGCGTCAATGTGGAGGATTTTCGGCCACCCAAGGCTATCACAGTGGATGAGGAAAACACCCAAGATGATGCCGTCCACCAACGCCTGATTACTCAACGTGAGATCGAGGGCAGGCAAATATCCCATGGATACAGTAGGATTAAGGAAAAGGTGAGGTGAATGTCTTCATACAGCTTCAGCATACATTTAGTGTGTTATATAAGCTTAAATTAAATGAATATCATAGTGCATTTGGTGATAAAGACTGAGAAATTTACATGTAGATGTACATGAAATTTATACCCAAAGAATGTCAATCTACATGTATACTTTACTTTCTTGTCCTAAAAAAGTAATGGTACATACTCACAAGCATGCACATAAACGTTAATCCCCAGGATTGTATGTGTCTGTTTGTGTTTGCATGGATGCTTCTTTGTTCAAGGTGCGGGCTTTGAGGAAGAAGTTCAGGACGGCGGTCAATGAAAGCACCCGTTCTGGTAGTGGTCGCCTAATAATTGACAACTGGGAGAAGTTGTCCCTCGTTTGGGGTGGTTGCCCGCAGTGACATCTGTGGCTGGCGCCATTTCATCGGCTGCGTCAGGCTCTCTACTGCCTGCTGCCAGTGGCGATGTCAGTGAGTGCGAGGACATAAGTGACGATGATTTAGAAGACAACGTTAGAAACACCGCAGCAGCTCCCAGCCCCCAGCAACGCACCCTCGGCTGAAGGAAGCAGGAAAACGACAACCGATTTCGCTCCGTCTGCCAAGCGGAGAAAGCTCAGCAAAAACTTGCCTGAGGAAGGCTTCAGGCCTTGTGTGAAAATATAAAATAAAGACGATTATGAACCCGTTTACGGGAGATAGATAAATAATAAGACAGCTAAATAACTTGTCCCGTAGAGGCCTAAAAGGCACGTGCCAATAGCATGGATACGACACATGCTCAGGCGCTAGGCCCAGTCTAGCCAGGGTCTGCCGTGTGCACATTTACAGTCAGGCTGTGTTTACATGAGAGTTTTTCAACCCGGGTTGAGTTCGACCCGGGTCAGATTTCAACCCGGGTTGAAAAAAAGGTGGTGTTTACATGACGAAACACAAGAGCGCGCGAGACGAGGTATGCTGTGGTCGCGTGACCTTTTTTTGGAGGGATGACGATCAAAAGACGTGACCTTGGAACTTGAACTGTGAACTGAAACCAAAGGTCCCGAAAGGTCAAGACGAAGGTCAAGAAGAGCCACGTGCACGTGTTGTGGTGCAAAAAATTGGAAGATATCCGACGATGCCAATTGCTGGCGATTGTTCTGACGTTGCTCGTTTTCTTTTGTTGATAGATATCATTTTGATCTCATTGTGTATTATCGAGATGGTGGACATTGTCCCTCTCCTTAGCCCTGTGCTGGCTCTAATGTCAGCTTTGTTGGTGTTGCTAAATGCCAACACCGTGTTGTTGGTGGAGATTATCCACTTGCAAGAGTTGTTGCAGCATGAGCTGCAGCTTGTCCAAGATGCTTCCATGAGTGCTGCAAGGAACCGGAGGCAAGTTATGTAATAATCCTATGTCTAGGCTTGGTGTTTCCTTTGCTTTCATGGGGAGTTGGTCGACTAATGTTAATGTTACATGTACCACATGTATATTATGCAAGTTACATGCCAGTGAATTTCTACACGGCTGCTGTACCAGCATTGCAATTTCATGACATTCAATAGGTCTGTGGGGATTTCCCATAAATTTCATATGGCATTCAATTGACCGTGACTTTGGTGTTTCTCAATGGATTTGAGTGAAATTTTGACCACACACTCCTGCCACTATGCTGGCCCTCAGGACATGATTTACAAGTTCTTGCGCCTCACTGACAGGCTTTCCAGGCCAGAAAAACTCAAATTTCCGGCATAGTGCCACGGTGTGCGAGCCACCCAGGAGCCAAACAAATGCATTTACAATTTTTTCACATTTTCGTGCTCATTCTGTTCGTGCGCGGGACTCAAACCTAGAACAAGTCCAGAAGCAGCCATGGGTGATGGGGTAGGGCCCCTCAACGAGGCCCTGGAATCTGTCACAACGGAACGAGTGGGCGTTCTCTCACACACTCCCACAGACTCAAGTCAATTTTTGAATTTTTTTAGGTTTAGCACGTGCTACGAGGTCGTACCTTTGATACAACATCCAGTGCTGGGACCTCCACAGCAAGCCATTTCCACAGCGCTGCAGGTTTAGCACGTGCTACGAGGTCGTACCTTTGATACAACATCCAGTGCTGGGACCTCCACAGCAAGCCATTTCCACAGCGCTGCACACCAAATCCAGGATACCCTCAGAAACCGGCAAAGACTACCACTCACGTTTCACTACTGCCTAGTACTGAATCCTACCCGACTTCTTGACACGACTCAAACTTGCCAAAGTCACTAAATCAACGTCAACTACAATAATCAAGCCACATATCTGCAACGTCACGAGGGTGCTGGCAAAAGTCCTGCTGCACGGCGGCGGGCTTCGCCCGCCGCCGTGCAGCCCAATACGTTGCTCAAAAACCTGATTTTTTGGAGCAAAATTCTGCACACTTTCACGTGTTTCCATGATACGACAAGTTGCGCACGGTCTGCTTACATTCAAATACAGTGCTGCCAACAAATGACAGCGTGCAACAAAAAAATTTAATCTTTCCTTGCAAGGGCACATTTTCGGCCATAACTCTTGAACGGCCGGTCAGATTGGGACACAATTTTCAGAGAATTTGCAGCTATTCATGCTCTTTCAACTGACGTAGCACTCAATATGAATTTACAAATTCGAGTTTTCAGCGAATTTCTGGGTAGTCTGCCACAAAGGTGGCAGACTACCCATAATTCGCTGAAAATTTTTTTTGACTTGAGGATAGGTTGGGATTTGAACTCACAACTTCATGGTCAGCAGACAGCATTCATAACCTTTTTTTTTTTTCACCAATAACTGCCAAGCCTCTTATACGGGCAAAATAAACACAATTACGAGTGCAACCTCAACAGCACCGGAAGAAAAACGAGCAAAAAATGGCTGTGAAGACAGTCGAGAGAGCAAAAAATTAATGGCTGTGAAAACAGTCGAGAGAGCAAAAAAGGGCTGAGAGCAAAAATGGCTGTGAAAACAGTCTAGTACGGAGCCTCGGGAGGGAGCTTTAACCGATGCTGCTCATGGCAACCGCAAATCGGGCCGAGTCATTTGCATCTGAGGGCACGCGGTGCCGATGGCCTCGCAGACTGGCAACAGCCGCACGGATGAGGGCAAAGCTGAGCTTACATCGGATGTAGGACATTGTGGCAGCGTACGGCTCCTGCTTCTTGTCGGCGAGCATCGATGCCAGCCGAGCATAGAGTGCTGTCGCAGCTTTGCCATACCCTCCAGTGCAGGACAAGACAACTGGTGAGAAGGAGGCGTGCTCGACGTTGGTGATCCGTTCCTCGTAGCGGCGACGCTTCTCCTGCTCATGTCGCTTGTACACAGCGGGCAAGGCAAACTTGGCGTTGGTGGGGGCGTGGGGGTTGAAAACCCGGACATCAAAGTACGAACGCTCGTACCGACCTCCCCAGACTCCACTGGCACCGATGTCTAGGCGGGCGTTGTCTTCAGTTGAAGCTGACCGTAGCGTCATCCTCTCACCTGTCAGCGGCTCATTCGCTGAAAAATCGAATTTGTAAATTCATATTGAGTGCTACGTCAGTTGAAAGAGCTTGAATAGCTGCAAATTCTCTGAAAATTGTGTCCCGATCTGACCAGCCGTTCAAGAGTTATGGCCGAAAATGTGCCCTTGCAAGGAAAGATTTTTTTGTTGCACGCTGTCATTTGTTGGCAACACTGTTGTTGTTGTTGTTGTTGTTGTTGTTGTTGTTGTTGTTGTTTATTTATTTTACATCGCATGGCAAACGGGCAGTTCTGCCCAATATTATGAAAGCGATGACAACCAGTAAGAAGAGTCAGAAATGAAGAGAAAATAAATGAAAATAAAAATACGAAAATGGAAGTAGCAATGAGGGGAGGCAGGGTCAAGACGAGCAGAAAAATGGATCTCAAATTTACAAGTCGGGTCATCGTAGCATGATTCTTTCGAGTCTCATCAGCAGGTTACGAAAGCCATTACATTTAACCGAAGTAAAAAACGCGTAGCATGCGTTTGAATTCACGGACAGATACTATGGACTTCATACAGTCGGGCAGGCCATTCCAGAGTCGGCAGCTGACTAGAAGCGGTCGGCATGCGCCAGAAGCACTGTGGGCCAGGGGGAGGGGAAGGTTGCGTCCCAATTGACCTCGAGTGGTCATGCCTGTCGGCGGGCCTTGCAATACAATTCGGGACGACAACAGCTCACTGACGATTCCAGAACGGATTCTGTCAGGAGTCGGAGCTTGCATTCCCCTCGTTCCAGCACTGGGCAGACACCCAGCCTGGTGTACAGGGGAAGAGTGTGGGCCAATGGGTGCTCATCGGCCACGCAACGGATGCAACGTTTATCCAGTTTGGCTACTGTGTTCCGCTGCTAATTGGTTGGTTGGATTTATTTAAAGTCGTACAACAAACAGGCATATCTGCCTCCTTGTACTTTTGTATGAAGACGAATTCTGGCAGTAAAATATTTTTTTTTAAAGAGAAAGGAAAAAAAGAATCTATGGCTGCATTCGATTGTAGAAACTGGATCCCGATCCCCGCCGACCAGATCACTTCGATCGGACGGATACAATCGAATGTGGACAACCAAGAGTACATGAAAACCAGAGTGTGCAGCTCGGATGGGTTGCTGTCACGGCGAAATTCCGTGATTACATCATTTTAGTGATGTAGTGCGTACAAGCAGGATTCAAGCAGGTCTCTTTCCGCACAACTGCAGCTCAGTTGTACGCACTACGCCATTTCTCGCCTCAGATCTGGGCCAAATATGATGTAATCACGGAATTTCGCCGTGACAGACACCCGTAGCAGAAAAGGCCCCAAGCTGCACACTCTGCTTTTCATGTACTCATACTCTTGGCACAACCAATAATCCGTTTCAAGGCCTTAGCAACCGCGTTGCTACAGCTCATCCCGTAGTATCTGTACGCGTTGTGGTAAACTCTTGACCTAGTGTACGCATATTGCGAGTTTCGAGTAGATACGAGTCGTACTATCGAAATGAATCCGTCGAATCCGTCTCTGGGATCCCCCGGGAGGTGGGTTGACTGGATCCGAATCCGTGCTCTCGGGATCCGGATTCGTACAATCGAACATGCACCAATTTGGCGAATCCGGGTCCGGGGCTGATGGATTCGTACAATCGAACATGCCCTATGTTTATTATATAAACTTGAGCCTCCGAAGTTGGGTAGTTTGTTGCTTTGCGTCGTCGAGTTGTAGTAAGGCCGGTCTGTCCAATAGTCTTACTAGTTTCGTCATCATCCAGTAACTTTCGGCATTCTTTGTTGCCGTGATGTGTAGCTCGTGCTCTTGGACCTTTCCGAACCTGAGCCTTCCAAGTTGGAAGGTTGTTGGTTTGCGCCTTGGAGAAGTGTTGGAGCTAGATGCCAATATGCGTACCTGTGCTGCTACCCGAAGAGCAAGAAGTCATCATTCCAGTAAGCCAACTCACCATATCTCACATTAATATATGTAGTCTCAGAAACAAGGTCCATCACATTCACCATCTCCTGCACCACCATAAGATCCACGTGCTATCAGTGAATGAAACCCACCTAAACAGCAGCATACCCGATTCTAGTGTTCATATACCAGGCTACGATCTATATCGCAAGGATAGAGATCTACATGGTGGAGGGGTATGCATTTATGTCCATTCTGATATTCACTCTAACAGAATTCCCATCACTGAGCTAGGAGTGGAGTGTGTCTCTGTTCGTCTTCGCCTGTGTACCAAACCTAAGGCTATTGAGCTGGCTGTGTGCAGTATATATCGTCCACCGAGTGCAACTGTCGACTTCTGGAACCTGTGCAGTCAGCATCTTGACGTCATCAGCCGTAAATTTAGCAGGATTATTGTACTAGGGGACTTTAACACTGATGTGCTACAGCAATCATCAAATAACCACCATTACAAGCACCTGTCCAATCTGTGTGAGGAGTTTCACCTCCGCAATGTCGTGACTTCACCAACGCGACTTGCCAAGACATGTCTGGATCTAATACTCGTTTAGGCTGCCGCACCACATGTTAAGACAACTGTAGTATCTGTAGACGGCGTGAGCGACCATGATCTCGTTCTGACTAACTTCTCCTACAAAGCCACGCAGCAAGCTAACTCCCGCCTCAAATTCGTGCGCAAACCGCTCCCACATGCAATTGACCCCGCTACACTCTGTGATGATATCGACAGCACTCTGGAGCCTCTCCCCAAGTCAGCTGATGTCAATGCACAAGTCACCCAGCTTTCACACTGTATTACTCGAGTTTTAGACAAACATTCACCGATCTGCCCCGTGGTCTCACCAGCTTTCAGTAAACCGAAGCCTCAGCCATGGGTGACACCTCAGTTGAAACACCTCCTCCAGCAACGAATCCACCTACATAGAAAAGTACGCACTCACCCGTCAGATCAACAGCTTCTGCAGAGGTATCGTGCAATACGGCGAGAAGGCACTCTCCTCAACAGGCAGCTGAAGTCACAGTATTACATCAGAGAGTTCAAAAATCGTCGCCACGACCCACGAGGCCAATGGGCCATTATCAATAGCTTGTCTGGTAGAACAGCAGTGAGGGCTGCCCCAGCAGCCACACTCGCCGATCTGACAACTACCTTCGCCGAGATCGTCCATGACCCTGCCAGACCAGTCGAGCTGCCCCTACCCGTTGCAGACCCCAATAGCACTACTCTTTTGGAGTTTGATACCGTCAGCGTCGATACCATCTCCAAGTTGCTTGAATCTCTGGTATCCAACAAAGCCACCGGCTCCGATGATATTCCGTCCTGCATCCTGAAATCCTGCAGAGATTCAGTCTCGTATCCGTTAACTGTTATCGTCAACCAGTCTCTTCGCTCTGGCATCTTTCCTGCTGCCTACAAACATTCCCATGTCTGCCCTGTTTACAAATCTGGTGATAAGACCTCAGCCACCAACTACAGGCCAATCTCACTGTTGCCTATCGCGGCCAAGATCCTAGAGAACGTTGTCCACAAGCAAGTCACTTCGTATTTCACCCAGAATCCAGACCTGTCAGCCATACCAGGTGAACAATTTGCGTACCGCTCACACCATAGCTGTGAGGATGCCCTGACACTTTGCATAGACAGATGGAACAGAGCGCTTGACAACGGTGACCAATGCGGAGTAGTCTTTGCGGATATGAGCAAGGCGTTTGACCGTGTGCAGCACACAGGTCTGCTGGGAGAGCTAGCCACCACTGGCTTAGGCGGCACTGTCCTCAAGTGGTTCTCAGACTATCTCACGAACCGCAGCCAGCAGGTTACTGTCAATGGTGAGAAGGGTGACACCAAACCCTGTACAAGAGGGGTCCCCCAGGGGTCTGTTCTTGGGCCTTTGCTTTTCTGCGTCTACATTCGCCGGGTACCCGATATATTTCACCAGAGTGTCGTGCAGCTGTACGCTGATGATATTGCGTTCTACGTATTCGGCTCTGATGTGGCTACAATTATGCTACGCTTGCAGGATAGTATGCGGTTGCTAGAGCAATACCTTGATGAGAAAGGCCTTCTGCTCAACCCGACTAAAACACAGTTCATGTTGATACGGCGTCCTGCCCTGCCTGCACTGAGCCCAGCCCTGTACCTGACCTGTAAAGGTATTGTCATTTCCCCTGTCTCTACTGTGAAATACCTCGGTATACTAATCGATGAGCATCTAACGTTCCGCCCACAAGTAGAAAAGGTGTGTTCAGTGGTCTTCGCTAAACTAGCCTGTTTTGCTCATGGCCGTCGCAATTTATCAGCTACAGCTCGGAGAACTTTCTTCTTGTCAATTATACAGTCTACTCTAGAATATGCAAGTAATGCGTATGTGCACTGTTTGAAAACTACCCTATATAACAGGCTTGTAACGGTCAGCCATATTGCGATGAAGAAGGCATTTGGTTTAGATAGAATGACCCCAACTGCATTAGTTTTACAACGGTGTCATCTGTATTCGTTTGAGCAACGAGTTAATTTGAAACTATACGTTTTGGTCTATCGCTGCTTGTCATCAATTACTAGCCCCCTCCTTCAGTCACTGTTTCTCCTGCGTTCAGTTGGCCCGCACACAAATGCTCGTACTCGTGGCCAGGATACAGCTGCCTTAGTATTACCTACTGTACATATTGGGTATGGACTGCGCTCAGTTTCTTTTCTGGCGGCAGGTCGGTGGAACACTCTTCCTCCAAACTGTCGTCAGGCACAATCTGCTGGTACTTTTGCTCACCTCACAAAGATTCACCTAGGGTTCCCTGTAACAAGGCCATGCCTGTTGGGACTCCCCTAGTCAAATAATAAATACTACTACTACTACTACTACTACTACTACTACTACTACTACAGGTCGCCGAATGTCTCAGTACTCCTTGTCAGTTTTGTGCCATTTTGTGGCACTCACTGACTGTATAAGATCTGGTTACGTTGGTGGACAGTTTGTCATAACTCGTAACATGTTGTCCTTTTCCTTTCTTCATCATAACTATATTGGCTCACCATCCGAGTTAAATCTTGCACACCTGATGAGCCGTCATGACCTATACGGCGAAACGTACGTCGTGTGGAACTACTTGTTATTGTACATAACTAGTCATACATGATAGTGGAGTTCAGTAGGATGTTGGCGTTTCGGTTTGTCACAATTCGTCTTCGCTTAGTTCAGTAGGATGTTGGCGTTTCGGTTTGTCACAATTCGTCTTCGCTTAGTTCAGTAGGATGTTGGCGTTTCGGTTTGTCACAATTCGTCTTCGCTTAGTTCAGTAGGATGTTGGCGTTTCGGTTTGTTACAATTCGTCTTCGCTTAGCTTCCCCTTCTATGTTCATTATATAAACTTGAGCCTCCCAAGTAGGCCCCAGCGGCAAATGCTAGCACCCAAAGTAGCATAAAAGGGCATTTTGTGACTCCACACGATGCTAGCATAAACAGCAGTTTTTACCGGCATCCGATACATTTTTGCCAATTTTGGCATTCTGGATGTGGAATTCGGTCTAGATTACACTATGAAACTAGTATTACGGTACTACCACTAGGCCTTGACGGATTATGCTAATATTTTCGTGAAATTATGCTTTTCGCATTGCTGAAAAAATTGCAGATTTATGCTATTTTGATGCTAAAAGTTATATTATGCCGCATTATGCTAACATATGCTGCTAATGTATAATGGTTCTGTGCAAAATAACAGGGGAACTTTTTTTGTAGAGGGCGTTGTACTGTGGTAGTAAAAGTTTAATGAGGGTCAACGCACCGTCCGACCTAGCTACGACCGTCACTGATTGTAGTGGACTGGACATGTTATCAAGGGAGTCGTAAACCTATGACTTCCTGGTGCATCTACTTGTACTTGTACTTGTAGAACATGTACAGCTAACAGGCGGATTATTCCAATTTTATGCGATTCGTATGCAATTTGCCTCGAATTATGCGATTATTCGATTTCGGTAGGAATTATGCGAAAAATTATGCTAGCATAATCTGTCAAGGCCTAACTACCACATTGATAATTGCATGCACTACATTCAATTTGTTTGCATTACCTAGTTGTGACCAAGACCCACATTGCCATTGGTACTTCTTGGTATTTGCTTGTTTGTATTGCAAATATTTCCATAGCAACATGATGCCAACATCGCACCTTTAAAAACTCTTTTTACATACCTGCTTTGTGAGAATTCATAAATAGCACGGAACACCGTTTTCAACCCAAATGTTTCACCCAAATGTTTCACCATTACCAATGACAGATGATTAATAGGTAGCATAATTCGTGTTGTCTAGCATCCAAACTAGCATCTTTCTGAGTTGTCAGGTAGCATCCCAAAAAGCATCTTGGCAACATTAAGCTAGCATCTGCCGCTGGGGCCTACTCCCAAGTTGGGTGGTTTGTTGCTTTGCGTCGTAGAGTTGTAGTAAGGCCGGTCTGTCCAATAGTCTTACTAGTTTCGTCATCATCCAGTAACTTTCGGCATTCTTTGTTGCCGTGATCAAGAGTATATAACCCCCCGTTATATACTCTTGCCGTGATGCGTAGCTCGTGCTCTTCTTCGTTGCGCTTTCCTTCCCCTCTTGGACCTTTCCGAACCTGAGCCTTCCAAGTTGAAAGGTTGTTGGTTTGCGCCTTGGAGGAGTCTTGGAGCTACATGTACGTGCCAGGTCTCCGAATGTCTCAGTACTCCTTGTCAGTTTTGTGCCATTTGTGCCATGTGCCATTTTGCCGCACTCGCTGACTGTATAATTTGTATTGTATTTTGTATTTTATTATATTTTTAAAAGGATTTCCCAAAGGCTTTGAGCCTGTCGAGGGGATCTCCTGCAAGAAGAATGAAATGACAACTTTATGTAGAGGGAGCAGTTAATCGAGGATAGGCTAAGGAAATAGATCGAGGCATACAAAATCTGGTAAAATAAGGAGTTGGGATACCGTCAGTGTAATATTGTTGATTGTTTTTAAACAATAAACAATTATTACACTTAAAAGGATTCCCCAAAGGCTTTCGCCTATCGAGGGGGTTTCCAAACTTTCCATAATACCAAATCTGTAAAAGAAGTGATGAGCAATAGGTGAGCAAAGAAAGAGAAAAAGACATAGTCTAGGGCAGAGCTCTGCGCTTGAGCATATGATTGTAAGCTTGCAGAACTGGGATAATACATGTAAATGATATAAGATATGGTTACGTAGGTGGACAGTTCGTCATAACTCGTAACATTTTGTCCTCTTCCTTTCTTCATCATAACTATATTGCGTCACCAATCACCATCCGAGTTTGAAAAAAGAAGAAGATAAGATCAAGAATGTATAGACTGAGCATACAGCTAGCCGGAGACTGAGCATACAGCTAGCCGGAGACTGAGCATACAGCTAGTCTCGGCATGTATCAGAGCATCAGGATTACTACATACTAGTACTCAAGACTGGGGAGGGGGGTTGCTGTCACGCTACAGTAAGACAATATGCGTGCAACACACCCTTGAACTGGAGGGGGGACGTGATGTTTCTCGCATCAGGTGGAAGACTGTTCCAAGCACCAGTAGACCAGCGAGCACACTGTCTCACGCAAGAGCTGGTGTACACGAAGCAGGTTGTGTTCCGCATACACGGGAGTCATACGGGTACGGGAGGTCAGGTTGTACACGGCTCGCAGGTTGCATAGGCGTTGAAGTCTCTCCTCGTTAGCCTTGGAGAGAGAGCTAAAGAAAGCTGAGCATCCATAGCGGATCCTGGACTCTACCATGGCATGGACGTGTAGGCCATTCGCTTCGACTGCAGAGAGAGAGAGACACTTCCGATTTCTCCTCAGCGCTCCTATAACCTGTCGAGACGTTTTACGGATATGCGTAACGTGGCTATATATTTGAATCTGAGCAGACCGTGCGCAACTTGTCGTATCATGGAAAGACGCGAAGGTGTGCAGAATTTTGCTCCAAGTCCAAAAATCACGTTCATTAGCCACGTATTGGGGCTGCACGGCGGCAGGACCTTTGCCAGCACCCTCGTGACGTTGCAGATATGTGGCTTGATTATTGTAGTTGACGTTGATTGAGTGACTTTGGCAAGTTTGAGTCATGTCAAGAAGTCAGGTAGGATTCAGTACTAGGCAGTAGTGGAACGTGAGTGGTAGTCTCTGCCCATTTTTGAGTGTATCCTGGATTCGGTTTGCAGCGCTGTGGAAATGGCTTGCTGTAGACGTCCCAGCACTGGATGTTGTATCAAAGGTACGACCTCGTAGCACGCCCTAAACCTAAAAAATATCAAAAATTGACTTGGGTCTGTGGGAGTCTGTGAGAGAACGACCACTCCTGCCGTTGTGACAGATTCCAGGGCCACGTGAAGGGCCCTATCCCACCACCCATGGCTGCTTGTGGACTTATCAGTTTAGGTTTGGGTCCCGCGCACGGACAGAATGGGCAAAAAAATCTGAAAAAATTGTAAATGCATTGATTTGGCCCCTGGGTGACTCGCACAACGTGGCACTATGCCGGAAGTTTGAGTTTTTCCGGCCTGGAAAGCCTGTCAGTGAGGCGCAAGAACTTTTAAATCATGTCCAGAGGGCCAGCATAGTGGCAGGAGTGTGTGGTGAAAAATTCACTCAAATCCATTGAGAGACACCAAAGTTACGGTCAATTGAATGCCATATGAAGTTTACGACTCCAGAAAACATAGCTCTAACAAAAGATTTTCTTTCGTTTCATATGTAGCAAGCTGAACCGCTTTCTTCATGTTCATATTAAAGGGATAAATAATGTAGTTTAAGGCGCTCACCTCATATCATATCAAGCGAATGGCGATATATAATATTATGGCGTTGCACCTCGTGGCTATAGCCGATTGTTGCGAAAACCTGAGATTTCCCGACATTATTGACAATGAATCTCTTTATGTCGCTTAAACCTCACACAATGCTCGTCTTGTTCCTTTCTTCTTCTTATTATTATTTGCATTTTCGCGTCATCGTCAATCAAATGATTGATGATTTCGCTTATGCTGAGTGGTGGTAAACAGAAATCAAATAATTATGAAAGATGCTGATGTCAAGGCAGAAAACAACATGAAGGACGGAAAAAAGAAAACAGGATAAGTATGGATATCGCATGCGATACGTTATGATAGTTATTGCATGTTGATATTGTGATAGATGGTGTGATTCTATTGCTACAGTTGAAATACTGAGGGAGTTGATAATCATAATGATAATTATTATGGTATTCAAATAATCGACGTGGAGACAACAATTTTATAATAGCAATAAAAAGAACAAATTCTGCAGTCATCGCCACACTACAACGAAGTCATGAAAGTTTACCAGAATTAATTTTCTTGTCACATTCATCAGTGGAAAGTCGTGACTGAAGAGTAACCATGCTGAACAATGATTAAATATACATTCGATGATGTGTTACGAGAACAAAATACAGTGCCAAAATAGAAAGAGGGAAGGTGAGACAATAGCAGTGAAGTGAGAGCTAAGTTCACGGTGAGGAAGGATGTCCTACCAACCCAACTTGCATCTAAATTGGTATACCAATTTGAGTGCCGACAATGCGGTAGTCGGTACGTTGGTAGGACTCTTCAACATCTGAACGCACGTATCAAGCAGCACGTCCCACTGCATATGCTGACTAGCTCGGCACGGGCACTGCGACCAAAACGCGGCAGGCCACTGAAGAACCCTCGGCCACAGCCATCGTTAGCACAATCTCCGTCATCGGCAATAGTGCCTCCATTACCCGTATCGAGAGCCTTGGAGTCGGGTAATGGGCATATTGTCACCACAACACAATGCACCATAACAACACAAGATAACACACCACAACAACATTCAGCTCAAGACCAAAGTGGACGCTGTGATGAGGTAATGCCCTCATCGCCGTCTTTGCCGTTGCCTCCCCCAGAACCGCCACCTACATCTATCATCGGCGGTGCTGGGGCTGAGTCTGTGGTGTCGGTGGCACGTGCATATATGGATGAGGCAAGCACTGATTGTGAACAACGAGAAAGAAGGCTGAAGGGAACGGAATTCAACAAAGAAAGTAACACAATCAAGATTCAAAGACCTAGACGATCAACGGCTAATTATTCAATGAATTATTACAGTACTGGAGATCAAGCACCGGCGAGGACACTGGGAACACAAGATTTAACAACAACAACAACAACAACAACAACAACAACAACAACAATGGTAACAAGTTGCCATCAAGATCAAAGGAGGAGTCAACGAACAGAGGTTAAACAACGTCAAACGACCCTGGGACCGATCAGTGTTGATGAGGAGAATGACACGGAGGACGACACTGAGGACGAGTTGGGAGATGAAACGGAGGACGAGGTTGTGGTTGTTGGAGACGAGGAATCCGATGGTGATTGTGATCGTAAGAAGTCCGCCGTTTTTCTTCACTTGTTGTCTCACCCTAAGTGTCTGCAGGTGTATGATGATTTTAGTTTTTCTGTTCTTTGTCGTGCACGGTATGCTAGTCAGTTGAAAGTACTTGAGGCTGTTTGTATTCGTTTGCATAAGCCTGATCTTTGTAAGCAGAAGAAACATGTAGTTGCGTTAAAATTGTTTTCGTAGGTGCACAGCATGATTGTTTGTCTCACTACACAGTTTTAGCGTTATAATTATTAGTTTTTCACCCACCGTTGCACTTAGCTCTCACTTCACTGCTATTGTCTCACCTTCCCTCTTTCTATTTTGGCACTGTATTTTGTTCTCGTTACACATCATTGAATGTATATTTAATCATTGTTCAGCATGGTTACTCTTCAGTCACGACTTTCCACTGATGAATGTGACAAGAAAATTAATTCTGGTAAACTTTCATGACTTCGTTGTAGTGTGGCGATGACTGCAGAATTTGTTCTTTTTATTGCTATTATGGTATTCGGATAATATAAGATAGTACTTTGGATGTGTGATGATATAACATTTCCAGTTGATATTGAGTTATACAGTATTTTGGTTGTTGTCGTGATCGGCTTTTAGAGAAAAAAGGGGAGAGAAAGAGAGAAAGAGAGAGCGAGAGAGAGAGAGAAACATAGGGAGATGAGCAAATTAAGGAGATATATCCGGTTGATTTGACGTTGCACTGTCGGGCTAATATGGGATTACAAGTACATTGATTTGTAACTAGTTGGATGAACATATTGCCTCACACAGAGCCTTCCAGCTCTTACGACAGGCAGCTGTTGCCCGGAGCGAATGGAGATCTTCCAGAGTCAGGAGTCTACCCTGCCCGGCTTTCTGCAGATCTTGATGCAGCACGCTGGGAAGAGAGACGCGTGGCTCGCCAAGCCATCTGGTGCTGTTGTTTGCAAAAAAGATTTCCATTGCCAATACTGCGGGGGTTGATGGTGGCAGCCGCAAGATGTGACCAAATAGACGCCACCTTGCACGGCGTACGAAGATGCTGATCTAATCCATTTGGCATCTCCGGTACAGAGCTTCCTTGGAGATGCGCTGTGGCCATTTGATGCCAAGGAGAGACCGCAACTGACGTCGGTGGAAGGCATCCAACTTCTGGAGAGCAGATTGCGTGAGGCCCCAAGTTCCTTTCTAATGCTCCATAATGCTCTAAATGCTCGGATAGTCTCCTAATGCCGAATATAATGCCCGCATTATCCGCTGGACCCTAAGCACCACCCCTATCGGTTTCTTGTTTTTAAGTTATACCCAGATCACCTTGAAAATACTGAGAGAGAGAGAGAGAGAGAGAGAGAGAGAGAGAGAGAGAGAGAGAGAGAGAGAGAGACAGACAGAGAGAGAGAGAGAGAGAGAGAGAGACAGAGAGAGAGAGAGACAGAGAGAGAGAGAGAGAGAGAGACAGAGAGAGAGAGAGAGACAGAGAGAGACAGAGAGAGAGACAGAGACAGAATCAACACACTGAATAATACTGCAGAGTACTCGGGTATGAGCTCTTTTTTCTCGTTTCTCTCAGAAATACTGCATAACAGGAAGCATGACGACAAGAAGCAATAGAAGGGATGGGTCAGGTGCAAAGAACGGACAGCAGTGGGGTAATATAAAACAAAAGTAATAAAAAACCTTGGACAAGTACAATAGCATGACATAGTCGAAAGGATGTGAAAAGGGACTTTGACCGTCCAACTGAGGCACTAATCAGAAATTAGTGACACGCGGGGCGGGGAGGGGTATTTCGTTCAAATAGCCTGGACTAGCAGAGAGAGCGAGAGCGCATTGTGAAGTCAGTGATCAGCTCCAGAACACATTACTCGTTAATGGGAGTTGTGCTCAGATCATCCAGGAGTGCCCGGGAATATTGGTTATATCTAGCGATCAGAGACGTATCATCTAGAACGATGATAGAATTAAATGCCCCCGCAGAGTGTCCACCGAAGATGTATTTCTTGCCAACGGCGACGTTCAGTCCACACGGTGCAAGGCACTTAGCCGTCTTCGACTTGTAACTGTTGTCTGTGCTCACAAACAGTTGCTTTTGGAGGCCAGTGTCATCCAGTCTGTCGCAGCGGGTGGTCGGGTGTAGGCGGCGGCTGGCATCTCTAAATGCTGGTACTAGACCACCCTTGCAGATGCTGGTGACCTGGATTAGGTTACTGCTGTCTTTAGTAGAAACAACCCGACCGGTGAACACTGGATGAAAAAGAAAGCAAACACAGGCGAGAGCGTTGGTGATAGCCTTTGATGGTTAATGCGGTGAAAATAATTACGAGAATTTCACAAAGCGAATTGCGGCCAATTTCTCGAATTTTGCTCCTATTCCATATCCTCGTGTCGGTACAAAACGTGCATGAAATCTACAGGAAAACCACTGTACCAAAATCTGCCGGCATCTCTGCCACCATTATCCGCTAATTTTTATCTGGGTCCTCGTGGCAACAAAGCATGAGAGTGTTGAAATTTAATAATATTGAAGGGTACATGTACCGTATTTTTCGGAGTATAGTGCGCACCTTTGTATTACGCGCACCCCCAATCTTCATTGGGGGTGCGCACTTCAATCTTCATTGAAGCACATGCATTTCATATTCGGAGCATAGTGCGCAACTGTGATTTAGGGCACAAAATAGCACATCTAAAGTGCGCACTATACTCCGAAAAATACGGTACGCATATTGGATGGATCCAGTAAGAAATAGAAAATAGTTAACAATTCTTGATTGGATATGCGGCAATCTTTTTTATGCACACCACATACTGGGGGTGGTAAAGGCATTTCACAACTCGTCCATAGTTTAATAATGCGATATCGTTCGGAATCCCAGGATACACCCGTGGCCATATTGGTTACCTAGGGAACAAGATCACCAACTGCACTTACCGACTGGCCTGCTAAGGATGCGATGCACAATCGTCTTGAGCTCGTAATCCGTTTTCCCACAGATTCTGCAGTCATCTGCAGCACACACATACGAAGTAGATGTACACAAGCACATAATGTCATTGCATAAAGCAGCCGCGATGGTAGGATGCACGTGCAGGTAAATGCTGCTATGAGTTGTGCCGTGCAAACACGGCAAAAACGCAACAATACCCGGTAAGCAGTTTAGATAGTACCTGGTGTTAGAGCAGATTCGCATGTGCCAAACTGATTATGCCAACGCCTCATGACGAAACCATACAGAGAGAAACAAATCGTGGGGAAACGAAACTAGAACAGTCGGAGTTCACCTTCTTGGAATTCACGTCTGTGAAAGGTTTAATGTTAAGTTGTCGGTGGGGTTTAGCTAGGCGTGATAGAAATGTAACACATCGAGGTATCACTTACGTGGGGCCGGGGTGCTCTGTCCCAAAGCTGGTGCGAAGACTTGTAGCATGGTCACGGCCAATGCCAGCAGGAGAAAGCGGGCCATGTTGAATGCACCAGTGTACGCTGGGGCTTGTCTCGTAGGTGTTGTCAACGGTTACGAAGAAAACTGAGAGAAGACCGCAAGGGGGGGGGGGGGGGGGAAGAAAGCATATCAATAGATGCCAGTCAGCCAATTATTATTATTATTATTATTACTTGCATGTACGCGTTGGAGTCAACCATGCAAGCATGATTCACAACAGTCAATTACCAAAAAACATTTATAATACATTTCATACCTACAGACTGAGAAGCAGAAGAGAACAGGGAAAACCAGCTAGACCACTGACGTCACTGTTGTTACGCTACGTTTGATGTACTTGTACATACGATGTACTAACACACTGGAGTGGTGCTATATTTAAATTTTGTTATTTAAAGGATTTCCCAAAAGCATAGCCTATCGCCGGGATCCTAACAGTGAAAATGATCATTGATTTATATACTAGTGAAGCGGCTTGTGCCGGCAAAAATATGCTGTTTATAATGAACTCGAAATTGTGTCCGAAATTCTGAAACAGAATCTATAGCGGTAATCGTTGAGGTCAGAGAGAACTCACCTGGGTAATGGTAGTCGCTTGAGGGGCGGATATGGATGGAGGATGGAAGGAAGCTCTCTTGATTGGCTTTCCGGGACCTTTGTGACAAGACTGCCCCCTTTCAGCCCTTTATACGCGTCGGGCAGGCCCGGATGATCGGAGAGCGCGGGCATGTCCCCGATGCCTGCGCTTGCTGCATTGGTGCATTGTGGTGCACTGGTGCATGCAGGCGGGGGTGGATCACAAATCACGTATCTCGCGCCAGGTTTGAACAGACTGCAGATGCAAATTTCGCGCGAACGGATTCACGTGACCATACAGGGCTGTAGAAGTGGACTTTTGGCGGCATATCAGTATTTGACCCGGGTCAACTGTCTTCATGTAAACGCTCACCTCTTTTGTCTGTCGTACAGACTTTCAACCCGGGCTGAACTCGACCCGGGTTGAAATTTCTCATGTAAACACAGCCATAGCATGCATGCAAAAGTCCACGGGGTTATGAACTCTAAGGCTGTGTTTACATGAAGCGTTTCAACCCGGGTTGAGTTCGACCCGGGTCAGATTTCAACCCGCCATGTGCACAAAGTGAATGGCGCGTTTACATGACGCATTGCGCTTGACCCGGGTTGAAATGTTCCGAAATGTTCATGTAAACAGTCTGACCCGGGTTGAGTCATGGATTTCAACCACGTGATGGGGCGGGAAGCTGAATCTGTGAAAGCGCGTGAAAGCCAAAGGTCAAAGTACATTTCCAAAGGTCAAAAATAGCGCGGAGACAATTTGTAGTGTAATGGCGATGGCGATGGCGATGCATCGATGGCGGATGAAGAAAAGATTAATTAAAAAAAAGCAAAGGTAGCAAAGAGCAAAGAGCAACGTCCCACATGTGGAAGTTTTGGGGTTTTTTCAACGTTTCATCATAATACCAGATTACGGTTGCTCTTCTATCAATATGACCAACGTCCCTCAACTGTCCGATGATGACGAGCAGTGTAGTGCTAGCATCCCTATTTCGCCTATTTCGCCCCCTCCTATCAATGTCACTACAGTAGAGTCGCGCGCTGAAGAACGTGGAGCCCAAGAACGTCCAGCCTGAAATTCTAAGAACGCCACAGCCTAAAGCTAAGAACGGCGGTGTTGGTTTTCTGGAAGCTTGTGGGATACATTATTATGATCCAGTACGGATTGTTTCTAAGAACGTGCTACAAGAACGCAGCCAGATTGCTGAAAAATAAGAACGTCCCAGGCTAACCCCTTGGAAACAACGTTCTTGGGCGCGCGACTCTACTGTAGTGCCAGTAGTGGGAAGCGGAAGAATTCCGCATCTGCATCTGCATGTACCAAATGGTTCAAGTGGACGGACGAGCTGCAGGACAAGCTCGTGATGGTTTTGCACGACCACAAGGTATGAATCATGAATGTTATCCCTGTTATTCTTTTTAAGGAGACTAGACCTTAGACCTTAGAGGACATTAATCGAAAAGTTGTCATTTCATTTGAAAAGCAATGCGATTAGTAGAACTATGCCAAGCTTACGCCAGTCATTTGCCTGAATTCTGCTCCTCTTTGTCCACATACCAATCATGCATTAAACATACCCGAAAAGTATATAATTCTGCCGCTTATCTGCCGGCATTATACCGCAAAGTTGTACGACAAAGTAGACCTTGGCGGATAATGCTCGAAAAGGTGGCAGATTCTGCTCGAAAAGCAGTGAAATTGGCAGAACCATACAATCCTTATGGCGGACAATTCCTCGAATTCTGCTCCATTCTGCTCAATTTTTTTTATCCACATACCAAACATGCATGAAACTTACCATAAAAAGTACCGGATTCTGCCAATTTTTTCTGCCCGCATTATCCGCCTACGTCAAAGGCTAAAGTTGATGAACAAGGTGGCAATGCGT
Organism: Sycon ciliatum; assembly: GCF_964019385.1. Taxonomy (NCBI): domain Eukaryota; kingdom Metazoa; phylum Porifera; class Calcarea; order Leucosolenida; family Sycettidae; genus Sycon; species Sycon ciliatum. The sequence goes on from NC_088652.1 coordinate 16,799,388, forward strand.
ACATGTTATTATTATACGTGTACAATGTACTTACTACAGCCAGATATAGGCAATGTAAGCATCAACCACTATTCACAATTCACATCCATTGCATACATGCATGCTGTTATGAGGGAATATGGGTAACTACGTGGTATATCAGTTCTTGGAACTACATGTACAAGTGTACGTACATGTAACTGAAAAACTGCTGAAAAGCTGTCCCAAGCTACCTGTCGCAGAAGTTGAAGAAAGTTCAACTTTTGCGACATGCGACACACTCAATTGTAGTACAGTTTCAACACTGGGTGCACATACAGTGCACGTGCATAGTACTACTTGTGCACAAGGATGTCGCAAACATGAAAAAGATTGTGAACCGTGCGTCGCTGCCGCAGCTCGTCGCAGGTGTCGCAAGTCGCATGTCGCGTCGCAAGAAGTTGTATTGTGAATCGGCCTTTAGACCTAACTCATAGCATTTTCTCCTTATCATTAAAAAATTTTTAAGCATAATATGATGCATTTTTTCAATGATAAGGATAATTAATTTGTTTCATTTTGTGGTAAGCGGGATGCGTGCCACTGAGGTTTGCATGGTCATTTTCTTGATCATTTCTTGTTGTTTCCAGTTGGAAATGGACTACATCGGAAAAGACATGGAAGCCGACCTGGTAGAAATGTATAACGTGGTACGCCGTAGGTTAGCTATGATGGATGGCGTCAATGTGGAGGATTTTGGGCCACCCAAGGCTATCACAGTGGATGAGGAAAACACCCAAGATGATGCCGTCCACCAACGCCTGATTACTCAACGTGAGATCGAGGGCAGGCAAATATCCCATGGATACAGTAGGATTAAGGAAAAGGTGAGGTGAATGTCTTCATACAGCTTCAGCATACATTTAGTGTGTTATATAAGCTTAAATTAAATGAATATCATAGTGCATGAAGTCGCCGAAGTCGCAACTTCTAAGTTCGTATCATAGTGCATTTGGTGATAAAGACTGAGACATTTACATGTAGATGTACATGAAATTTATACCCAAAGAATGTCAATCTACATGTATACTTTACTTTCTTGTCCTAAAAAAGTAATGGTACATACTCACAAGCATGCACATAAACGTTAATCCCCAGGATTGTATGTGTCTGTTTGTGTTTGCATGGATGCTTCTTTGTTCAAGGTGCGGGCTTTGAGGAAGAAGTTCAGGACGGCGGTCAATGAAAGCACCCGTTCTGGTAGTGGTCGCCTAATAATTGACAACTGGGAGAAGTTGTCCCTCTATTATGCCGCATTATGCTAACATATGCTGCTAATGTATAATGGTTCTGTGCAAAATAACAGGGGAACTTTTTTTGTAGAGGGCGTTGTACTGTGGTAGTAAAAGTTTAATGAGGGTCAACGCACCGTCCGACCTAGCTACGACCGTCACTGATTGTAGTGGACTGGACATGTTATCAAGGGAGTCGTAAACCTATGACTTCCTGGTGCATCTACTTGTACTTGTACTTGTAGAACATGTACAGCTAACAGGCGGATTATTCCAATTTTATGCGATTCGTATGCAATTTGCCTCGAATTATGCGATTATTCGATTTCGGTAGGAATTATGCGAAAAATTATGCTAGCATAATCTGTCAAGGCCTAACTACCACATTGATAATTGCATGCACTACATTCAATTTGTTTGCATTACCTAGTTGTGACCAAGACCCACATTGCCATTGGTACTTCTTGGTATTTGCTTGTTTGTATTGCAAATATTTCCATAGCAACATGATGCCAACATCGCACCTTTAAAAACTCTTTTTACATACCTGCTTTGTGAGAATTCATAAATAGCACGGAACACCGTTTTCAACCCAAATGTTTCACCCAAATGTTTCACCATTACCAATGACAGATGATTAATAGGTAGCATAATTCGTGTTGTCTAGCATCCAAACTAGCATCTTTCTGAGTTGTCAGGTAGCATCCCAAAAAGCATCTTGGCAACATTAAGCTAGCATCTGCCGCTGGGGCCTACTCCCAAGTTGGGTGGTTTGTTGCTTTGCGTCGTAGAGTTGTAGTAAGGCCGGTCTGTCCAATAGTCTTACTAGTTTCGTCATCATCCAGTAACTTTCGGCATTCTTTGTTGCCGTGATCAAGAGTATATAACCCCCCGTTATATACTCTTGCCGTGATGCGTAGCTCGTGCTCTTCTTCGTTGCGCTTTCCTTCCCCTCTTGGACCTTTCCGAACCTGAGCCTTCCAAGTTGAAAGGTTGTTGGTTTGCGCCTTGGAGGAGTCTTGGAGCTACATGTACGTGCCAGGTCTCCGAATGTCTCAGTACTCCTTGTCAGTTTTGTGCCATTTGTGCCATGTGCCATTTTGCCGCACTCGCTGACTGTATAATTTGTATTGTATTTTGTATTTTATTATATTTTTAAAAGGATTTCCCAAAGGCTTTGAGCCTGTCGAGGGGATCTCCTGCAAGAAGAATGAAATGACAACTTTATGTAGAGGGAGCAGTTAATCGAGGATAGGCTAAGGAAATAGATCGAGGCATACAAAATCTGGTAAAATAAGGAGTTGGGATACCGTCAGTGTAATATTGTTGATTGTTTTTAAACAATAAACAATTATTACACTTAAAAGGATTCCCCAAAGGCTTTCGCCTATCGAGGGGGTTTCCAAACTTTCCATAATACCAAATCTGTAAAAGAAGTGATGAGCAATAGGTGAGCAAAGAAAGAGAAAAAGACATAGTCTAGGGCAGAGCTCTGCGCTTGAGCATATGATTGTAAGCTTGCAGAACTGGGATAATACATGTAAATGATATAAGATATGGTTACGTAGGTGGACAGTTCGTCATAACTCGTAACATTTTGTCCTCTTCCTTTCTTCATCATAACTATATTGCGTCACCAATCACCATCCGAGTTTGAAAAAAGAAGAAGATAAGATCAAGAATGTATAGACTGAGCATACAGCTAGCCGGAGACTGAGCATACAGCTAGCCGGAGACTGAGCATACAGCTAGTCTCGGCATGTATCAGAGCATCAGGATTACTACATACTAGTACTCAAGACTGGGGAGGGGGGTTGCTGTCACGCTACAGTAAGACAATATGCGTGCAACACACCCTTGAACTGGAGGGGGGACGTGATGTTTCTCGCATCAGGTGGAAGACTGTTCCAAGCACCAGTAGACCAGCGAGCACACTGTCTCACGCAAGAGCTGGTGTACACGAAGCAGGTTGTGTTCCGCATACACGGGAGTCATACGGGTACGGGAGGTCAGGTTGTACACGGCTCGCAGGTTGCATAGGCGTTGAAGTCTCTCCTCGTTAGCCTTGGAGAGAGAGCTAAAGAAAGCTGAGCATCCATAGCGGATCCTGGACTCTACCATGGCATGGACGTGTAGGCCATTCGCTTCGACTGCAGAGAGAGAGAGACACTTCCGATTTCTCCTCAGCGCTCCTATAACCTGTCGAGACGTTTTACGGATATGCGTAACGTGGCTATATATTTGAATCTGAGCAGACCGTGCGCAACTTGTCGTATCATGGAAAGACGCGAAGGTGTGCAGAATTTTGCTCCAAGTCCAAAAATCACGTTCATTAGCCACGTATTGGGGCTGCACGGCGGCAGGACCTTTGCCAGCACCCTCGTGACGTTGCAGATATGTGGCTTGATTATTGTAGTTGACGTTGATTGAGTGACTTTGGCAAGTTTGAGTCATGTCAAGAAGTCAGGTAGGATTCAGTACTAGGCAGTAGTGGAACGTGAGTGGTAGTCTCTGCCCATTTTTGAGTGTATCCTGGATTCGGTTTGCAGCGCTGTGGAAATGGCTTGCTGTAGACGTCCCAGCACTGGATGTTGTATCAAAGGTACGACCTCGTAGCACGCCCTAAACCTAAAAAATATCAAAAATTGACTTGGGTCTGTGGGAGTCTGTGAGAGAACGACCACTCCTGCCGTTGTGACAGATTCCAGGGCCACGTGAAGGGCCCTATCCCACCACCCATGGCTGCTTGTGGACTTATCAGTTTAGGTTTGGGTCCCGCGCACGGACAGAATGGGCAAAAAAATCTGAAAAAATTGTAAATGCATTGATTTGGCCCCTGGGTGACTCGCACAACGTGGCACTATGCCGGAAGTTTGAGTTTTTCCGGCCTGGAAAGCCTGTCAGTGAGGCGCAAGAACTTTTAAATCATGTCCAGAGGGCCAGCATAGTGGCAGGAGTGTGTGGTGAAAAATTCACTCAAATCCATTGAGAGACACCAAAGTTACGGTCAATTGAATGCCATATGAAGTTTACGACTCCAGAAAACATAGCTCTAACAAAAGATTTTCTTTCGTTTCATATGTAGCAAGCTGAACCGCTTTCTTCATGTTCATATTAAAGGGATAAATAATGTAGTTTAAGGCGCTCACCTCATATCATATCAAGCGAATGGCGATATCAAGCGAATGGCGATATATAATAATATTATATATCGCCATTCGCTTGATATGATATGAGGTGAGCGCCTTAAACTACATTATTTATTTTTTTTGATGCCAAGGAGAGACCGCAACTGACGTCGGTGGAAGGCATCCAACTTCTGGAGAGCAGATTGCGTGAGGCCCCAAGTTCCTTTCTAATGCTCCATAATGCTCTAAATGCTCGGATAGTCTCCTAATGCCGAATATAATGCCCGCATTATCCGCTGGACCCTAAGCACCACCCCTATCGGTTTCTTGTTTTTAAGTTATACCCAGATCACCTTGAAAATACTGAGAGAGAGAGAGAGAGAGAGAGAGAGAGAGAGAGAGAGAGAGAGAGAGAGAGAGACAGAGAGACAGAGAGACAGACAGAGAGACAGACAGAGAGAGACAGAGAGAGAGAGAGAGAGAGAGACAGAGAGAGAGAGAGAGAGAGAGAGACAGAGAGAGACAGAGAGAGAGACAGAGACAGAGAGAGAGAGAGAGACAGAGAGAGAGACAGAGAGAGAGAGACAGAGACAGAATCAACACACTGAATAATACTGCAGAGTACTCGGGTATGAGCTCTTTTTTCTCGTTTCTCTCAGAAATACTGCATAACAGGAAGCATGACGACAAGAAGCAATAGAAGGGATGGGTCAGGTGCAAAGAACGGACAGCAGTGGGGTAATATAAAACAAAAGTAATAAAACCTTGGACAAGTACAATAGCATGACATAGTCGAAAGGATGTGAAAAGGGACTTTGACCGTCCAACTGAGGCACTAATCAGAAATTAGTGACACGGGGGGCGGGGAGGGGTATTTCGTTCAAATAGCCTGGACTAGCAGAGAGAGCGAGAGCGCATTGTGAAGTCAGTGATCAGCTCCAGAACACATTACTCGTTAATGGGAGTTGTGCTCAGATCATCCAGGAGTGCCCGGGAATATTGGTTATATCTAGCGATCAGAGACGTATCATCTAGAACGATGATAGAATTAAATGCCCCCGCAGAGTGTCCACCGAAGATGTATTTCTTGCCAACGGCGACGTTCAGTCCACACGGTGCAAGGCACTTAGCCGTCTTCGACTTGTAACTGTTGTCTGTGCTCACAAACAGTTGCTTTTGGAGGCCAGTGTCATCCAGTCTGTCGCAGCGGGTGGTCGGGTGTAGGCGGCGGCTGGCATCTCTAAATGCTGGTACTAGACCACCCTTGCAGATGCTGGTGACCTGGATTAGGTTACTGCTGTCTTTAGTAGAAACAACCCGACCGGTGAACACTGGATGAAAAAGAAAGCAAACACAGGCGAGAGCGTTGGTGATAGCCTTTGATGGTTAATGCGGTGAAAATAATTACGAGAATTTCACAAAGCGAGTTGCGGCCAATTTCTCGAATTTTGCTCCTATTCCATATCCTCGTGTCGGTACAAAACGTGCATGAAATCTACAGGAAAACCACTGTACCAAAATCTGCCGGCATCTCTGCCACCATTATCCGCTAATTTTTATCTGGGTCCTCGTGGCAACAAAGCATGAGAGTGTTGAAATTTAATAATATTGAAGGGTACATGTACCGTATTTTTCGGAGTATAGTGCGCACCTTTGTATTACGCGCACCCCCAATCTTCATTGGGGGTGCGCACTTCAATCTTCATTGAAGCACATGCATTTCATATTCGGAGCATAGTGCGCAACTGTGATTTAGGGCACAAAATAGCACATCTAAAGTGCGCACTATACTCCGAAAAATACGGTACGCATATTGGATGGATCCAGTAAGAAATAGAAAATAGTTTCGTCAACAATTCTTGATTGGATATGCGGCAATCTTTTTTATGCACACCACATACTGGGGGTGGTAAAGGCATTTCACAACTCGTCCATAGTTTAATAATGCGATATCGTTCGGAATCCCGAGATACACCCGTGGCCATATTGGTTACCTAGGGAACAAGATCACCAACTGCACTTACCGACTGGCCTGCTAAGGATGCGATGCACAATCGTCTTGAGCTCGTAATCCGTTTTCCCACAGATTCTGCAGTCATCTGCAGCACACACATACGAAGTAGATGTACACAAGCACATAATGTCATTGCATAAAGCAGCCGCGATGGTAGGATGCACGTGCAGGTAAATGCTGCTATGAGTTGTGCCGTGCAAACACAGCAAAAACGCAACAATACCCGGTAAGCAGTTTAGATAGTACCTGGTGTTAGAGCAGATTCGCATGTGCCAAACTGATTATGCCAACGCCTCATGACGAAACCATACAGAGAGAAACAAATCGTGGGGAAACGAAACTAGAACAGTCGGAGTTCACCTTCTTGGAATTCACGTCTGTGAAAGGTTTAAGTTGTCGGTGGGGTTTAGCTAGGCGTGATAGAAATGTAACACATCGAGGTATCACTTACGTGGGGCCGGGGTGCTCTGTCCCAAAGCTGGTGCGAATACTTGTAGCATGGTCACGGCCAATGCCAGCAGGAGAAAGCGGGCCATGTTGAATGCACCAGTGTACGCTGGGGCTTGTCTCGTAGGTGTTGTCAACGGTTACGAAGAAAACTGAGAGAAGACCGCAAGGGGGGGGGGGGGAGAAGAAAGCATATCAATAGATGCCAGTCAGCCAATTATTATTATTATTATTATTATTATTATTACTTGCATGTACGCGTTGGAGTCAACCATGCAAGCATGATTCACAACAGTCAATTACCAAAAAACATTTATAATACATTTCATACCTACAGACTGAGAAGCAGAAGAGAACAGGGAAAACCAGCTAGACCACTGACGTCACTGTTGTTACGCTACGTTTGATGTACTTGTACATACGATGTACTAACACACTGGAGTGGTGTTATATTTAAATTTTGTTATTTAAAGGATTTCCCAAAGGCATAGCCTATCGGGGGGATATCCCTCCTAACAGTGAAAATGATCATTGATTTATATACTAGTGAAGCGGCTTGTGCCGGCAAAAATATGCTGTTTATAATGAACTCGAAATTGTGTCCGAAATTCTGAAACAGAATCTATAGCGGTAATCGTTGAGGTCGGAGAGAACTCACCTGGGTAATGGTAGTCGCTTGAGGGGCGGATATGGATGGAGGATGGAAGGAAGCTCTCTTGATTGGCTTTCCGGGACCTTTGTGACAAGACTGCCCCCTTTCAGCCCTTTATACGCGTCGGGCAGGCCCGGATGATCGGAGAGCGCGGGCATGTCCCCGATGCCTGCGCTTGCTGCATTGGTGCATTGTGGTGCACTGGTGCATGCAGGCGGGGGTGGATCACAAATCACGTATCTCGCGCCAGGTTTGAACAGACTGCAGATGCAAATTTCGCGCGAACGGACTCACGTGACCATACAGGGCTGTAGAAGTGGACTTTTGGCGGCATATCAGTATTTGACCCGGGTCAACTGTCTTCATGTAAACGCTCACCTCTTTTGTCTGTCGTACAGACTTTCAACCCGGGCTGAACTCGACCCGGGTTGAAATTTCTCATGTAAACACAGCCATAGCATGCATGCAAAAGTCCACGGGGTTATTTTTGTAAGGCTGTGTTTACATGAAGCGTTTCAACCCGGGTTGAGTTCGACCCGGGTCAGATTTCAACCCGCCATGTGCACAAAGTGAATGGCGCGTTTACATGACGCATTGCGCTTGACCCGGGTTGAAATGTTCCGAAATGTTCATGTAAACAGTCTGACCCGGGTTGAGTCATGGATTTCAACCACGTGATGGGGCGGGAAGCTGAATCTGTGAAAGCGCGTGAAAGCCAAAGGTCAAAGTACATTTCCAAAGGTCAAAAATAGCGCGGAGACAATTTAGAAAAGCGATCCTGTCAGCTTTTCTATTATTGTGTTCACATGGCAGAAAAAACGACATCGCTATGCTACGTAAGTTTCTACGTAAGGTGCTCGGTATTTCACTTAGGCTACGTAAGTCTCTACGTAAGGTGCTCGGTATTTGATCTACCAACGCTTGGTAGCCGTGTGCTGTGCACGTGCACGGCAGACATTGTGTTCAGTGCATGCAGTCCGCGGATCCGTGTTCGGATGTGCATGCGCGAGGAACTTCCTTCTTTGGAACTGCTTCTTGCATGAGCTGTTTCGGTTATTTCGTCTCATGGCCTGGCTTATTTCGTTTCGGCGCTGCTGAGACCTCCTTTCGCGGAATATTACTCAATGACAGGTGAGTTGACCAATTCCCTTTGATTCATTTGCTTGTGTTGACTCTTTCATTCAGGAAAAGTGTGCTGATTTTGGGGCAGAATGCAATAAATAATGGAAAAGTTGACAGGATCTCTTTGCTAAATTTTGCTTTTCTGCTGCCGAGCTGCGAGGCCTCCTTTTACGGAATACTCGATGCCAGGTGATCTCTAACTTGACCGGTTTCCTTCGATTCATTTGCTTATGTTCACCTTTCATTTACGGAAACGTGTGCTGATTTTACTTTCAAGTATTCGGATTTAGATCCATTTTTATCTCTTTGCCCTTGTCTACAGTGTGCGAAGAACGCGAGTTCAACTTCTTGACGGTAAGGCTTATGTTAGATGTCTTGTCGAAATACTCATATTCATTGTACATTGGTACGTTACAAGTAAGGCACTGGTCAGTGGTATAATATCGTTGGCAGTTCCCAATCTGGAGGGAAAGGTTCAAGTACCAATTGACCGAGTTTGCAAAATAAATTCGCATATCAGGGGAAATCTCTATTGTGGAGAGGTTCAGTAACTTGTTTGTTTCATACGAAACAAGCCAATGGGTGCAGTCTCGTCTCGTGAAAATCTCGTACTTGTATGATTGGATTTGTTTACTCAAGTCTGGGCTGTTTGATTTGTGAGTACCGCCGAGATTGCACTGCCCCAAAATAATTATAGCAATAAAAACTGCTTTATGGCAGTTTTCTAAAAAAAGTTATTGTGTTCTAGTCCATGGACCCCGTCTAAAAAGTAAGAAACTAACGAAATGTGATAGCTGAAAATTAAAATTTCACACAAAACCTCACAATAATCACAACACTTGAAATGCTGCTTTCAACCAGGGAGTAGTACAATACTACTCCCTGCTTTCAACACTAAACTTGTACTGCACCAACAATTGGCAACATGCATGCATAGGAAAGAGGATCGCGAGGGGAAGAGGTCTTCTGCATGTAGCTTTTCATTCTGTGTGTGATTATTGTGAGGTTTTGTGTGAAATTTTAATTTTCAGCTATCACATTTCGTTAGTTTCTTACTTTTTAGACGGGGTCCATGGACTAGAACACAATAACTTTTTTTAGAAAACTGCCATAAAGCAGTTTTTATTGCTATAATTTCTTTTGTTTTTTCTGTCACCAATCAATGGAATGCCCTATATCAATATGTAAATGATGGCCTTCACATCATATCAATACCATATTATACGCATTGATGTGCAAGCCTTTTCTTGCAGAAAATGGCACTAGCATAATGCATGTTCTTCTGCGGGTAAACATGTGAGCATGCAGTGGTGGTTATACTTTTTTTATACGGAGGTCATTCTGTGCATGTTGCTGTTGCAGAATTTCATGACTCTGTCATAAAATTGTCTTGCCTTTCAGATATTTCAGATTTCTCCACCCTCAATCAGATTTATTTGAGAAATGTAGCCATGCGGCAGGTGCGTGTCGCAAATGTTTTTGTTGATTCTGTGTTTATAATGGTTTATAGTCATGGGTTATCGTGATAAGGTCATCCAGCATCATGTTGAAACTGAAATCGTAATCCTGTTGATGTCGATACAACTTTTGGAAGTAGTTCAATGACTTCAAACTGTTAGTCCACGATTGTCTAAAACAACACAGCAAAGGAGGAACAATAAACATGTATTAAAATGTAAACGAATACATTGCTGAGTCCAAAACCTCGTTCCAACAACTACACTGATCCTGAGGAGAAAAGGTACAAGGCTATGGTTGGAGGTACTGAGAGATAAACAAGGCACTCCACAATAATAAAATCTTACACATCTTTTGGTGAGTATGAATGATATCCAGTCGAACCTCTTTAGGACGAACACCAAGGGACCGATGGTATTTATTCTGTGAGCTTAACCTATTTTATAACCGGAGAATACAATTATATCTCCAATAGACATACGAATAGATTTCTTCTACGGCGAAAGATTCTAAGCCACACCAACTCATTGCCTCGTCTCGTATGAAACAATTGAGTCACTAGGGAGATTCTGCAAAACGAAAATGCGTACAAACTTTCGCTCTACATCATGAAGTGCGAAACTTCGCACCTTTGGACGCGAAACTTGCAGGGAACGCGAAATGAACTGTCGTAGGAAATTTCGTGAGGTCGGGTCATGGCGTAAGTGCACTTGGCCCGCGCAAACTACGAAAATGTGCAGAACGCAAAGTTCGTGCAAAAATTCGCACACACTTTCGCAAGGACTGTCGCGAAACTTCGTTCGAATTTTCGTTTTGCAGAACCTCTCTACTGAACCTTTCTTTAGCAACATGACGGCAACTCAAACAGCAACAGAGAAAGTACGATACATGTACTCCACATTCTTACAGGTACTACAAACAGATTGCAGATCGTAATTCTTGCTTTGGCGGCACGAAACTTTATTTGAGGCAGTGCAATCTCGGCGGTACTCACAAATCAAACAGCCCAGACTTGAGTAAACAAATCCAATCATACAAGTACGAGATTTTCACGAGACGAGACTGCACCCATTGGCTTGTTTCGTATGAAACAAACAAGTTACTGAACCTCTCCACAATAGAGATTTCCCCTGATATGCGAATTTATTTTGCAAACTCGGTCAATTGGTACTTGAACCTTTCCCTCCAGATTGGGAACTGCCAACGATAGTATGCCACTGACCAGTGCCTTACTTGTAACGTACCAATGTACAATGAATATGAGTATTTCGACAACACATCTAACATAAGCCTTACCGTCAAGAAGTTGAACTCGCGTTCTTCGCACACTGCAGACAAGGGCAAAGAGATAAAAATGGATCTAAATCCGAATAAAATCAGCACACGTTTCCGTAAATGAAAGGTGAACATAAGCAACTGAATTGAAGGAAACCGGTCAACTTAGAGATCACCTGTCATCGAGTATTCCGTAAAAGGAGGCCTCGCAGCTCGGCAGCAGAAAAGCAAAATTTAGAAAAGAGATCCTGTCAACTTTTCCATTATTTATTGCATTCCGCCCCAAAATCAGCACACTTTTCCTGAATGAAAGAGTCAACACAAGCAAATGAATCAAAGGCAACTGGTCAACTCACCTGTCATTGAGTAATATTCCGCGAAAGGAGGTCTCAGCAGCGCCGAAACGAAATAAGCCAGGCCATGAGACGAAATATCCGAAACAGCTCATGCATGCAAGAAGCAGTTCCAAAGAAGGAAGTTCCTCGCGCATGCACATCCGAACACGGATCCGCGGACTGCATGCACTGAACACAATGTCTGCCGTGCACGTGCACAGCACACGGCTACCACGCGTTGGTAGATCTAATACCGAGCACCTTACGTAGAGACTTACGTAGCCTAAGTGAAATACCGAGCACCTTACGTAGAAACTTACGTAGCATAGCGGTGTCGTTTTTTCTGCCATGTGAACACAATAATAGAAAAGCTGACAGGATCGCTTTTCTAAATGTTTCGTGCCGCCAAAGCAAGAATTACGATCTGCAAACGGGTTGTAGTACCTGTAAGAATGTGGAGTACATGTATCGTACTTTCTCTGTTGCTGTTCAGTTGCCATTATGTTGCTAAAGAAACGTTCAGTAGAGAGGTTCTGCAAAACGAAAATTCGAACGAAGTTTCGCGACAGTCCTTGGGAAAGTGTGCGCGAATTTTTGCACGAACTTTGCGTTCTGCACATTTTCGTAGTTTGCGCGGGCCAAGTGCACGTACGCCATGACCCGATCTCACGAAATTTCCTACGACAGTTCATTTAACGTTCCCTGCAAGTTTCGCGTCCAAAGGTGCGAAGTTTCGCACTTCATGATGTAGAGCGAAAGTTTGTACGCATTTTCATTTTGCAGAATCTCACTAGTGACTCAATTGTTTCATACGGGACGAGTCAATCAGTCGGTGTGGCTTAGAATCTTTCGCTGTAGAAGAAATCTATTCGTATGTCTATTGGAGATATAATTGTATTCTCTGGTTATAAAATAGGTTAAGCTCACAGAATAAATACCATCGGTCCCTTGGTGTTCGTCCTAAAGAGGTTCGACTAGATATCTTTCACACTCACCAAAAGATGTGGAGTGCCTTGTTTATCTCTCAGTACCTCCAACCATAGCCTTGCCCCTTTCCTCCTCAGGATCAGTGTAGTTGTTGGAACGAGGTTTTGGACTCAGCAATGTATTCGGTTACATTTTAATACATGTTTATTGTTCCTCCTTTGCTGTGTTGTTTTAGACAATCGTGGACTAACAGTTTGAAGTCATTGAACTACTTCCAAAAGTTGTATCGACATCAACAGGATTACGATTTCAGTTTCTATATGATGCTGGATGACCTTATCACGATAACCCATGACTATAAACCATTATAAACACAGAATCAACAAAAACATCTGCGACACGCACCTGGTGCATGGCTACATTTCTCAAATAAATCTGATTGAGGGTGGAGAAATCTGAAATATCTGAAAGGCAAGACAATTTTATGACAGAGTAATGAAATTCTGCAACAGCAACATGCACAGAATGACCTCCGTATAAAAAAAGTATCACCACCACTGCTCACATGTTTCCCCGCAGAAGAACATGCATTATGCTAGTGCCATTTTCTGCAAGAAAAGGCTTGCACATCAATGCGTATAATATGGTATTGATATGATGTGAAGGCCATCATTTACATAATATGTTGTAATAGGGCATTCCGTTGATTGGCGACAGAAAAAACAAAAGAAATTATAGCAATAAAAACTGCTTTATGGCAGTTTTCTAAAAAAAGTTATTGTGTTCTAGTCCATGGACCCCGTCTAAAAAGTAAGAAATTAACGAAATGTGATAGCTGAAAATTAAAATTTCACACAAAACCTCACAATAATCACACACAGAATGAAAAGCTACATGCAGAAGACCTTTTCCCCTCGTGATCCTCTTTCCTATGCATGCATGTTGCCAATTGTTGGTGCAGTACAAGTTTAGTGTTCAAAGCAGCATTTCAAGTGTTGTGATTATTGTGAGGTTTTGTGTGAAATTTTAATTTTCAGCTATCACATTTCGTTAATTTCTTACTTTTTAGACGGGGTCCATGGACTAGAACACAATAACTTTTTTTAGAAAACTGCCATAAAGCAGTTTTTATTGCTATAATTTGTAGTGTAATGGCGATGGCGATGGCGATGCATCGATGGCGGATGAAGAAAAGATTAATTAAAAAAAAGCAAAGGTAGCAAAGAGCAACGTCCCACATGTGGAAGTTTTGGGTTTTTTTCAACCTTTCATCATAATACCAGATTACGGTTGCTCTTCTATCAATATGACCAACGTCCCTCAACTGTCCGATGATGACGAGCAGTGTAGTGCTAGCATCCCTATTTCGCCTATTTCGCCCCCTCCTATCAATGTCACTACAGTAGAGTCGCGCGCTGAAGAACGTGGAGCCCAAGAACGTCCAGCCTGAAATTCTAAGAACGCCACAGCCTAAAGCTAAGAACGGCGGTGTTGGTTTTCTGGAAGCTTGTGGGATACATTATTATGATCCAGTACGGATTGTTTCTAAGAACGTGCTACAAGAACGCAGCCAGATTGCTGAAAAATAAGAACGTCCCAGGCTAACCCCTTGGAAACAACGTTCTTGGGCGCGCGACTCTACTGTAGTGCCAGTAGTGGGAAGCGGAAGAATTCCGCATCTGCATCTGCATGTACCAAATGGTTCAAGTGGACGGACGAGCTGCAGGACAAGCTCGTGATGGTTTTGCACGACCACAAGGTATGAATCATGAATGTTATCCCTGTTATTCTTTTTAAGGAGACTAGACCTTAGACCTTAGAGGACATTAATCGAAAAGTTGTCATTTCATTTGAAAAGCAATGCGATTAGTAGAACTATGCCAAGCTTACGCCAGTCATTTGCCTGAATTCTGCTCCTCTTTGTCCACATACCAATCATGCATTAAACATACCCGAAAAGTATATAATTCTGCCGCTTATCTGCCGGCATTATACCGCAAAGTTGTACGACAAAGTAGACCTTGGCGGATAATGCTCGAAAAGGTGGCAGATTCTGCTCGAAAAGCAGTGAAATTGGCAGAACCATACAATCCTTATGGCGGACAATTCCTCGAATTCTGCTCCATTCTGCTCCATTTTTTTTATCCACATACCAAACATGCATGAAACTTACCATAAAAAGTACCGGATTCTGCCAATTTTTTCTGCCCGCATTATCCGCCTACGTCAATTGCTAAAGTTGATGAACAAGGTGGCAATGCGTACATGTTATTATTATACGTGTACAATGTACTTACTACAGCCAGACATAGGCAATGTAAGCATCAACCACTATTCACGATTCACATCCATTGCATACATGCATGCTGTTATGGGGGAATATGGGTAACTACGTGGTATATCAGTTCTTGGAACTACCTGTACAAGTGTACGTACATGTAACTGAAAAACTGCTGAAAAGCTGTCCCAAGGTACCTGTCGCAGAAGTTGAAGAAAGTTCAACTTTTGCGACATGCGACATACTCAATTGTAGTACAGTTTCAACACTGGGTGCACATACAGTGCACGTGCATAGTACTACTTGTGCACAAGGATGTCGCAAACATGAAAAAGATTGTGAACCGTGCGTCGCTGCTGCAGCTCGTCGCAGGTGTCGCAAGTCGCATGTCGCGTCGCAAGAAGTTGTATTGTGAATCGGCCTTTAGACCTAACTCATAGCATTTTCTCCTTATCATTAAAAAAATTTTAAGCATAATAATGATGCATTTTTTCAATGATAAGGAGAATTAATTTGGTTCTTGTGGTAAGCGGGATGCGTGCCACTGAGGTTTGCATGGTCATTTTCTTGATCATTTCTTGTTGTTTCCAGTTGGAAATGGACTACATCGGAAAAGACATGGAAGCCGACCTGGTAGAAATGTATAACGTGGTACGCCGTAGGTTAGCTATGATGGATGGCGTCAATGTGGAGGATTTTCGGCCACCCAAGGCTATCACAGTGGATGAGGAAAACACCCAAGATGATGCCGTCCACCAACGCCTGATTACTCAACGTGAGATCGAGGGCAGGCAAATATCCCATGGATACAGTAGGATTAAGGAAAAGGTGAGGTGAATGTCTTCATACAGCTTCAGCATACATTTAGTGTGTTATATAAGCTTAAATTAAATGAATATCATAGTGCATTTGGTGATAAAGACTGAGAAATTTACATGTAGATGTACATGAAATTTATACCCAAAGAATGTCAATCTACATGTATACTTTACTTTCTTGTCCTAAAAAAGTAATGGTACATACTCACAAGCATGCACATAAACGTTAATCCCCAGGATTGTATGTGTCTGTTTGTGTTTGCATGGATGCTTCTTTGTTCAAGGTGCGGGCTTTGAGGAAGAAGTTCAGGACGGCGGTCAATGAAAGCACCCGTTCTGGTAGTGGTCGCCTAATAATTGACAACTGGGAGAAGTTGTCCCTCGTTTGGGGTGGTTGCCCGCAGTGACATCTGTGGCTGGCGCCATTTCATCGGCTGCGTCAGGCTCTCTACTGCCTGCTGCCAGTGGCGATGTCAGTGAGTGCGAGGACATAAGTGACGATGATTTAGAAGACAACGTTAGAAACACCGCAGCAGCTCCCAGCCCCCAGCAACGCACCCTCGGCTGAAGGAAGCAGGAAAACGACAACCGATTTCGCTCCGTCTGCCAAGCGGAGAAAGCTCAGCAAAAACTTGCCTGAGGAAGGCTTCAGGCCTTGTGTGAAAATATAAAATAAAGACGATTATGAACCCGTTTACGGGAGATAGATAAATAATAAGACAGCTAAATAACTTGTCCCGTAGAGGCCTAAAAGGCACGTGCCAATAGCATGGATACGACACATGCTCAGGCGCTAGGCCCAGTCTAGCCAGGGTCTGCCGTGTGCACATTTACAGTCAGGCTGTGTTTACATGAGAGTTTTTCAACCCGGGTTGAGTTCGACCCGGGTCAGATTTCAACCCGGGTTGAAAAAAAGGTGGTGTTTACATGACGAAACACAAGAGCGCGCGAGACGAGGTATGCTGTGGTCGCGTGACCTTTTTTTGGAGGGATGACGATCAAAAGACGTGACCTTGGAACTTGAACTGTGAACTGAAACCAAAGGTCCCGAAAGGTCAAGACGAAGGTCAAGAAGAGCCACGTGCACGTGTTGTGGTGCAAAAAATTGGAAGATATCCGACGATGCCAATTGCTGGCGATTGTTCTGACGTTGCTCGTTTTCTTTTGTTGATAGATATCATTTTGATCTCATTGTGTATTATCGAGATGGTGGACATTGTCCCTCTCCTTAGCCCTGTGCTGGCTCTAATGTCAGCTTTGTTGGTGTTGCTAAATGCCAACACCGTGTTGTTGGTGGAGATTATCCACTTGCAAGAGTTGTTGCAGCATGAGCTGCAGCTTGTCCAAGATGCTTCCATGAGTGCTGCAAGGAACCGGAGGCAAGTTATGTAATAATCCTATGTCTAGGCTTGGTGTTTCCTTTGCTTTCATGGGGAGTTGGTCGACTAATGTTAATGTTACATGTACCACATGTATATTATGCAAGTTACATGCCAGTGAATTTCTACACGGCTGCTGTACCAGCATTGCAATTTCATGACATTCAATAGGTCTGTGGGGATTTCCCATAAATTTCATATGGCATTCAATTGACCGTGACTTTGGTGTTTCTCAATGGATTTGAGTGAAATTTTGACCACACACTCCTGCCACTATGCTGGCCCTCAGGACATGATTTACAAGTTCTTGCGCCTCACTGACAGGCTTTCCAGGCCAGAAAAACTCAAATTTCCGGCATAGTGCCACGGTGTGCGAGCCACCCAGGAGCCAAACAAATGCATTTACAATTTTTTCACATTTTCGTGCTCATTCTGTTCGTGCGCGGGACTCAAACCTAGAACAAGTCCAGAAGCAGCCATGGGTGATGGGGTAGGGCCCCTCAACGAGGCCCTGGAATCTGTCACAACGGAACGAGTGGGCGTTCTCTCACACACTCCCACAGACTCAAGTCAATTTTTGAATTTTTTTAGGTTTAGCACGTGCTACGAGGTCGTACCTTTGATACAACATCCAGTGCTGGGACCTCCACAGCAAGCCATTTCCACAGCGCTGCAGGTTTAGCACGTGCTACGAGGTCGTACCTTTGATACAACATCCAGTGCTGGGACCTCCACAGCAAGCCATTTCCACAGCGCTGCACACCAAATCCAGGATACCCTCAGAAACCGGCAAAGACTACCACTCACGTTTCACTACTGCCTAGTACTGAATCCTACCCGACTTCTTGACACGACTCAAACTTGCCAAAGTCACTAAATCAACGTCAACTACAATAATCAAGCCACATATCTGCAACGTCACGAGGGTGCTGGCAAAAGTCCTGCTGCACGGCGGCGGGCTTCGCCCGCCGCCGTGCAGCCCAATACGTTGCTCAAAAACCTGATTTTTTGGAGCAAAATTCTGCACACTTTCACGTGTTTCCATGATACGACAAGTTGCGCACGGTCTGCTTACATTCAAATACAGTGCTGCCAACAAATGACAGCGTGCAACAAAAAAATTTAATCTTTCCTTGCAAGGGCACATTTTCGGCCATAACTCTTGAACGGCCGGTCAGATTGGGACACAATTTTCAGAGAATTTGCAGCTATTCATGCTCTTTCAACTGACGTAGCACTCAATATGAATTTACAAATTCGAGTTTTCAGCGAATTTCTGGGTAGTCTGCCACAAAGGTGGCAGACTACCCATAATTCGCTGAAAATTTTTTTTGACTTGAGGATAGGTTGGGATTTGAACTCACAACTTCATGGTCAGCAGACAGCATTCATAACCTTTTTTTTTTTTCACCAATAACTGCCAAGCCTCTTATACGGGCAAAATAAACACAATTACGAGTGCAACCTCAACAGCACCGGAAGAAAAACGAGCAAAAAATGGCTGTGAAGACAGTCGAGAGAGCAAAAAATTAATGGCTGTGAAAACAGTCGAGAGAGCAAAAAAGGGCTGAGAGCAAAAATGGCTGTGAAAACAGTCTAGTACGGAGCCTCGGGAGGGAGCTTTAACCGATGCTGCTCATGGCAACCGCAAATCGGGCCGAGTCATTTGCATCTGAGGGCACGCGGTGCCGATGGCCTCGCAGACTGGCAACAGCCGCACGGATGAGGGCAAAGCTGAGCTTACATCGGATGTAGGACATTGTGGCAGCGTACGGCTCCTGCTTCTTGTCGGCGAGCATCGATGCCAGCCGAGCATAGAGTGCTGTCGCAGCTTTGCCATACCCTCCAGTGCAGGACAAGACAACTGGTGAGAAGGAGGCGTGCTCGACGTTGGTGATCCGTTCCTCGTAGCGGCGACGCTTCTCCTGCTCATGTCGCTTGTACACAGCGGGCAAGGCAAACTTGGCGTTGGTGGGGGCGTGGGGGTTGAAAACCCGGACATCAAAGTACGAACGCTCGTACCGACCTCCCCAGACTCCACTGGCACCGATGTCTAGGCGGGCGTTGTCTTCAGTTGAAGCTGACCGTAGCGTCATCCTCTCACCTGTCAGCGGCTCATTCGCTGAAAAATCGAATTTGTAAATTCATATTGAGTGCTACGTCAGTTGAAAGAGCTTGAATAGCTGCAAATTCTCTGAAAATTGTGTCCCGATCTGACCAGCCGTTCAAGAGTTATGGCCGAAAATGTGCCCTTGCAAGGAAAGATTTTTTTGTTGCACGCTGTCATTTGTTGGCAACACTGTTGTTGTTGTTGTTGTTGTTGTTGTTGTTGTTGTTGTTGTTTATTTATTTTACATCGCATGGCAAACGGGCAGTTCTGCCCAATATTATGAAAGCGATGACAACCAGTAAGAAGAGTCAGAAATGAAGAGAAAATAAATGAAAATAAAAATACGAAAATGGAAGTAGCAATGAGGGGAGGCAGGGTCAAGACGAGCAGAAAAATGGATCTCAAATTTACAAGTCGGGTCATCGTAGCATGATTCTTTCGAGTCTCATCAGCAGGTTACGAAAGCCATTACATTTAACCGAAGTAAAAAACGCGTAGCATGCGTTTGAATTCACGGACAGATACTATGGACTTCATACAGTCGGGCAGGCCATTCCAGAGTCGGCAGCTGACTAGAAGCGGTCGGCATGCGCCAGAAGCACTGTGGGCCAGGGGGAGGGGAAGGTTGCGTCCCAATTGACCTCGAGTGGTCATGCCTGTCGGCGGGCCTTGCAATACAATTCGGGACGACAACAGCTCACTGACGATTCCAGAACGGATTCTGTCAGGAGTCGGAGCTTGCATTCCCCTCGTTCCAGCACTGGGCAGACACCCAGCCTGGTGTACAGGGGAAGAGTGTGGGCCAATGGGTGCTCATCGGCCACGCAACGGATGCAACGTTTATCCAGTTTGGCTACTGTGTTCCGCTGCTAATTGGTTGGTTGGATTTATTTAAAGTCGTACAACAAACAGGCATATCTGCCTCCTTGTACTTTTGTATGAAGACGAATTCTGGCAGTAAAATATTTTTTTTTAAAGAGAAAGGAAAAAAAGAATCTATGGCTGCATTCGATTGTAGAAACTGGATCCCGATCCCCGCCGACCAGATCACTTCGATCGGACGGATACAATCGAATGTGGACAACCAAGAGTACATGAAAACCAGAGTGTGCAGCTCGGATGGGTTGCTGTCACGGCGAAATTCCGTGATTACATCATTTTAGTGATGTAGTGCGTACAAGCAGGATTCAAGCAGGTCTCTTTCCGCACAACTGCAGCTCAGTTGTACGCACTACGCCATTTCTCGCCTCAGATCTGGGCCAAATATGATGTAATCACGGAATTTCGCCGTGACAGACACCCGTAGCAGAAAAGGCCCCAAGCTGCACACTCTGCTTTTCATGTACTCATACTCTTGGCACAACCAATAATCCGTTTCAAGGCCTTAGCAACCGCGTTGCTACAGCTCATCCCGTAGTATCTGTACGCGTTGTGGTAAACTCTTGACCTAGTGTACGCATATTGCGAGTTTCGAGTAGATACGAGTCGTACTATCGAAATGAATCCGTCGAATCCGTCTCTGGGATCCCCCGGGAGGTGGGTTGACTGGATCCGAATCCGTGCTCTCGGGATCCGGATTCGTACAATCGAACATGCACCAATTTGGCGAATCCGGGTCCGGGGCTGATGGATTCGTACAATCGAACATGCCCTATGTTTATTATATAAACTTGAGCCTCCGAAGTTGGGTAGTTTGTTGCTTTGCGTCGTCGAGTTGTAGTAAGGCCGGTCTGTCCAATAGTCTTACTAGTTTCGTCATCATCCAGTAACTTTCGGCATTCTTTGTTGCCGTGATGTGTAGCTCGTGCTCTTGGACCTTTCCGAACCTGAGCCTTCCAAGTTGGAAGGTTGTTGGTTTGCGCCTTGGAGAAGTGTTGGAGCTAGATGCCAATATGCGTACCTGTGCTGCTACCCGAAGAGCAAGAAGTCATCATTCCAGTAAGCCAACTCACCATATCTCACATTAATATATGTAGTCTCAGAAACAAGGTCCATCACATTCACCATCTCCTGCACCACCATAAGATCCACGTGCTATCAGTGAATGAAACCCACCTAAACAGCAGCATACCCGATTCTAGTGTTCATATACCAGGCTACGATCTATATCGCAAGGATAGAGATCTACATGGTGGAGGGGTATGCATTTATGTCCATTCTGATATTCACTCTAACAGAATTCCCATCACTGAGCTAGGAGTGGAGTGTGTCTCTGTTCGTCTTCGCCTGTGTACCAAACCTAAGGCTATTGAGCTGGCTGTGTGCAGTATATATCGTCCACCGAGTGCAACTGTCGACTTCTGGAACCTGTGCAGTCAGCATCTTGACGTCATCAGCCGTAAATTTAGCAGGATTATTGTACTAGGGGACTTTAACACTGATGTGCTACAGCAATCATCAAATAACCACCATTACAAGCACCTGTCCAATCTGTGTGAGGAGTTTCACCTCCGCAATGTCGTGACTTCACCAACGCGACTTGCCAAGACATGTCTGGATCTAATACTCGTTTAGGCTGCCGCACCACATGTTAAGACAACTGTAGTATCTGTAGACGGCGTGAGCGACCATGATCTCGTTCTGACTAACTTCTCCTACAAAGCCACGCAGCAAGCTAACTCCCGCCTCAAATTCGTGCGCAAACCGCTCCCACATGCAATTGACCCCGCTACACTCTGTGATGATATCGACAGCACTCTGGAGCCTCTCCCCAAGTCAGCTGATGTCAATGCACAAGTCACCCAGCTTTCACACTGTATTACTCGAGTTTTAGACAAACATTCACCGATCTGCCCCGTGGTCTCACCAGCTTTCAGTAAACCGAAGCCTCAGCCATGGGTGACACCTCAGTTGAAACACCTCCTCCAGCAACGAATCCACCTACATAGAAAAGTACGCACTCACCCGTCAGATCAACAGCTTCTGCAGAGGTATCGTGCAATACGGCGAGAAGGCACTCTCCTCAACAGGCAGCTGAAGTCACAGTATTACATCAGAGAGTTCAAAAATCGTCGCCACGACCCACGAGGCCAATGGGCCATTATCAATAGCTTGTCTGGTAGAACAGCAGTGAGGGCTGCCCCAGCAGCCACACTCGCCGATCTGACAACTACCTTCGCCGAGATCGTCCATGACCCTGCCAGACCAGTCGAGCTGCCCCTACCCGTTGCAGACCCCAATAGCACTACTCTTTTGGAGTTTGATACCGTCAGCGTCGATACCATCTCCAAGTTGCTTGAATCTCTGGTATCCAACAAAGCCACCGGCTCCGATGATATTCCGTCCTGCATCCTGAAATCCTGCAGAGATTCAGTCTCGTATCCGTTAACTGTTATCGTCAACCAGTCTCTTCGCTCTGGCATCTTTCCTGCTGCCTACAAACATTCCCATGTCTGCCCTGTTTACAAATCTGGTGATAAGACCTCAGCCACCAACTACAGGCCAATCTCACTGTTGCCTATCGCGGCCAAGATCCTAGAGAACGTTGTCCACAAGCAAGTCACTTCGTATTTCACCCAGAATCCAGACCTGTCAGCCATACCAGGTGAACAATTTGCGTACCGCTCACACCATAGCTGTGAGGATGCCCTGACACTTTGCATAGACAGATGGAACAGAGCGCTTGACAACGGTGACCAATGCGGAGTAGTCTTTGCGGATATGAGCAAGGCGTTTGACCGTGTGCAGCACACAGGTCTGCTGGGAGAGCTAGCCACCACTGGCTTAGGCGGCACTGTCCTCAAGTGGTTCTCAGACTATCTCACGAACCGCAGCCAGCAGGTTACTGTCAATGGTGAGAAGGGTGACACCAAACCCTGTACAAGAGGGGTCCCCCAGGGGTCTGTTCTTGGGCCTTTGCTTTTCTGCGTCTACATTCGCCGGGTACCCGATATATTTCACCAGAGTGTCGTGCAGCTGTACGCTGATGATATTGCGTTCTACGTATTCGGCTCTGATGTGGCTACAATTATGCTACGCTTGCAGGATAGTATGCGGTTGCTAGAGCAATACCTTGATGAGAAAGGCCTTCTGCTCAACCCGACTAAAACACAGTTCATGTTGATACGGCGTCCTGCCCTGCCTGCACTGAGCCCAGCCCTGTACCTGACCTGTAAAGGTATTGTCATTTCCCCTGTCTCTACTGTGAAATACCTCGGTATACTAATCGATGAGCATCTAACGTTCCGCCCACAAGTAGAAAAGGTGTGTTCAGTGGTCTTCGCTAAACTAGCCTGTTTTGCTCATGGCCGTCGCAATTTATCAGCTACAGCTCGGAGAACTTTCTTCTTGTCAATTATACAGTCTACTCTAGAATATGCAAGTAATGCGTATGTGCACTGTTTGAAAACTACCCTATATAACAGGCTTGTAACGGTCAGCCATATTGCGATGAAGAAGGCATTTGGTTTAGATAGAATGACCCCAACTGCATTAGTTTTACAACGGTGTCATCTGTATTCGTTTGAGCAACGAGTTAATTTGAAACTATACGTTTTGGTCTATCGCTGCTTGTCATCAATTACTAGCCCCCTCCTTCAGTCACTGTTTCTCCTGCGTTCAGTTGGCCCGCACACAAATGCTCGTACTCGTGGCCAGGATACAGCTGCCTTAGTATTACCTACTGTACATATTGGGTATGGACTGCGCTCAGTTTCTTTTCTGGCGGCAGGTCGGTGGAACACTCTTCCTCCAAACTGTCGTCAGGCACAATCTGCTGGTACTTTTGCTCACCTCACAAAGATTCACCTAGGGTTCCCTGTAACAAGGCCATGCCTGTTGGGACTCCCCTAGTCAAATAATAAATACTACTACTACTACTACTACTACTACTACTACTACTACTACAGGTCGCCGAATGTCTCAGTACTCCTTGTCAGTTTTGTGCCATTTTGTGGCACTCACTGACTGTATAAGATCTGGTTACGTTGGTGGACAGTTTGTCATAACTCGTAACATGTTGTCCTTTTCCTTTCTTCATCATAACTATATTGGCTCACCATCCGAGTTAAATCTTGCACACCTGATGAGCCGTCATGACCTATACGGCGAAACGTACGTCGTGTGGAACTACTTGTTATTGTACATAACTAGTCATACATGATAGTGGAGTTCAGTAGGATGTTGGCGTTTCGGTTTGTCACAATTCGTCTTCGCTTAGTTCAGTAGGATGTTGGCGTTTCGGTTTGTCACAATTCGTCTTCGCTTAGTTCAGTAGGATGTTGGCGTTTCGGTTTGTCACAATTCGTCTTCGCTTAGTTCAGTAGGATGTTGGCGTTTCGGTTTGTTACAATTCGTCTTCGCTTAGCTTCCCCTTCTATGTTCATTATATAAACTTGAGCCTCCCAAGTAGGCCCCAGCGGCAAATGCTAGCACCCAAAGTAGCATAAAAGGGCATTTTGTGACTCCACACGATGCTAGCATAAACAGCAGTTTTTACCGGCATCCGATACATTTTTGCCAATTTTGGCATTCTGGATGTGGAATTCGGTCTAGATTACACTATGAAACTAGTATTACGGTACTACCACTAGGCCTTGACGGATTATGCTAATATTTTCGTGAAATTATGCTTTTCGCATTGCTGAAAAAATTGCAGATTTATGCTATTTTGATGCTAAAAGTTATATTATGCCGCATTATGCTAACATATGCTGCTAATGTATAATGGTTCTGTGCAAAATAACAGGGGAACTTTTTTTGTAGAGGGCGTTGTACTGTGGTAGTAAAAGTTTAATGAGGGTCAACGCACCGTCCGACCTAGCTACGACCGTCACTGATTGTAGTGGACTGGACATGTTATCAAGGGAGTCGTAAACCTATGACTTCCTGGTGCATCTACTTGTACTTGTACTTGTAGAACATGTACAGCTAACAGGCGGATTATTCCAATTTTATGCGATTCGTATGCAATTTGCCTCGAATTATGCGATTATTCGATTTCGGTAGGAATTATGCGAAAAATTATGCTAGCATAATCTGTCAAGGCCTAACTACCACATTGATAATTGCATGCACTACATTCAATTTGTTTGCATTACCTAGTTGTGACCAAGACCCACATTGCCATTGGTACTTCTTGGTATTTGCTTGTTTGTATTGCAAATATTTCCATAGCAACATGATGCCAACATCGCACCTTTAAAAACTCTTTTTACATACCTGCTTTGTGAGAATTCATAAATAGCACGGAACACCGTTTTCAACCCAAATGTTTCACCCAAATGTTTCACCATTACCAATGACAGATGATTAATAGGTAGCATAATTCGTGTTGTCTAGCATCCAAACTAGCATCTTTCTGAGTTGTCAGGTAGCATCCCAAAAAGCATCTTGGCAACATTAAGCTAGCATCTGCCGCTGGGGCCTACTCCCAAGTTGGGTGGTTTGTTGCTTTGCGTCGTAGAGTTGTAGTAAGGCCGGTCTGTCCAATAGTCTTACTAGTTTCGTCATCATCCAGTAACTTTCGGCATTCTTTGTTGCCGTGATCAAGAGTATATAACCCCCCGTTATATACTCTTGCCGTGATGCGTAGCTCGTGCTCTTCTTCGTTGCGCTTTCCTTCCCCTCTTGGACCTTTCCGAACCTGAGCCTTCCAAGTTGAAAGGTTGTTGGTTTGCGCCTTGGAGGAGTCTTGGAGCTACATGTACGTGCCAGGTCTCCGAATGTCTCAGTACTCCTTGTCAGTTTTGTGCCATTTGTGCCATGTGCCATTTTGCCGCACTCGCTGACTGTATAATTTGTATTGTATTTTGTATTTTATTATATTTTTAAAAGGATTTCCCAAAGGCTTTGAGCCTGTCGAGGGGATCTCCTGCAAGAAGAATGAAATGACAACTTTATGTAGAGGGAGCAGTTAATCGAGGATAGGCTAAGGAAATAGATCGAGGCATACAAAATCTGGTAAAATAAGGAGTTGGGATACCGTCAGTGTAATATTGTTGATTGTTTTTAAACAATAAACAATTATTACACTTAAAAGGATTCCCCAAAGGCTTTCGCCTATCGAGGGGGTTTCCAAACTTTCCATAATACCAAATCTGTAAAAGAAGTGATGAGCAATAGGTGAGCAAAGAAAGAGAAAAAGACATAGTCTAGGGCAGAGCTCTGCGCTTGAGCATATGATTGTAAGCTTGCAGAACTGGGATAATACATGTAAATGATATAAGATATGGTTACGTAGGTGGACAGTTCGTCATAACTCGTAACATTTTGTCCTCTTCCTTTCTTCATCATAACTATATTGCGTCACCAATCACCATCCGAGTTTGAAAAAAGAAGAAGATAAGATCAAGAATGTATAGACTGAGCATACAGCTAGCCGGAGACTGAGCATACAGCTAGCCGGAGACTGAGCATACAGCTAGTCTCGGCATGTATCAGAGCATCAGGATTACTACATACTAGTACTCAAGACTGGGGAGGGGGGTTGCTGTCACGCTACAGTAAGACAATATGCGTGCAACACACCCTTGAACTGGAGGGGGGACGTGATGTTTCTCGCATCAGGTGGAAGACTGTTCCAAGCACCAGTAGACCAGCGAGCACACTGTCTCACGCAAGAGCTGGTGTACACGAAGCAGGTTGTGTTCCGCATACACGGGAGTCATACGGGTACGGGAGGTCAGGTTGTACACGGCTCGCAGGTTGCATAGGCGTTGAAGTCTCTCCTCGTTAGCCTTGGAGAGAGAGCTAAAGAAAGCTGAGCATCCATAGCGGATCCTGGACTCTACCATGGCATGGACGTGTAGGCCATTCGCTTCGACTGCAGAGAGAGAGAGACACTTCCGATTTCTCCTCAGCGCTCCTATAACCTGTCGAGACGTTTTACGGATATGCGTAACGTGGCTATATATTTGAATCTGAGCAGACCGTGCGCAACTTGTCGTATCATGGAAAGACGCGAAGGTGTGCAGAATTTTGCTCCAAGTCCAAAAATCACGTTCATTAGCCACGTATTGGGGCTGCACGGCGGCAGGACCTTTGCCAGCACCCTCGTGACGTTGCAGATATGTGGCTTGATTATTGTAGTTGACGTTGATTGAGTGACTTTGGCAAGTTTGAGTCATGTCAAGAAGTCAGGTAGGATTCAGTACTAGGCAGTAGTGGAACGTGAGTGGTAGTCTCTGCCCATTTTTGAGTGTATCCTGGATTCGGTTTGCAGCGCTGTGGAAATGGCTTGCTGTAGACGTCCCAGCACTGGATGTTGTATCAAAGGTACGACCTCGTAGCACGCCCTAAACCTAAAAAATATCAAAAATTGACTTGGGTCTGTGGGAGTCTGTGAGAGAACGACCACTCCTGCCGTTGTGACAGATTCCAGGGCCACGTGAAGGGCCCTATCCCACCACCCATGGCTGCTTGTGGACTTATCAGTTTAGGTTTGGGTCCCGCGCACGGACAGAATGGGCAAAAAAATCTGAAAAAATTGTAAATGCATTGATTTGGCCCCTGGGTGACTCGCACAACGTGGCACTATGCCGGAAGTTTGAGTTTTTCCGGCCTGGAAAGCCTGTCAGTGAGGCGCAAGAACTTTTAAATCATGTCCAGAGGGCCAGCATAGTGGCAGGAGTGTGTGGTGAAAAATTCACTCAAATCCATTGAGAGACACCAAAGTTACGGTCAATTGAATGCCATATGAAGTTTACGACTCCAGAAAACATAGCTCTAACAAAAGATTTTCTTTCGTTTCATATGTAGCAAGCTGAACCGCTTTCTTCATGTTCATATTAAAGGGATAAATAATGTAGTTTAAGGCGCTCACCTCATATCATATCAAGCGAATGGCGATATATAATATTATGGCGTTGCACCTCGTGGCTATAGCCGATTGTTGCGAAAACCTGAGATTTCCCGACATTATTGACAATGAATCTCTTTATGTCGCTTAAACCTCACACAATGCTCGTCTTGTTCCTTTCTTCTTCTTATTATTATTTGCATTTTCGCGTCATCGTCAATCAAATGATTGATGATTTCGCTTATGCTGAGTGGTGGTAAACAGAAATCAAATAATTATGAAAGATGCTGATGTCAAGGCAGAAAACAACATGAAGGACGGAAAAAAGAAAACAGGATAAGTATGGATATCGCATGCGATACGTTATGATAGTTATTGCATGTTGATATTGTGATAGATGGTGTGATTCTATTGCTACAGTTGAAATACTGAGGGAGTTGATAATCATAATGATAATTATTATGGTATTCAAATAATCGACGTGGAGACAACAATTTTATAATAGCAATAAAAAGAACAAATTCTGCAGTCATCGCCACACTACAACGAAGTCATGAAAGTTTACCAGAATTAATTTTCTTGTCACATTCATCAGTGGAAAGTCGTGACTGAAGAGTAACCATGCTGAACAATGATTAAATATACATTCGATGATGTGTTACGAGAACAAAATACAGTGCCAAAATAGAAAGAGGGAAGGTGAGACAATAGCAGTGAAGTGAGAGCTAAGTTCACGGTGAGGAAGGATGTCCTACCAACCCAACTTGCATCTAAATTGGTATACCAATTTGAGTGCCGACAATGCGGTAGTCGGTACGTTGGTAGGACTCTTCAACATCTGAACGCACGTATCAAGCAGCACGTCCCACTGCATATGCTGACTAGCTCGGCACGGGCACTGCGACCAAAACGCGGCAGGCCACTGAAGAACCCTCGGCCACAGCCATCGTTAGCACAATCTCCGTCATCGGCAATAGTGCCTCCATTACCCGTATCGAGAGCCTTGGAGTCGGGTAATGGGCATATTGTCACCACAACACAATGCACCATAACAACACAAGATAACACACCACAACAACATTCAGCTCAAGACCAAAGTGGACGCTGTGATGAGGTAATGCCCTCATCGCCGTCTTTGCCGTTGCCTCCCCCAGAACCGCCACCTACATCTATCATCGGCGGTGCTGGGGCTGAGTCTGTGGTGTCGGTGGCACGTGCATATATGGATGAGGCAAGCACTGATTGTGAACAACGAGAAAGAAGGCTGAAGGGAACGGAATTCAACAAAGAAAGTAACACAATCAAGATTCAAAGACCTAGACGATCAACGGCTAATTATTCAATGAATTATTACAGTACTGGAGATCAAGCACCGGCGAGGACACTGGGAACACAAGATTTAACAACAACAACAACAACAACAACAACAACAACAACAACAATGGTAACAAGTTGCCATCAAGATCAAAGGAGGAGTCAACGAACAGAGGTTAAACAACGTCAAACGACCCTGGGACCGATCAGTGTTGATGAGGAGAATGACACGGAGGACGACACTGAGGACGAGTTGGGAGATGAAACGGAGGACGAGGTTGTGGTTGTTGGAGACGAGGAATCCGATGGTGATTGTGATCGTAAGAAGTCCGCCGTTTTTCTTCACTTGTTGTCTCACCCTAAGTGTCTGCAGGTGTATGATGATTTTAGTTTTTCTGTTCTTTGTCGTGCACGGTATGCTAGTCAGTTGAAAGTACTTGAGGCTGTTTGTATTCGTTTGCATAAGCCTGATCTTTGTAAGCAGAAGAAACATGTAGTTGCGTTAAAATTGTTTTCGTAGGTGCACAGCATGATTGTTTGTCTCACTACACAGTTTTAGCGTTATAATTATTAGTTTTTCACCCACCGTTGCACTTAGCTCTCACTTCACTGCTATTGTCTCACCTTCCCTCTTTCTATTTTGGCACTGTATTTTGTTCTCGTTACACATCATTGAATGTATATTTAATCATTGTTCAGCATGGTTACTCTTCAGTCACGACTTTCCACTGATGAATGTGACAAGAAAATTAATTCTGGTAAACTTTCATGACTTCGTTGTAGTGTGGCGATGACTGCAGAATTTGTTCTTTTTATTGCTATTATGGTATTCGGATAATATAAGATAGTACTTTGGATGTGTGATGATATAACATTTCCAGTTGATATTGAGTTATACAGTATTTTGGTTGTTGTCGTGATCGGCTTTTAGAGAAAAAAGGGGAGAGAAAGAGAGAAAGAGAGAGCGAGAGAGAGAGAGAAACATAGGGAGATGAGCAAATTAAGGAGATATATCCGGTTGATTTGACGTTGCACTGTCGGGCTAATATGGGATTACAAGTACATTGATTTGTAACTAGTTGGATGAACATATTGCCTCACACAGAGCCTTCCAGCTCTTACGACAGGCAGCTGTTGCCCGGAGCGAATGGAGATCTTCCAGAGTCAGGAGTCTACCCTGCCCGGCTTTCTGCAGATCTTGATGCAGCACGCTGGGAAGAGAGACGCGTGGCTCGCCAAGCCATCTGGTGCTGTTGTTTGCAAAAAAGATTTCCATTGCCAATACTGCGGGGGTTGATGGTGGCAGCCGCAAGATGTGACCAAATAGACGCCACCTTGCACGGCGTACGAAGATGCTGATCTAATCCATTTGGCATCTCCGGTACAGAGCTTCCTTGGAGATGCGCTGTGGCCATTTGATGCCAAGGAGAGACCGCAACTGACGTCGGTGGAAGGCATCCAACTTCTGGAGAGCAGATTGCGTGAGGCCCCAAGTTCCTTTCTAATGCTCCATAATGCTCTAAATGCTCGGATAGTCTCCTAATGCCGAATATAATGCCCGCATTATCCGCTGGACCCTAAGCACCACCCCTATCGGTTTCTTGTTTTTAAGTTATACCCAGATCACCTTGAAAATACTGAGAGAGAGAGAGAGAGAGAGAGAGAGAGAGAGAGAGAGAGAGACAGACAGAGAGAGAGAGAGAGAGAGAGAGAGACAGAGAGAGAGAGAGACAGAGAGAGAGAGAGAGAGAGAGACAGAGAGAGAGAGAGAGACAGAGAGAGACAGAGAGAGAGACAGAGACAGAATCAACACACTGAATAATACTGCAGAGTACTCGGGTATGAGCTCTTTTTTCTCGTTTCTCTCAGAAATACTGCATAACAGGAAGCATGACGACAAGAAGCAATAGAAGGGATGGGTCAGGTGCAAAGAACGGACAGCAGTGGGGTAATATAAAACAAAAGTAATAAAAAACCTTGGACAAGTACAATAGCATGACATAGTCGAAAGGATGTGAAAAGGGACTTTGACCGTCCAACTGAGGCACTAATCAGAAATTAGTGACACGCGGGGCGGGGAGGGGTATTTCGTTCAAATAGCCTGGACTAGCAGAGAGAGCGAGAGCGCATTGTGAAGTCAGTGATCAGCTCCAGAACACATTACTCGTTAATGGGAGTTGTGCTCAGATCATCCAGGAGTGCCCGGGAATATTGGTTATATCTAGCGATCAGAGACGTATCATCTAGAACGATGATAGAATTAAATGCCCCCGCAGAGTGTCCACCGAAGATGTATTTCTTGCCAACGGCGACGTTCAGTCCACACGGTGCAAGGCACTTAGCCGTCTTCGACTTGTAACTGTTGTCTGTGCTCACAAACAGTTGCTTTTGGAGGCCAGTGTCATCCAGTCTGTCGCAGCGGGTGGTCGGGTGTAGGCGGCGGCTGGCATCTCTAAATGCTGGTACTAGACCACCCTTGCAGATGCTGGTGACCTGGATTAGGTTACTGCTGTCTTTAGTAGAAACAACCCGACCGGTGAACACTGGATGAAAAAGAAAGCAAACACAGGCGAGAGCGTTGGTGATAGCCTTTGATGGTTAATGCGGTGAAAATAATTACGAGAATTTCACAAAGCGAATTGCGGCCAATTTCTCGAATTTTGCTCCTATTCCATATCCTCGTGTCGGTACAAAACGTGCATGAAATCTACAGGAAAACCACTGTACCAAAATCTGCCGGCATCTCTGCCACCATTATCCGCTAATTTTTATCTGGGTCCTCGTGGCAACAAAGCATGAGAGTGTTGAAATTTAATAATATTGAAGGGTACATGTACCGTATTTTTCGGAGTATAGTGCGCACCTTTGTATTACGCGCACCCCCAATCTTCATTGGGGGTGCGCACTTCAATCTTCATTGAAGCACATGCATTTCATATTCGGAGCATAGTGCGCAACTGTGATTTAGGGCACAAAATAGCACATCTAAAGTGCGCACTATACTCCGAAAAATACGGTACGCATATTGGATGGATCCAGTAAGAAATAGAAAATAGTTAACAATTCTTGATTGGATATGCGGCAATCTTTTTTATGCACACCACATACTGGGGGTGGTAAAGGCATTTCACAACTCGTCCATAGTTTAATAATGCGATATCGTTCGGAATCCCAGGATACACCCGTGGCCATATTGGTTACCTAGGGAACAAGATCACCAACTGCACTTACCGACTGGCCTGCTAAGGATGCGATGCACAATCGTCTTGAGCTCGTAATCCGTTTTCCCACAGATTCTGCAGTCATCTGCAGCACACACATACGAAGTAGATGTACACAAGCACATAATGTCATTGCATAAAGCAGCCGCGATGGTAGGATGCACGTGCAGGTAAATGCTGCTATGAGTTGTGCCGTGCAAACACGGCAAAAACGCAACAATACCCGGTAAGCAGTTTAGATAGTACCTGGTGTTAGAGCAGATTCGCATGTGCCAAACTGATTATGCCAACGCCTCATGACGAAACCATACAGAGAGAAACAAATCGTGGGGAAACGAAACTAGAACAGTCGGAGTTCACCTTCTTGGAATTCACGTCTGTGAAAGGTTTAATGTTAAGTTGTCGGTGGGGTTTAGCTAGGCGTGATAGAAATGTAACACATCGAGGTATCACTTACGTGGGGCCGGGGTGCTCTGTCCCAAAGCTGGTGCGAAGACTTGTAGCATGGTCACGGCCAATGCCAGCAGGAGAAAGCGGGCCATGTTGAATGCACCAGTGTACGCTGGGGCTTGTCTCGTAGGTGTTGTCAACGGTTACGAAGAAAACTGAGAGAAGACCGCAAGGGGGGGGGGGGGGGAAGAAAGCATATCAATAGATGCCAGTCAGCCAATTATTATTATTATTATTATTACTTGCATGTACGCGTTGGAGTCAACCATGCAAGCATGATTCACAACAGTCAATTACCAAAAAACATTTATAATACATTTCATACCTACAGACTGAGAAGCAGAAGAGAACAGGGAAAACCAGCTAGACCACTGACGTCACTGTTGTTACGCTACGTTTGATGTACTTGTACATACGATGTACTAACACACTGGAGTGGTGCTATATTTAAATTTTGTTATTTAAAGGATTTCCCAAAAGCATAGCCTATCGCCGGGATCCTAACAGTGAAAATGATCATTGATTTATATACTAGTGAAGCGGCTTGTGCCGGCAAAAATATGCTGTTTATAATGAACTCGAAATTGTGTCCGAAATTCTGAAACAGAATCTATAGCGGTAATCGTTGAGGTCAGAGAGAACTCACCTGGGTAATGGTAGTCGCTTGAGGGGCGGATATGGATGGAGGATGGAAGGAAGCTCTCTTGATTGGCTTTCCGGGACCTTTGTGACAAGACTGCCCCCTTTCAGCCCTTTATACGCGTCGGGCAGGCCCGGATGATCGGAGAGCGCGGGCATGTCCCCGATGCCTGCGCTTGCTGCATTGGTGCATTGTGGTGCACTGGTGCATGCAGGCGGGGGTGGATCACAAATCACGTATCTCGCGCCAGGTTTGAACAGACTGCAGATGCAAATTTCGCGCGAACGGATTCACGTGACCATACAGGGCTGTAGAAGTGGACTTTTGGCGGCATATCAGTATTTGACCCGGGTCAACTGTCTTCATGTAAACGCTCACCTCTTTTGTCTGTCGTACAGACTTTCAACCCGGGCTGAACTCGACCCGGGTTGAAATTTCTCATGTAAACACAGCCATAGCATGCATGCAAAAGTCCACGGGGTTATGAACTCTAAGGCTGTGTTTACATGAAGCGTTTCAACCCGGGTTGAGTTCGACCCGGGTCAGATTTCAACCCGCCATGTGCACAAAGTGAATGGCGCGTTTACATGACGCATTGCGCTTGACCCGGGTTGAAATGTTCCGAAATGTTCATGTAAACAGTCTGACCCGGGTTGAGTCATGGATTTCAACCACGTGATGGGGCGGGAAGCTGAATCTGTGAAAGCGCGTGAAAGCCAAAGGTCAAAGTACATTTCCAAAGGTCAAAAATAGCGCGGAGACAATTTGTAGTGTAATGGCGATGGCGATGGCGATGCATCGATGGCGGATGAAGAAAAGATTAATTAAAAAAAAGCAAAGGTAGCAAAGAGCAAAGAGCAACGTCCCACATGTGGAAGTTTTGGGGTTTTTTCAACGTTTCATCATAATACCAGATTACGGTTGCTCTTCTATCAATATGACCAACGTCCCTCAACTGTCCGATGATGACGAGCAGTGTAGTGCTAGCATCCCTATTTCGCCTATTTCGCCCCCTCCTATCAATGTCACTACAGTAGAGTCGCGCGCTGAAGAACGTGGAGCCCAAGAACGTCCAGCCTGAAATTCTAAGAACGCCACAGCCTAAAGCTAAGAACGGCGGTGTTGGTTTTCTGGAAGCTTGTGGGATACATTATTATGATCCAGTACGGATTGTTTCTAAGAACGTGCTACAAGAACGCAGCCAGATTGCTGAAAAATAAGAACGTCCCAGGCTAACCCCTTGGAAACAACGTTCTTGGGCGCGCGACTCTACTGTAGTGCCAGTAGTGGGAAGCGGAAGAATTCCGCATCTGCATCTGCATGTACCAAATGGTTCAAGTGGACGGACGAGCTGCAGGACAAGCTCGTGATGGTTTTGCACGACCACAAGGTATGAATCATGAATGTTATCCCTGTTATTCTTTTTAAGGAGACTAGACCTTAGACCTTAGAGGACATTAATCGAAAAGTTGTCATTTCATTTGAAAAGCAATGCGATTAGTAGAACTATGCCAAGCTTACGCCAGTCATTTGCCTGAATTCTGCTCCTCTTTGTCCACATACCAATCATGCATTAAACATACCCGAAAAGTATATAATTCTGCCGCTTATCTGCCGGCATTATACGGCAAAGTTGTACGACAAAGTAGACCTTGGCGGATAATGCTCGAAAAGGTGGCAGATTCTGCTCGAAAAGCAGTGAAATTGGCAGAACCATACAATCCTTATGGCGGACAATTCCTCGAATTCTGCTCCATTCTGCTCAATTTTTTTTATCCACATACCAAACATGCATGAAACTTACCATAAAAAGTACCGGATTCTGCCAATTTTTTCTGCCCGCATTATCCGCCTACGTCAAAGGCTAAAGTTGATGAACAAGGTGGCAATGCGTACATGTTATTATTATACGTGTACAATGTACTTACTACAGCCAGATATAGGCAATGTAAGCATCAACCACTATTCACAATTCACATCCATTGCATACATGCATGCTGTTATGAGGGAATATGGGTAACTACGTGGTATATCAGTTCTTGGAACTACATGTACAAGTGTACGTACATGTAACTGAAAAACTGCTGAAAAGCTGTCCCAAGCTACCTGTCGCAGAAGTTGAAGAAAGTTCAACTTTTGCGACATGCGACACACTCAATTGTAGTACAGTTTCAACACTGGGTGCACATACAGTGCACGTGCATAGTACTACTTGTGCACAAGGATGTCGCAAACATGAAAAAGATTGTGAACCGTGCGTCGCTGCCGCAGCTCGTCGCAGGTGTCGCAAGTCGCATGTCGCGTCGCAAGAAGTTGTATTGTGAATCGGCCTTTAGACCTAACTCATAGCATTTTCTCCTTATCATTAAAAAATTTTTAAGCATAATATGATGCATTTTTTCAATGATAAGGATAATTAATTTGTTTCATTTTGTGGTAAGCGGGATGCGTGCCACTGAGGTTTGCATGGTCATTTTCTTGATCATTTCTTGTTGTTTCCAGTTGGAAATGGACTACATCGGAAAAGACATGGAAGCCGACCTGGTAGAAATGTATAACGTGGTACGCCGTAGGTTAGCTATGATGGATGGCGTCAATGTGGAGGATTTTGGGCCACCCAAGGCTATCACAGTGGATGAGGAAAACACCCAAGATGATGCCGTCCACCAACGCCTGATTACTCAACGTGAGATCGAGGGCAGGCAAATATCCCATGGATACAGTAGGATTAAGGAAAAGGTGAGGTGAATGTCTTCATACAGCTTCAGCATACATTTAGTGTGTTATATAAGCTTAAATTAAATGAATATCATAGTGCATGAAGTCGCCGAAGTCGCAACTTCTAAGTTCGTATCATAGTGCATTTGGTGATAAAGACTGAGACATTTACATGTAGATGTACATGAAATTTATACCCAAAGAATGTCAATCTACATGTATACTTTACTTTCTTGTCCTAAAAAAGTAATGGTACATACTCACAAGCATGCACATAAACGTTAATCCCCAGGATTGTATGTGTCTGTTTGTGTTTGCATGGATGCTTCTTTGTTCAAGGTGCGGGCTTTGAGGAAGAAGTTCAGGACGGCGGTCAATGAAAGCACCCGTTCTGGTAGTGGTCGCCTAATAATTGACAACTGGGAGAAGTTGTCCCTCTATTATGCCGCATTATGCTAACATATGCTGCTAATGTATAATGGTTCTGTGCAAAATAACAGGGGAACTTTTTTTGTAGAGGGCGTTGTACTGTGGTAGTAAAAGTTTAATGAGGGTCAACGCACCGTCCGACCTAGCTACGACCGTCACTGATTGTAGTGGACTGGACATGTTATCAAGGGAGTCGTAAACCTATGACTTCCTGGTGCATCTACTTGTACTTGTACTTGTAGAACATGTACAGCTAACAGGCGGATTATTCCAATTTTATGCGATTCGTATGCAATTTGCCTCGAATTATGCGATTATTCGATTTCGGTAGGAATTATGCGAAAAATTATGCTAGCATAATCTGTCAAGGCCTAACTACCACATTGATAATTGCATGCACTACATTCAATTTGTTTGCATTACCTAGTTGTGACCAAGACCCACATTGCCATTGGTACTTCTTGGTATTTGCTTGTTTGTATTGCAAATATTTCCATAGCAACATGATGCCAACATCGCACCTTTAAAAACTCTTTTTACATACCTGCTTTGTGAGAATTCATAAATAGCACGGAACACCGTTTTCAACCCAAATGTTTCACCCAAATGTTTCACCATTACCAATGACAGATGATTAATAGGTAGCATAATTCGTGTTGTCTAGCATCCAAACTAGCATCTTTCTGAGTTGTCAGGTAGCATCCCAAAAAGCATCTTGGCAACATTAAGCTAGCATCTGCCGCTGGGGCCTACTCCCAAGTTGGGTGGTTTGTTGCTTTGCGTCGTAGAGTTGTAGTAAGGCCGGTCTGTCCAATAGTCTTACTAGTTTCGTCATCATCCAGTAACTTTCGGCATTCTTTGTTGCCGTGATCAAGAGTATATAACCCCCCGTTATATACTCTTGCCGTGATGCGTAGCTCGTGCTCTTCTTCGTTGCGCTTTCCTTCCCCTCTTGGACCTTTCCGAACCTGAGCCTTCCAAGTTGAAAGGTTGTTGGTTTGCGCCTTGGAGGAGTCTTGGAGCTACATGTACGTGCCAGGTCTCCGAATGTCTCAGTACTCCTTGTCAGTTTTGTGCCATTTGTGCCATGTGCCATTTTGCCGCACTCGCTGACTGTATAATTTGTATTGTATTTTGTATTTTATTATATTTTTAAAAGGATTTCCCAAAGGCTTTGAGCCTGTCGAGGGGATCTCCTGCAAGAAGAATGAAATGACAACTTTATGTAGAGGGAGCAGTTAATCGAGGATAGGCTAAGGAAATAGATCGAGGCATACAAAATCTGGTAAAATAAGGAGTTGGGATACCGTCAGTGTAATATTGTTGATTGTTTTTAAACAATAAACAATTATTACACTTAAAAGGATTCCCCAAAGGCTTTCGCCTATCGAGGGGGTTTCCAAACTTTCCATAATACCAAATCTGTAAAAGAAGTGATGAGCAATAGGTGAGCAAAGAAAGAGAAAAAGACATAGTCTAGGGCAGAGCTCTGCGCTTGAGCATATGATTGTAAGCTTGCAGAACTGGGATAATACATGTAAATGATATAAGATATGGTTACGTAGGTGGACAGTTCGTCATAACTCGTAACATTTTGTCCTCTTCCTTTCTTCATCATAACTATATTGCGTCACCAATCACCATCCGAGTTTGAAAAAAGAAGAAGATAAGATCAAGAATGTATAGACTGAGCATACAGCTAGCCGGAGACTGAGCATACAGCTAGCCGGAGACTGAGCATACAGCTAGTCTCGGCATGTATCAGAGCATCAGGATTACTACATACTAGTACTCAAGACTGGGGAGGGGGGTTGCTGTCACGCTACAGTAAGACAATATGCGTGCAACACACCCTTGAACTGGAGGGGGGACGTGATGTTTCTCGCATCAGGTGGAAGACTGTTCCAAGCACCAGTAGACCAGCGAGCACACTGTCTCACGCAAGAGCTGGTGTACACGAAGCAGGTTGTGTTCCGCATACACGGGAGTCATACGGGTACGGGAGGTCAGGTTGTACACGGCTCGCAGGTTGCATAGGCGTTGAAGTCTCTCCTCGTTAGCCTTGGAGAGAGAGCTAAAGAAAGCTGAGCATCCATAGCGGATCCTGGACTCTACCATGGCATGGACGTGTAGGCCATTCGCTTCGACTGCAGAGAGAGAGAGACACTTCCGATTTCTCCTCAGCGCTCCTATAACCTGTCGAGACGTTTTACGGATATGCGTAACGTGGCTATATATTTGAATCTGAGCAGACCGTGCGCAACTTGTCGTATCATGGAAAGACGCGAAGGTGTGCAGAATTTTGCTCCAAGTCCAAAAATCACGTTCATTAGCCACGTATTGGGGCTGCACGGCGGCAGGACCTTTGCCAGCACCCTCGTGACGTTGCAGATATGTGGCTTGATTATTGTAGTTGACGTTGATTGAGTGACTTTGGCAAGTTTGAGTCATGTCAAGAAGTCAGGTAGGATTCAGTACTAGGCAGTAGTGGAACGTGAGTGGTAGTCTCTGCCCATTTTTGAGTGTATCCTGGATTCGGTTTGCAGCGCTGTGGAAATGGCTTGCTGTAGACGTCCCAGCACTGGATGTTGTATCAAAGGTACGACCTCGTAGCACGCCCTAAACCTAAAAAATATCAAAAATTGACTTGGGTCTGTGGGAGTCTGTGAGAGAACGACCACTCCTGCCGTTGTGACAGATTCCAGGGCCACGTGAAGGGCCCTATCCCACCACCCATGGCTGCTTGTGGACTTATCAGTTTAGGTTTGGGTCCCGCGCACGGACAGAATGGGCAAAAAAATCTGAAAAAATTGTAAATGCATTGATTTGGCCCCTGGGTGACTCGCACAACGTGGCACTATGCCGGAAGTTTGAGTTTTTCCGGCCTGGAAAGCCTGTCAGTGAGGCGCAAGAACTTTTAAATCATGTCCAGAGGGCCAGCATAGTGGCAGGAGTGTGTGGTGAAAAATTCACTCAAATCCATTGAGAGACACCAAAGTTACGGTCAATTGAATGCCATATGAAGTTTACGACTCCAGAAAACATAGCTCTAACAAAAGATTTTCTTTCGTTTCATATGTAGCAAGCTGAACCGCTTTCTTCATGTTCATATTAAAGGGATAAATAATGTAGTTTAAGGCGCTCACCTCATATCATATCAAGCGAATGGCGATATATAATATTATGGCGTTGCACCTCGTGGCTATAGCCGATTGTTGCGAAAACCTGAGATTTCCCGACATTATTGACAATGAATCTCTTTATGTCGCTTAAACCTCACACAATGCTCGTCTTGTTCCTTTCTTCTTCTTATTATTATTTGCATTTTCGCGTCATCGTCAATCAAATGATTGATGATTTCGCTTATGCTGAGTGGTGGTAAACAGAAATCAAATAATTATGAAAGATGCTGATGTCAAGGCAGAAAACAACATGAAGGACGGAAAAAAGAAAACAGGATAAGTATGGATATCGCATGCGATACGTTATGATAGTTATTGCATGTTGATATTGTGATAGATGGTGTGATTCTATTGCTACAGTTGAAATACTGAGGGAGTTGATAATCATAATGATAATTATTATGGTATTCAAATAATCGACGTGGAGACAACAATTTTATAATAGCAATAAAAAGAACAAATTCTGCAGTCATCGCCACACTACAACGAAGTCATGAAAGTTTACCAGAATTAATTTTCTTGTCACATTCATCAGTGGAAAGTCGTGACTGAAGAGTAACCATGCTGAACAATGATTAAATATACATTCGATGATGTGTTACGAGAACAAAATACAGTGCCAAAATAGAAAGAGGGAAGGTGAGACAATAGCAGTGAAGTGAGAGCTAAGTTCACGGTGAGGAAGGATGTCCTACCAACCCAACTTGCATCTAAATTGGTATACCAATTTGAGTGCCGACAATGCGGTAGTCGGTACGTTGGTAGGACTCTTCAACATCTGAACGCACGTATCAAGCAGCACGTCCCACTGCATATGCTGACTAGCTCGGCACGGGCACTGCGACCAAAACGCGGCAGGCCACTGAAGAACCCTCGGCCACAGCCATCGTTAGCACAATCTCCGTCATCGGCAATAGTGCCTCCATTACCCGTATCGAGAGCCTTGGAGTCGGGTAATGGGCATATTGTCACCACAACACAATGCACCATAACAACACAAGATAACACACCACAACAACATTCAGCTCAAGACCAAAGTGGACGCTGTGATGAGGTAATGCCCTCATCGCCGTCTTTGCCGTTGCCTCCCCCAGAACCGCCACCTACATCTATCATCGGCGGTGCTGGGGCTGAGTCTGTGGTGTCGGTGGCACGTGCATATATGGATGAGGCAAGCACTGATTGTGAACAACGAGAAAGAAGGCTGAAGGGAACGGAATTCAACAAAGAAAGTAACACAATCAAGATTCAAAGACCTAGACGATCAACGGCTAATTATTCAATGAATTATTACAGTACTGGAGATCAAGCACCGGCGAGGACACTGGGAACACAAGATTTAACAACAACAACAACAACAACAACAACAACAACAACAACAACAATGGTAACAAGTTGCCATCAAGATCAAAGGAGGAGTCAACGAACAGAGGTTAAACAACGTCAAACGACCCTGGGACCGATCAGTGTTGATGAGGAGAATGACACGGAGGACGACACTGAGGACGAGTTGGGAGATGAAACGGAGGACGAGGTTGTGGTTGTTGGAGACGAGGAATCCGATGGTGATTGTGATCGTAAGAAGTCCGCCGTTTTTCTTCACTTGTTGTCTCACCCTAAGTGTCTGCAGGTGTATGATGATTTTAGTTTTTCTGTTCTTTGTCGTGCACGGTATGCTAGTCAGTTGAAAGTACTTGAGGCTGTTTGTATTCGTTTGCATAAGCCTGATCTTTGTAAGCAGAAGAAACATGTAGTTGCGTTAAAATTGTTTTCGTAGGTGCACAGCATGATTGTTTGTCTCACTACACAGTTTTAGCGTTATAATTATTAGTTTTTCACCCACCGTTGCACTTAGCTCTCACTTCACTGCTATTGTCTCACCTTCCCTCTTTCTATTTTGGCACTGTATTTTGTTCTCGTTACACATCATTGAATGTATATTTAATCATTGTTCAGCATGGTTACTCTTCAGTCACGACTTTCCACTGATGAATGTGACAAGAAAATTAATTCTGGTAAACTTTCATGACTTCGTTGTAGTGTGGCGATGACTGCAGAATTTGTTCTTTTTATTGCTATTATGGTATTCGGATAATATAAGATAGTACTTTGGATGTGTGATGATATAACATTTCCAGTTGATATTGAGTTATACAGTATTTTGGTTGTTGTCGTGATCGGCTTTTAGAGAAAAAAGGGGAGAGAAAGAGAGAAAGAGAGAGCGAGAGAGAGAGAGAAACATAGGGAGATGAGCAAATTAAGGAGATATATCCGGTTGATTTGACGTTGCACTGTCGGGCTAATATGGGATTACAAGTACATTGATTTGTAACTAGTTGGATGAACATATTGCCTCACACAGAGCCTTCCAGCTCTTACGACAGGCAGCTGTTGCCCGGAGCGAATGGAGATCTTCCAGAGTCAGGAGTCTACCCTGCCCGGCTTTCTGCAGATCTTGATGCAGCACGCTGGGAAGAGAGACGCGTGGCTCGCCAAGCCATCTGGTGCTGTTGTTTGCAAAAAAGATTTCCATTGCCAATACTGCGGGGGTTGATGGTGGCAGCCGCAAGATGTGACCAAATAGACGCCACCTTGCACGGCGTACGAAGATGCTGATCTAATCCATTTGGCATCTCCGGTACAGAGCTTCCTTGGAGATGCGCTGTGGCCATTTGATGCCAAGGAGAGACCGCAACTGACGTCGGTGGAAGGCATCCAACTTCTGGAGAGCAGATTGCGTGAGGCCCCAAGTTCCTTTCTAATGCTCCATAATGCTCTAAATGCTCGGATAGTCTCCTAATGCCGAATATAATGCCCGCATTATCCGCTGGACCCTAAGCACCACCCCTATCGGTTTCTTGTTTTTAAGTTATACCCAGATCACCTTGAAAATACTGAGAGAGAGAGAGAGAGAGAGAGAGAGAGACAGACAGAGAGAGAGAGAGAGAGAGACAGAGAGAGAGAGAGACAGAGAGAGAGAGAGAGACAGAGAGAGAGAGAGAGAGAGAGAGACAGAGAGAGAGAGAGAGACAGAGAGAGACAGAGAGAGAGACAGAGACAGAATCAACACACTGAATAATACTGCAGAGTACTCGGGTATGAGCTCTTTTTTCTCGTTTCTCTCAGAAATACTGCATAACAGGAAGCATGACGACAAGAAGCAATAGAAGGGATGGGTCAGGTGCAAAGAACGGACAGCAGTGGGGTAATATAAAACAAAAGTAATAAAAAACCTTGGACAAGTACAATAGCATGACATAGTCGAAAGGATGTGAAAAGGGACTTTGACCGTCCAACTGAGGCACTAATCAGAAATTAGTGACACGCGGGGCGGGGAGGGGTATTTCGTTCAAATAGCCTGGACTAGCAGAGAGAGCGAGAGCGCATTGTGAAGTCAGTGATCAGCTCCAGAACACATTACTCGTTAATGGGAGTTGTGCTCAGATCATCCAGGAGTGCCCGGGAATATTGGTTATATCTAGCGATCAGAGACGTATCATCTAGAACGATGATAGAATTAAATGCCCCCGCAGAGTGTCCACCGAAGATGTATTTCTTGCCAACGGCGACGTTCAGTCCACACGGTGCAAGGCACTTAGCCGTCTTCGACTTGTAACTGTTGTCTGTGCTCACAAACAGTTGCTTTTGGAGGCCAGTGTCATCCAGTCTGTCGCAGCGGGTGGTCGGGTGTAGGCGGCGGCTGGCATCTCTAAATGCTGGTACTAGACCACCCTTGCAGATGCTGGTGACCTGGATTAGGTTACTGCTGTCTTTAGTAGAAACAACCCGACCGGTGAACACTGGATGAAAAAGAAAGCAAACACAGGCGAGAGCGTTGGTGATAGCCTTTGATGGTTAATGCGGTGAAAATAATTACGAGAATTTCACAAAGCGAATTGCGGCCAATTTCTCGAATTTTGCTCCTATTCCATATCCTCGTGTCGGTACAAAACGTGCATGAAATCTACAGGAAAACCACTGTACCAAAATCTGCCGGCATCTCTGCCACCATTATCCGCTAATTTTTATCTGGGTCCTCGTGGCAACAAAGCATGAGAGTGTTGAAATTTAATAATATTGAAGGGTACATGTACCGTATTTTTCGGAGTATAGTGCGCACCTTTGTATTACGCGCACCCCCAATCTTCATTGGGGGTGCGCACTTCAATCTTCATTGAAGCACATGCATTTCATATTCGGAGCATAGTGCGCAACTGTGATTTAGGGCACAAAATAGCACATCTAAAGTGCGCACTATACTCCGAAAAATACGGTACGCATATTGGATGGATCCAGTAAGAAATAGAAAATAGTTAACAATTCTTGATTGGATATGCGGCAATCTTTTTTATGCACACCACATACTGGGGGTGGTAAAGGCATTTCACAACTCGTCCATAGTTTAATAATGCGATATCGTTCGGAATCCCAGGATACACCCGTGGCCATATTGGTTACCTAGGGAACAAGATCACCAACTGCACTTACCGACTGGCCTGCTAAGGATGCGATGCACAATCGTCTTGAGCTCGTAATCCGTTTTCCCACAGATTCTGCAGTCATCTGCAGCACACACATACGAAGTAGATGTACACAAGCACATAATGTCATTGCATAAAGCAGCCGCGATGGTAGGATGCACGTGCAGGTAAATGCTGCTATGAGTTGTGCCGTGCAAACACGGCAAAAACGCAACAATACCCGGTAAGCAGTTTAGATAGTACCTGGTGTTAGAGCAGATTCGCATGTGCCAAACTGATTATGCCAACGCCTCATG
The DNA here is from genome assembly GCF_964019385.1 of Sycon ciliatum. Lineage (NCBI taxonomy): Eukaryota > Metazoa > Porifera > Calcarea > Leucosolenida > Sycettidae > Sycon > Sycon ciliatum. The sequence goes on from NC_088652.1 coordinate 16,844,049, forward strand.
ACGAAACCATACAGAGAGAAACAAATCGTGGGGAAACGAAACTAGAACAGTCGGAGTTCACCTTCTTGGAATTCACGTCTGTGAAAGGTTTAATGTTAAGTTGTCGGTGGGGTTTAGCTAGGCGTGATAGAAATGTAACACATCGAGGTATCACTTACGTGGGGCCGGGGTGCTCTGTCCCAAAGCTGGTGCGAAGACTTGTAGCATGGTCACGGCCAATGCCAGCAGGAGAAAGCGGGCCATGTTGAATGCACCAGTGTACGCTGGGGCTTGTCTCGTAGGTGTTGTCAACGGTTACGAAGAAAACTGAGAGAAGACCGCAAGGGGGGGGGGGGGGGAAGAAAGCATATCAATAGATGCCAGTCAGCCAATTATTATTATTATTATTATTACTTGCATGTACGCGTTGGAGTCAACCATGCAAGCATGATTCACAACAGTCAATTACCAAAAAACATTTATAATACATTTCATACCTACAGACTGAGAAGCAGAAGAGAACAGGGAAAACCAGCTAGACCACTGACGTCACTGTTGTTACGCTACGTTTGATGTACTTGTACATACGATGTACTAACACACTGGAGTGGTGCTATATTTAAATTTTGTTATTTAAAGGATTTCCCAAAAGCATAGCCTATCGCCGGGATCCTAACAGTGAAAATGATCATTGATTTATATACTAGTGAAGCGGCTTGTGCCGGCAAAAATATGCTGTTTATAATGAACTCGAAATTGTGTCCGAAATTCTGAAACAGAATCTATAGCGGTAATCGTTGAGGTCAGAGAGAACTCACCTGGGTAATGGTAGTCGCTTGAGGGGCGGATATGGATGGAGGATGGAAGGAAGCTCTCTTGATTGGCTTTCCGGGACCTTTGTGACAAGACTGCCCCCTTTCAGCCCTTTATACGCGTCGGGCAGGCCCGGATGATCGGAGAGCGCGGGCATGTCCCCGATGCCTGCGCTTGCTGCATTGGTGCATTGTGGTGCACTGGTGCATGCAGGCGGGGGTGGATCACAAATCACGTATCTCGCGCCAGGTTTGAACAGACTGCAGATGCAAATTTCGCGCGAACGGATTCACGTGACCATACAGGGCTGTAGAAGTGGACTTTTGGCGGCATATCAGTATTTGACCCGGGTCAACTGTCTTCATGTAAACGCTCACCTCTTTTGTCTGTCGTACAGACTTTCAACCCGGGCTGAACTCGACCCGGGTTGAAATTTCTCATGTAAACACAGCCATAGCATGCATGCAAAAGTCCACGGGGTTATGAACTCTAAGGCTGTGTTTACATGAAGCGTTTCAACCCGGGTTGAGTTCGACCCGGGTCAGATTTCAACCCGCCATGTGCACAAAGTGAATGGCGCGTTTACATGACGCATTGCGCTTGACCCGGGTTGAAATGTTCCGAAATGTTCATGTAAACAGTCTGACCCGGGTTGAGTCATGGATTTCAACCACGTGATGGGGCGGGAAGCTGAATCTGTGAAAGCGCGTGAAAGCCAAAGGTCAAAGTACATTTCCAAAGGTCAAAAATAGCGCGGAGACAATTTGTAGTGTAATGGCGATGGCGATGGCGATGCATCGATGGCGGATGAAGAAAAGATTAATTAAAAAAAAGCAAAGGTAGCAAAGAGCAAAGAGCAACGTCCCACATGTGGAAGTTTTGGGGTTTTTTCAACGTTTCATCATAATACCAGATTACGGTTGCTCTTCTATCAATATGACCAACGTCCCTCAACTGTCCGATGATGACGAGCAGTGTAGTGCTAGCATCCCTATTTCGCCTATTTCGCCCCCTCCTATCAATGTCACTACAGTAGAGTCGCGCGCTGAAGAACGTGGAGCCCAAGAACGTCCAGCCTGAAATTCTAAGAACGCCACAGCCTAAAGCTAAGAACGGCGGTGTTGGTTTTCTGGAAGCTTGTGGGATACATTATTATGATCCAGTACGGATTGTTTCTAAGAACGTGCTACAAGAACGCAGCCAGATTGCTGAAAAATAAGAACGTCCCAGGCTAACCCCTTGGAAACAACGTTCTTGGGCGCGCGACTCTACTGTAGTGCCAGTAGTGGGAAGCGGAAGAATTCCGCATCTGCATCTGCATGTACCAAATGGTTCAAGTGGACGGACGAGCTGCAGGACAAGCTCGTGATGGTTTTGCACGACCACAAGGTATGAATCATGAATGTTATCCCTGTTATTCTTTTTAAGGAGACTAGACCTTAGACCTTAGAGGACATTAATCGAAAAGTTGTCATTTCATTTGAAAAGCAATGCGATTAGTAGAACTATGCCAAGCTTACGCCAGTCATTTGCCTGAATTCTGCTCCTCTTTGTCCACATACCAATCATGCATTAAACATACCCGAAAAGTATATAATTCTGCCGCTTATCTGCCGGCATTATACGGCAAAGTTGTACGACAAAGTAGACCTTGGCGGATAATGCTCGAAAAGGTGGCAGATTCTGCTCGAAAAGCAGTGAAATTGGCAGAACCATACAATCCTTATGGCGGACAATTCCTCGAATTCTGCTCCATTCTGCTCAATTTTTTTTATCCACATACCAAACATGCATGAAACTTACCATAAAAAGTACCGGATTCTGCCAATTTTTTCTGCCCGCATTATCCGCCTACGTCAAAGGCTAAAGTTGATGAACAAGGTGGCAATGCGTACATGTTATTATTATACGTGTACAATGTACTTACTACAGCCAGATATAGGCAATGTAAGCATCAACCACTATTCACAATTCACATCCATTGCATACATGCATGCTGTTATGAGGGAATATGGGTAACTACGTGGTATATCAGTTCTTGGAACTACATGTACACGTGTACGTACATGTAACTGAAAAACTGCTGAAAAGCTGTCCCAAGCTACCTGTCGCAGAAGTTGAAGAAAGTTCAACTTTTGCGACATGCGACACACTCAATTGTAGTACAGTTTCAACACTGGGTGCACATACAGTGCACGTGCATAGTACTACTTGTGCACAAGGATGTCGCAAACATGAAAAAGATTGTGAACCGTGCGTCGCTGCCGCAGCTCGTCGCAGGTGTCGCAAGTCGCATGTCGCGTCGCAAGAAGTTGTATTGTGAATCGGCCTTTAGACCTAACTCATAGCATTTTCTCCTTATCATTAAAAAAATTTTAAGCATAATATGATGCATTTTTTCAATGATAAGGATAATTAATTTGTTTCATTTTGTGGTAAGCGGGATGCGTGCCACTGAGGTTTGCATGGTCATTTTCTTGATCATTTCTTGTTGTTTCCAGTTGGAAATGGACTACATCGGAAAAGACATGGAAGCCGACCTGGTAGAAATGTATAACGTGGTACGCCGTAGGTTAGCTATGATGGATGGCGTCAATGTGGAGGATTTTGGGCCACCCAAGGCTATCACAGTGGATGAGGAAAACACCCAAGATGATGCCGTCCACCAACGCCTGATTACTCAACGTGAGATCGAGGGCAGGCAAATATCCCATGGATACAGTAGGATTAAGGAAAAGGTGAGGTGAATGTCTTCATACAGCTTCAGCATACATTTAGTGTGTTATATAAGCTTAAATTAAATGAATATCATAGTGCATTTGGTGATAAAGACTGAGAAATTTACATGTAGATGTACATGAAATTTATACCCAAAGAATGTCAATCTACATGTATACTTTACTTTCTTGTCCTAAAAAAGTAATGGTACATACTCACAAGCATGCACATAAACGTTAATCCCCAGGATTGTAGGTGTCTGTTTGTGTTTGCATGGATGCTTCTTTGTTCAAGGTGCGGGCTTTGAGGAAGAAGTTCAGGACGGCGGTCAATGAAAGCACCCGTTCTGGTAGTGGTCGCCTAATAATTGACAACTGGGAGAAGTTGTCCCTCGTTTGGAGTGGTTGCCCCGCAGTGACATCTGTGGCTGGCGCCATTTCATCGGCTGCGTCAGGCTCTCTACTGCCTGCTGCCAGTGGCGATGTAGGTGAGTGCGAGGACATAAGTGACGATGATTTAGAAGACTTAACGTTAGAAACACCGAAGCAGCTCCCAGCCCCCAGCAACGCACCCTCGGCTGCAGGAAGCAGGAAAACGACAACCGATTTCGCTCCGTCTGCCAAGCGGAGAAAGCTCAGCAAAAACTTGCCTGAGGAAGGCCTCAGGCCTTGTGTGAAAATATAAAATAAAGACGATTATGAACCCGTTTACGGGAGATAGATAAATAATAAGACACCTAAATAACTTGTCCCGTAGAGGCCTAAAAGGCACGTGCCAATAGCATGGATACGACACATGCTCAGGCGCTAGGCCCAGTCTAGCCAGGGTCTGCCGTGTGCACATTTACAGTCAGGCTGTGTTTACATGAGAGTTTTTCAACCCGGGTTGAGTTCGACCCGGGTCAGATTTCAACCCGGGTTGAAAAAAGGTGATGTTTACATGACGAAACACAAGAGCGCGCGAGACGAGGTATGCTGTGGTCGCGTGACCTTTTTTTGGAGGGATGACGATCAAAAGACGTGACCTTTGAACTTGAACTGTGAACTGAAACCAAAGGTCCCGAAAGGTCAAGACGAAGGTCAGGAAGAGCCACGTGCACGTGTTGTGGTGCAAAAAATTGGAAGATATCCGACGATGCCAATTGCTGACGATTGTTCTGACGTTGCTCGTTTTCTTTTGTTGATAGATATCATTTTGATCTCATTGTGTATTATCGAGATGGTGGACATTGTCCCTCTCCTTAGCCCTGTGCTGGCTCTAATGTCAGCTTTGTTGGTGTTGCTAAATGCCAACACCGTGTTGTTGGTGGAGATTATCCACCTGCAAGAGTTGTTGCAGCATGAGCTGCAGCTTGTCCAAGATGCTTCCATGAGTGCTGCAAGGAACCGGAGGCAAGTTATGTAATAATCCTATGTCTAGGCTTGGTGTTTCCTTTGCTTTCATGGGGAGTTGGTCGACTAATGTTATTGTTACATGTACCGCATGTATTTTATGCAAGTTACATGCCAGTGAATTTCTACACGGCTGCTGTACCAGCATTGCAATTTCATGACCTTCAATAGGTCTGTGGGGATTGCCCTATTCAAATTTAATAATAAGTCTTTTAAAGCATGCATGTCGTGCCGCGCACGTGTGCTGCAAAAGTGAAATATGGGAGAAAAGTGCAAAAGTGCACAGAGGTCGCGTCCTCAACTCTTGATGTCGTCACCTCGGAAGCCACGCATGCGAAAATCATGCATGCATGCATGTTTTTAATCTGAAAAGGCCGTTGCTTTTCCTTTGAAAATAGGGTGGAACATTTAACTGCTCGAAAACGACGTATAACAAAACCCGTAGTGGCTTTACGGATTTTGACACGAAAAATCGTACCCCGGAACCTCTTATAATAATAATAATAATAATAATAATAATTTAAAAATTCGACGAGGAGACAATAATTTTAATATGGCAATAAGTAGGACGAGCTGAAGCGACATGTGGACTACTTTATTTACAATGTAAGCGATGGAGACGATGCAAGAAACAATCTAAAGGGTAAGGAAAATACATGCAAGAAGAAAAGGCAATGGAAAAAAAGATGATTCGAACAAGTTTTCGTACAACACTCTTCAGGAATCACCGTTGTACTAAAGAACAAAATGAGAACAAAGGAAATAATATAGCAATCAAGGTAGGGTGACACGATACAATGACAGCACTGGAATATCGAGGTGCGATTTCTCACAAAAGCGTGCAGAACACAAGGGTATACAAGTAAGAACCAAGTGTGACAAGTGTGTATCAGCAACAAAAACAAAAAAGTGAGAACGAATGATAATAATAACAATAATAAACAAGAAGGTGACAAAACACATTTAGGCACAAGTGGCAACAACGTTGCCACACTACACTAAAGAACATTATTTGAACAATTTTAGGGTAATAACACTATCTTTCTGGACACACAAATTCGGCTTATGAATGCGCTGACAAACAGCTTCCAAAACTTGTAACTGCAAAAGATAACCATGACGAGCACGGCACAAAACAGAAAAACAGGAATCAGAATAAGTACGACAACAGTCAGTACTAGAAACCAAATGATTGTCCAGTCTGATGCTAATGCGATCAGGTAATAACAATACTTACAATAGAGGTCGCAGGTGACAAGTGCCTTATTTGACTGTTGATGTGTGTTTGCGTGGATACTTCTGAACTAGTACTTACCTGGTACCTTCATTTTAAATAGTTACAGTACATATACTAACCACTCATACCTTACTTCGATGTCTCACACAGGCTGTGGCTATAACAAAATTTTCACAAGAGATAAGTGCACAAATGAAATTTTCTTTCTTCTTTCTTTTCTTCTTATTTTAGGTCAGACATATTATCATGTGAGAAGAAAACCGCAATGGTTCTATATTACCTAAAGGATCAGGGATCCTATCGAATGACCTGTAACAGTTTTGGTGTTTCGCTGCCAACACTATCACGTGTGATCCGCCAGGTCATTTTTTATTTGTTTTATAAATTTCGGTCTGTTTAAGGATGTCCAAAACGGCTTCTCGCATATTGAGGGGACTTCCATAATATCAAAGCCGTATAAAACCGGATGAACAATGAGCAAAGAATGGGATAAATAAGTAGTGTGGAGTAGAGCTCTGAGCTTGAACATACATGTATATAGAAGTGCAGAACTGGGAAAATAATAAAACCTGTGTCGGAGATCAACTTGTAAAGGAAGTTAAGGAACACAATACCTTGTGACGGTACATATTCAGCGGAATTCTGGTACATTGAAATCAATGGTTGTGCAGTTCTTCCTTTTAAATTAACTTGGAATGGCTAAGGGGGTGATGTTAGGGGGCAGACCGAAAGAGGTTGCTGAATTTAAGTAAGAAAAAGTTGAACAAATATACCAAAGTTAGATGAGTAGTGCGAAGAGAAATGAAATAAATTAACGTACTTGAAAAGAAGGACAACAGAAATGTGCTGCTTCTACACTGGAAGAGAATCTCAAAAACATAACCTCACAACATTTGCCTTTGTTTCATATGTGTCAAACTAAACCGCTTTCTCCCGTTCAGGTTACTTCAGCAGTGCGGGAGCACATGGGCCCGAAGTATATCAAGCTGCCGAGTAGTGAAGCAGAGCTGAAAGTGGTCATGGCCTCCTTCGAGGAGCAACATGGGTTTCCTATGGTGTGGGGTTGCATCGACGGAACTCACATCCCCATACGACAACCGTATGAGAATTCGCACGACTACTTCTGTTATAAAATGAAATACAGGTAAAGATCGGCTGTAAGGTTGACTGTTATAGCAATTAATGTATACAGGCTGTATTGTTATCACCTTCATTGTGTCAATGCTGTATAGTACTGGTGATAAAGTAGATGCATGATGTTGTTCTGTGGTACAGTACTGTGGAAGTCTTGGTATGGTATGGTGTATACCTGTTTGTGTATAATTATCATCATAAGTTATAAGTTATCGCTTACATTCTACCCTGTCCAATCGCATGTAGTGATAATCCTGTATTATAACTTAGTGATGAAATCACACTTGTTAAAACACCAACGTGTTAACCGTTCTCTACCTGCACAGTTTAAATGTGCAAGCCATATGTGATGCCACCGGCTTATTTCAAGACGTCGAGATTCGCTGGCCCAGCAGTGTTCATGATGCCCGCGTCTTTGCCAACAGCCAGGTACATGTTTATATTAAAACTTCCCTAATTTTCCGACTTTTAATTAAAAGTTACCCCACAATGTTGCATTTTTGCATGGTATGTTGCTGGGTATTTTGCGCATAACACTACCTTTCAGTGACTGAGTAATGGTCCTATGTCTAGGCTTGGTGTTTCCTTTACTTTTATGTGGAGTTGGCCGGTTTATATGCAAGGTGCATGCCAATGCCTTTCTACATGGCTGCTGTACCAGCATGGTAGTCTCATGACCTTGGATATGAATACTTTTATTTTTCAATCTTCCTGTATTTTTCCTTACAGGTGAATGCAATGTTGCAAGATGGCAGATTTCCTTTTGTCCAACGTGCTTTACTTCCTGGTGCCAACCCATTGCCACCGGTGCTGCTCGGCGACCCAGCGTATCCCCTCCTGCCAACTGTGATGAAAGAGTTTCCCACTATGAGTTCTGAGCGTCATGAGCTCTTCAACTCGCGCCTGACATCTACTCGCAATCAAATCGAGTGTGCCTTTGGCAGGCTAAAGGGTCGCTGGCGCATACTGAACCGGGCCATTGACCTTTCCACCGACATCTTGCCGGATGTAGTTTATTCTTGTTTCGTGCTTTACAACTTTTGCACGGTGATGAAGGAGGTGGACGTGAGGAGCACTCGACTCCAGCAGCAGGTGTCGCACGAGCGCAGCACACAAGGATGCAGCCACCATTCTTCCGCGGATCCCATCTACTGTTACAACTCGCGTTCCGGCTATGCGGTCCGTGACGCGTTTACCGACTACTTCTTCGTGACTGAAGAGTAGTGTCCGGATTGGAACTTGGAGCATTTATGATTTATCATGTTTGATCCATCCGAGATTATCATCCCCCATTATCAATAGTATTATCACTGTAGTGTTACGATGCGTGCATTGGAGGCATCACGTATTCACTCCACATATCCATTTTGTTCCTGACCCTGCACATTCGCACTGTTTCTAGAAATTGTACTATCCTGATGACGAGTGAAATAACTGTTCGATGATGAAATGAATTTATCACCTCTTGCATTTGTATTTAGGTATGTCGTTCATTGCCACTTCTTTGCCTGTCGGAATATTCCTATTCTGGGGTTAAAAAAGAAAAATTACATCAACATCAAAATTAATACAATCATGTGGCAAACATAACTTCCATGGGTTATTTATTCCCATTCTTTGTTAGAAAATAAGCAGTGAATGATGTGGTCCTACAGCAGTACAGTACTGGTACCTACATGTCATTGAGTCATGCAAATAATTATGTGGAATTTTGAATCGCTATACAATACCGCATAATATTTTTTAAAGGAACCAACGATACCTGATAATCATTATAACTATGAACCTTGAAAAGGTTCATACAATGATGCAATTGAAAACAAGCATACATGTGAACGAGTCTTTCATTCCGCGCTTGATATGATTCCCGTCTGCAATACATTTTTTTCTTTCCCAGGTAAAGTACAAAGTCACTGATGCCTTTGATGTATTTTGAAAGCAGTGCACATATCTCATGCACTCATGTAATGATCTTCACTTTCACTGCTATACCATACATTGCATTTTTAAAATCCCATTCAAATTCAATTAGTATAATTATTATAGCGCACAGTGTTGGGATCCTTAAAAATATTACAGAAACGTACTGAACGAAGATACGTGGCAGGTGATGTCGAGGCACAGATTACCGAACAGATGACACAAGTGAAATAAACGCCAAAAAGGCGAAGAGAAAACAGATCAGAATCAGTACCACTCTTTGTTATAAACCAATAGTGTCCAATAATACAAAAAATATAACAAAAAATATAACGATAACAACAGAGAGAGAGAGATAGATAGAGAGAGAAAGAGAGGGAGAGAGAGAGAGAGAGAGAGGAGATATACGGTTGCAATTCCAAAAATACATGAGCTAGGGTATGTGTGAATATGCACCTAATCTAAAAGAGTGGCTGGCTGCCAGTCAGTGTAAAATGAGTCCTCATCGTCATCAACCACGTGTGCTACGGGTTGGCGTCTGGGATGGGGTGGCTGCCGGGATGGAGTGCGGAAAGCAGGAAAGGTGGATGGTGTGGGGTATTGCTGTGGGTGTTGATATTGGTGCGGTTGCGTCGCTTGTTGTGGTGGCTGATGCTGTGGTGGTTGGTGTCCACTGGCAATGGCATTTGCCAGCAAAGCCAGCCCTTGGCCAAGAGCATTGCCGATGGTGTCCATCGACTTTGCCACTGATGCCACAGACGTGCTTAAGGACTGACTTGATGCCTAGGGAAACGCATAGCAATGAGAAAAGAGACATTTTAAAAAGAAGAGTTAAATTTTCAAATTCCTTCCCACAGAAGAAGTCAACTTAATATAGATAACGGTAAGGATAATATCAATAGAGTAGACTTCAACGTACAATAGAACATATCCAATCATGTGCAGCTCTAATCCTGAACCGGGATGAAGTCCCCGAACACACAATTTTTCCCCTCTCTACCTTCTCATGTGGATACAGTGTCTGTTCATTAGATTAATTCCAGAAATCCCTGAGTGACAAATAGTACATTAAAAATGTTGATAACAATTATACCTGCAAGTTTTCAACAAGCTTTACTTTGGTACTAGCTTCTTGGCGTGCAATATCCAAATAAAGCTTGTCGCGCTGGGCAGCTGACAAGTTTTTGCTGAGCTTTCTCCGCTTGGCAGACGGAGCGAAATCGGTTGTCGTTTTCCTGCTTCCTGCAGCCGAGGGTGCGTTGCTGGGGGCTGGGAGCTGCTGCGGTGTTTCTAACGTTAAGTCTTCTAAATCATCTTCACTTATGTCCTCGCACTCACTGACATCGCCACTAGCAGCAGGCAGTAGAGAGCCTGACGCAGCCGATGAAATGGCGCCAGCCACAGATGTCACTGCGGGGCAACCACTCCAAACGAGGGACAACTTCTCCCAGTTGTCAATTATTAGGCGACCACTACCAGAACGGGTGCTTTCATTGACCGCCGTCCTGAACTTCTTCCTCAAAGCCCGCACCTTGAACAAAGAAGCATCCATGCAAACACAAACAGACACATACAATCCTGGGGATTAACGTTTATGTGCATGCTTGTGAGTATGTACCATTACTTTTTTAGGACAAGAAAGTAAAGTATACATGTAGATTGACATTCTTTGGGTATAAATTTCATGTACATCTACATGTAAATTTCTCAGTCTTTATCACCAAATGCACTATGATATTCATTTTATTTAAGCTTATATAACACACTAAATGTATGCTGAAGCTGTATGAAGACATTCACCTCACCTTTTCCTTAATCCTACTGTATCCATGGGATATTTGCCTGCCCTCGATCTCACGTTGAGTAATCAGGCGTTGGTGGACGGCATCATCTTGGGTGTTTTCCTCATCCACTGTGATAGCCTTGGGTGGCCCAAAATCCTCCACATTGACGCCATCCATCATAGCTAACCTACGGCGTACCACGTTATACATTTCTACCAGGTCGGCTTCCATGTCTTTTCCGATGTAGTCCATTTCCAACTGGAAACAACAAGAAATGATCAAGAAAATGACCATGCAAACCTCAGTGGCACGCATCCCGCTTACCACAAAATGAACCAAATTAATTCTCCTTATCATTGAAAAAAATGCATCATATTATGCTTAAATTTTTTTTAATGATAAGGAGAAAATGCTATGAGTTAGGTCTAAAGCGGGATTCACAGAAGCATTTTTGCGATGCGACACGCGATGCGACGCGATCTGCGATGGATGCGTGCGATGCGAACTCGCGAAATACCATTCACAGAAGAAGTCAGCGATGCGACAAAGTTTTGCTGATTTGGGCACGTCACCATGATATTCGCGCGGTTTGACACAACTTGTAAAAATTTATAGGCAACTCTTGCACCTTTGTACAACTTTGCTGTAGAAAAGGTCAAAATCGTACACCAAATCGCTTGTCGCATCGCATCGCATCGCAAAAGTTGAGCCAAGCTCAACTTCTGCGATGGCCTGCGATGGCCCAGTTGCGGCAGTTGCGTGGGGTGCGACATGGCTGCGATTTGGGGTTTTCCCGGTTTCGCGTCTGTCGCATCGCGTGTCGCATCGCAAAAAAGCTTCTGTGAATCCCGCTTAAAGGCCGATTCACAATACAACTTCTTGCGACGCGACATGCGACTTGCGACACCTGCGACGAGCTGCGGCAGCGACGCACAGTTCACAATCTTTTTCATGTTTGCGACATCCTTGTGCACAAGTAGCACTATGCACGTGCACTGTATGTGCACCCAGTGTTGAAACTGTACTACAATTGAGTATGTCGCATGTCGCAAAAGTTGAACTTTCTTCAACTTCTGCGACAGGTACCTTGGGACAGCTTTTCAGCAGTTTTTCAGTTACATGTACGTACACTTGTACATGTAGTTCCAAGAACTGATATACCACGTAGTTACCCATATTCCCTCATAACAGCATGCATGTATGCAATGGATGTGAATTGTGAATAGTGGTTGATGCTTACATTGCCTATGTCTGGCTGTAGTAAGTACATTGTACACGTATAATAATAACATGTACGCATTGCCACCTTGTTCATCAACTTTAGCCTTTGACGTAGGCGGATAATGCGGGCAGAAAACATTGGCAGAATCCGGTACTTTTTATGGTAAGTTTCATGCATGTTTTGTATGTGGATAAAAAAAATGGAGCAGAATGGAGCAGAATTCGAGGAATTGTCCGCCATAAGGATTGTATGGTTCTGCCAATTTCACTGCTTTTCGAGCAGAATCTGCCACCTTTTCGAGCATTATCCGCCAAGGTCTACTTTGTCGTACAACTTTGCCGTATAATGCCGGCAGATAAACGGCAGAATTATATACTTTTCGGGTATGTTTAATGCATGATTGGTATGTGGACAAAGAGGAGCAGAATTCAGGCAAATGACTGGCGTAAGCTTGGCATAGTTCTACTAATCGCATTGCTTTTCAAATGAAATGACAACTTTTCGATTAATGTCCTCTAAGGTCTAAGGTCTAGTCTCCTTAAAAAGAATAACAGGGATAACATTCATGATTCATACCTTGTGGTCGTGCAAAACCATCACGAGCTTGTCCTGCAGCTCGTCCGTCCACTTGAACCTTTTGGTACATGCAGATGCAGATGCGGAATTCTTCCGCTTCCCAGTACTGGCACTAGTGACATTGATAGGAGGGGGCAAAAATATGCTGTTTATAATGAACTCTAAATTGTGTCCGAAATTCTGAAACAGAATCTACTAATCGCATTGCTTTTCAAATGAAATGACAACTTTTCGATTAATGTCCTCTAAGGTCTAAGGTCTAGTCTCCTTAAAAAGAATAACAGGGATAACATTCATGATTCATACCTTGTGGTCGTGCAAAACCATCACGAGCTTGTCCTGCAGCTCGTCCGTCCACTTGAACCATTTGGTACATGCAGATGCAGATGCGGAATTCTTCCGCTTCCCACTACTGGCACTAGTGACATTGATAGGAGGGGGCGAAATAGGCGAAATAGGGATGCTAGCACTACACTGCTCGTAATCATCGGACAGTTGAGGGACGTTGGTCATATTGATAGAAGAGCAACCGTAATCTGGTATAATGATGAAACGTTGAAAAAAACCCAAAACTTCCACATGTGGGACGTTGCTCTTTGCTCTTTGCTACCTTTGCTTTTTTTTAATTAATCTTTTCTTCATCCGCCATCGATGCATCGCCATCGCCATTGCCATTACACTACAAATTGTCTCCGTGCTATTTTTGACCTTTGGAAATGTACTTTGACCTTTGGCTTTCACGCGCTTTCACAGATTCAGCTTCCCGCCCCATCACGTGGTTGAAATCCATGACTCAACCCGGGTCAGACTGTTTACATGAACATTTCGGAACATTTCAACCCGGGCTGAAGTTTCAACCCTCCCCCTTGGGGGAGGGTTGAAATCAACCCGGGTTGAAATTTCAACCCGGGTCAAGCGCAATGCGTCATGTAAACGCGCCATTCACTTTGTGCACATGGCGGGTTGAAATCTGAACCGGGTCGAACTCAACCCGGGTTGAAACGCTTCATGTAAACACAGCCTCATTTGGTCTACGCTGTTATTTCCCCACATGGCTCCCGCTCTTTATGCAACAGTTCGTACACATATTTACTACGGTTTGATACGCTATTGCATGCGGGACCAGCAATCTCGCGGCCATGGACTTCCATGGCCGCAACTAGATACTGCGATGACTTTCCTTCTCTCTCTCTCTCTCTCTCTTGCCTTCCGCCTTCAGGCGGAAGCTTCGGCTTTCGTCTGTCTTGCCTTGTGCTCTCATATCGTCTCTTGAACCAAGTTAGCTCCTTTTGAAGATGTGAGTCAACCTGAACGCTGGTGTGAGTGTACGTGTCTGTATATGCCTGAGTGTGTGTGTGAGAGTATGTGTGCGTGCGTGCGTGCGTAAGAGTAATTCTGTTGGTGGACTCTCTCCAAGTGGCCACCACTGCACGGCCTTGTAATGTGAAGGTTTATTAGTAAGTTAGTTCATGTCGACGACCGCAGCCTTGGGGTCAAACCCCGGGCCGTCCGGATACGACACATGCAGCAGAAAAAACAGCATGAGCGCATGCAGGAGCCCCACAACTCTTGAACTAATTGTATTGTACACCGCAATGCATGAATGGCATTATTTAGAAAAGCGATCCTGTAAGCTTTACTATGATGATCCTGCCAGCTTTTCTGGTTGCAGTCCTTTCAATGGTTGATGGATCCTTTGGAACTGCTTCTTGCAAGAGCTGTTTCGGATATTTCGTCTCCTGGTGTAATTCGCTTTTGCGCTGCTGAGCCTTTCATTTCACGGAATATTACCCAATGACAGGTGAGTTGATCAGCTCCCTTCGAATTATTTGCTTGTGTTGACTCTTTCATTTACGAAAAGTCTGCTGATTTTAGGATAATAATAATAAGGATAACTTTATTGGGATGACCCAAAGGCTAATCGCCTATCGAGGGGTTCACCGCATTGAATGGTTGTGGTATGACAAAGCAAAGAGGTAACTATTGTGGGGGGAGTTTCGAACTATGCACAGTAAAGGGATAATTGTATGTACATGACCAAGGATAGGGTATACCGGGATAATCTTTATCTGCAATAGAGAAGCTGATAGGAGCGCTTTTCTAAATTTAGCTTTTCCACTATATGGACCTCCTTTTACGGACTATACTCAGTGCATGGCAGGTGATCGCTGAGTTGACCAGTTTCCTTCGATTCATTTGCTTGTGTTCACCCTTTCATTTACGGAAATGTGTGCTAATTGTATTCGGATTTTGATCCATTCTTATCTCTTTGCCATTGGCCACAGTGCCTACTAATGTGCGAAGAACGCGAGTTCACCTCCCTGACGGTAAGGCTTATCTTGCGCGCCTGGTTGTGATGAAGCCGAGACCCAAGGTCGGTAGAGCATCCCAGGCCACGCCACCACTCCCCTTATTCAAGGCTCACACATGACGGGTTTACGTGGGTCTAGTAAATAAATAAGAAAATAATAAAACCTTTTCCTTTCTACTTTTATTATTGGCTCAATACCCGAGTTTCAAAATAATAAAAATGAGGCTTTAATGTGTTGTGGAAATATTATGTTCAGACTGAACAGTTCAGTGCCCTCGACGCATTCGTCATCGTACTGTCGTTCATCAACATTGCTGATACATTGGATTTGAGTGGATATGCGTCAGTGTTAATTGTACATGTACATTGGTATGTAATGTACTGGTATTGCTTCCGGCATGCCGTGCCTTGGCCATAGGATAAAATCTGAATTTTGCAGTGACGTAATATCTTTGGTAGTTCCCAATCGGGAGGGAAAGGTTCAAGAAGTCAGGACAAGGATGCATCTATCGAATATGCCAAAACCTATTCGCATATCAGGGGAAATCTCCATAACAGAGAGGTTGAGTGACTCGTTTGTTTTATATGAAACGAGCCGATGCCAATGGGTCCAGTCTCGTCTCGTGAACATCTCGTACGATTGGATTCGTTTACTCGAGTCTGGGCTACTAGTATTTATTTGATTCGTGAGTAGCGCTTAGATTGCACTGCCCTAAATAGCGTTACATCCTGGAAAAACAAAAAAAACTACCATCTCCAATCTAACTCGGATACTGAGTCAGTAAATATAATTAAAACAGAAGAAATCACACAGAAGCGTTACCGTGGTTACAGTCGTGGATAGTTGCTTCATAACTCGTTTCCATGTGAATTCTTCTATTTTTATTATGATCTCCAATCTGTTCGTAGTATCTGTATTGTTGTTTTCTCTCTTGCTGTTTCAGTTGCCATCATGTTGCTATAGAGTGGTTCAGTGACTCCTTTGTTTCTTACGAGACGAGTCAATACTCCATAGATCATGTCTGGGTTAGAATCCTTCCCTTTGGAGGAAATGTATCCGTAACTCTATTGGACACGAGTCACAGAGTAACACGTGTCTGGATTGTTGTAACTACTAGTTTCATGCCAGATGGCAATCTTCAGACAACTGATAACCTTTTTAGTTGTCTGAAGATTGCCATCTGGCATGAAGCTCGATTAGTTCCAACAATCCAGACACGTGTTACTCTGCGACTCGTGTGTTACTGCTCCGCTTCTGCATTGAGCACTCTATCCAACCGGAGGACTCCGCTCTCTGTAACTCTATTGGATAAATAACTGTATTCACTGGGTATAAAACATGGATAGGAAGAACTCACGGTACTGCGGACAAATGTCACCCATCCCTTAGTGTTCGTTCTAAAGAGGTTTCGACTGTATTTATTTCTTACTCACCAAAAGATGTGAAACATTTGAGGATCGCCGAAGTGCCTTGTTTATCTCTCGGTACCTTTGACCATAGCCTTGCCCCTAGTACATATCCTCAGGAGCAGTGTATGGTTGTTGGAACGAAGTGTTTGAATCAGCACTGTATGCTTTTAGATTTTAGCACATGTCTACTGTTCCTCCTTTGCTTTGTTGTTTTAGACAATCGCGTGGAATATCACTTTGAAGTCATTGAACTACTTCAAAAATTTGTACCGACATCAACAGGATTACGCATATCTGTAAAACGTCTCGACAGGTTATAGGAGCACTGTGGAGAAATCGGAAGTGTCTCTCTCTGCAGTAGAAGCGAATGGCGTACACGTCCATGGTAGAGTCCAGGATCCGCTATGGATGCTCAGCTTTCTTTAGCTCTCTCTCCAAGGCTAATTATAGCAATAAAAACTGCTTTATGGCAGTTTTCTAAAAAAGTTATTGTGTTCTAGTCCATGGACCCCGTCTAAAAAGTAAGAAATTAACGAAATGTGATAGCTGAAAATTAAAATTTCACACAAAACCTCACAATAATCACAACACTTGAAATGCTGCTTTCAACCAGGGAGTAGTACAATACTACTCCCTGCTTTCAACACTAAACTTGTACTGCACCAACAATTGGCAACATGCATGCATAGGAAAGAGGATCGCGAGGGGAAGAGGTCTTCTGCATGTAGCTTTTCATTCTGTGTGTGATTATTGTGAGGTTTTGTGTGAAATTTTAATTTTCAGCTATCAATTTCGTTAATTTCTTACTTTTTAGACGGGGTCCATGGACTAGAACACAATAACTTTTTTTAGAAAACTGCCATAAAGCAGTTTTTATTGCTATAATTTCTTTTGTTTTTTCTGTCACCAATCAATGGAATGCCCTATATCAATATGTAAATGATGGCCTTCACATCATATCAATACCATATTATACGCATTGATGTGCAAGCCTTTTCTTGCAGAAAATGGCACTAGCATAATGCATGTTCTTCTGCGGGTAAACATGTGAGCATGCAGTGGTGGTTATACTTTTTTTATACGGAGGTCATTCTGTGCATGTTGCTGTTGCAGAATTTCATGACTCTGTCATAAAATTGTCTTGCCTTTCAGATATTTCAGATTTCTCCACCCTCAATCAGATTTATTTGAGAAATGTAGCCATGCGGCAGGTGCGTGTCGCAAATGTTTTTGTTGATTCTGTGTTTATAATGGTTTATAGTCATGGGTTATCGTGATAAGGTCATCCAGCATCATGTTGAAACTGAAATCGTAATCCTGTTGATGTCGATACAACTTTTGGAAGTAGTTCAATGACTTCAAACTGTTAGTCCACGATTGTCTAAAACAACACAGCAAAGGAGGAACAATAAACATGTATTAAAATGTAAACGAATACATTGCTGAGTCCAAAACCTCGTTCCAACAACTACACTGATCCTGAGGAGAAAAGGTACAAGGCTATGGTTGGAGGTACGAGGTGATTTGTAATAATTTTACATAAAAGTAAAAAAAGGCTATCATTCCGTTGCCCTGGCGAGTTTTGAAGTGTGCATGGTCTCATTCTGTCACTATGTATGTCCTCTATCCACCTATGGACTTCTTGATCGAACACCACAAACATGAGAGACACAGTGTGGGGTTGCTTTGCATGCATTTTTTCACCCGGAAAAAGTGTGTACAAAATTTTACAAGTCAGTAAAATAGGGTCTAACATCAACAAAAATGACCTAAATGTGTCAATAAGCTTGCAATGGGAAATCAAGATACATCTGAAGCAAATCACATGCAGAGAAAGCAGACTGGTTTTGCAGGTTGCCCAACGTATTGGTTTCTGCACGTCGTCAATTGCGGTTCAAAACGATAGGGTATCTTTGAGCGCCTGCCGGCATTGTGGAGCATGAGCACGCAGACCTTATCTTGCTGCTTCATTTCTTTCAACTTGCAGTGCATCCTCATGCGTGAAATAACCATAATAAGCAAAGATACCATCCATGATGCGCGCCAGCAGTCCCACGACAGGGTGCCTTCGTGCATCTGGGCCACAGTGCATTTAACCGGCACATACTGACAATGTCGGGGCTTCCATACTCTCCAAGACAAGTGCAGTGACTCCTTCACTTGATTCATATACTTCTGTGTTGGAAGAAGACTGCAGACCACCCTCAATGGGTGCTCTGCCGTCAACACCCAACATACATTCATGCTGCATTTCCTGCATTTGCACCGTTTGCCATCGTGAATCTCTACCAGCACTTCTGAGGTAGCAAGCTGAGTTCCATACGCAGGTCTACTGAACGGCTAATTATTTACCTGTATGCCATAAGCATCAGCAGCTTCGGACTTGGATTTGAATCACCTTTCATGATAAGTGAGTGAAAGACACCTTTTGTCAAAATTGCAGTTTCTGACCTTCACCTTTTTGGCTAATCTCTTCTTCAGCCCTGCTACTTTGATGGTGTGACTGGCATCGGTGACCAGCCTAGGGTTTCCACCTGCCGTAGAATATGCTCGCTGGCTCTTGGACGTCCTTCAAGCATCCATTGAGGGATATTTTACCTCATTGACCACAAATTCATGAATTTCGATCCATGACTGATGTCTCACAAGGCCGTGGAAGAAAACAATTCCGCCAAACGCTGCTGATGCTTACAAACTACAATACAATGGCAACTGACTTGTCTGTCGAACTAACAAGAACACTTCAGGGGAAGAACGCAATCGCCCTCAACAATGATATTTTACTCGATTTGTAAAATAATATGCCATGTAAAATTTTTACAAATCACCTCGTACTGAGAGATAAACAAGGCACTCCACAATAATAAAATCTTACACATCTTTTGGTGAGTATGAATGATATCCAGTCGAACCTCTTTAGGACGAACACCAAGGGACCGATGGTATTTATTCTGTGAGCTTAACCTATTTTATAACCAGAGAATACAATTATATCTCCAATAGACATACGAATAGATTTCTTCTACGGCGAAAGATTCTAAGCCACACCAACTCATTGCCTCGTCTCGTATGAAACAATTGAGTCACTAGGGAGATTCTGCAAAACGAAAATGCGTACAAACTTTCGCTCTACATCATGAAGTGCGAAACTTCGCACCTTTGGACGCGAAACTTGCAGGGAACGCGAAATGAACTGTCGTAGGAAATTTCGTGAGGTCGGGTCATGGCGTAAGTGCACTTGGCCCGCGCAAACTACGAAAATGTGCAGAACGCAAAGTTCGTGCAAAAATTCGCACACACTTTCGCAAGGACTGTCGCGAAACTTCGTTCGAATTTTCGTTTTGCAGAACCTCTCTACTGAACCTTTCTTTAGCAACATGACGGCAACTCAAACAGCAACAGAGAAAGTACGATACATGTACTCCACATTCTTACAGGTACTACAAACAGATTGCAGATCGTAATTCTTGCTTTGGCGGCACGAAACTTTATTTGAGGCAGTGCAATCTCGGCGGTACTCACAAATCAAACAGCCCAGACTTGAGTAAACAAATCCAATCATACAAGTACGAGATTTTCACGAGACGAGACTGCACCCATTGGCTTGTTTCGTATGAAACAAACAAGTTACTGAACCTCTCCACAATAGAGATTTCCCCTGATATGCGAATTTATTTTGCAAACTCGGTCAATTGGTACTTGAACCTTTCCCTCCAGATTGGGAACTGCCAACGATAGTATGCCACTGACCAGTGCCTTACTTGTAACGTACCAATGTACAATGAATATGAGTATTTCGACAACACATCTAACATAAGCCTTACCGTCAAGAAGTTGAACTCGCGTTCTTCGCACACTGCAGACAAGGGCAAAGAGATAAAAATGGATCTAAATCCGAATAAAATCAGCACACGTTTCCGTAAATGAAAGGTGAACATAAGCAAATGAATTGAAGGAAACCGGTCAACTTAGAGATCACCTGTCATCGAGTATTCCGTAAAAGGAGGCCTCGCAGCTCGGCAGCAGAAAAGCAAAATTTAGAAAAGAGATCCTGTCAACTTTTCCATTATTTATTGCATTCCGCCCCAAAATCAGCACACTTTTCCTGAATGAAAGAGTCAACACAAGCAAATGAATCAAAGGCAACTGGTCAACTCACCTGTCATTGAGTAATATTCCGCGAAAGGAGGTCTCAGCAGCGCCGAAACGAAATAAGCCAGGCCATGAGACGAAATATCCGAAACAGCTCATGCATGCAAGAAGCAGTTCCAAAGAAGGAAGTTCCTCGCGCATGCACATCCGAACACGGATCCGCGGACTGCATGCACTGAACACAATGTCTGCCGTGCACGTGCACAGCACACGGCTACCACGCGTTGGTAGATCTAATACCGAGCACCTTACGTAGAGACTTACGTAGCCTAAGTGAAATACCGAGCACCTTACGTAGAAACTTACGTAGCATAGCGGTGTCGTTTTTTCTGCCATGTGAACACAATAATAGAAAAGCTGACAGGATCGCTTTTCTAAATGAAGAGAGACTTCAACGCCTATGCAACCTAGCCCTGCGAGCCGTATACAACCTTACCTCCCGTACCCGTATGACTCCCGTGTATGCGGAACACAACCTGCTTCGTGTACACCAGCTCTTGCGTGAAACAGTGTGCTCGCTGGTCTACCGGTGCCTACATTCCACCATGGAGCAGCCGCTGATCAGCGCATTATTCGGAGATTTCGTCACTCCGACTAGGGCTGGCCAAACGCGCGGCTCCCAACGACTTCTGCTGCAGCTTCCATCCAGAACTCATCCCGTGTCTCTTTCTGCTGCACGCGTTTGGAACAGTCTTCCACCTGATGCAAGAAACATCACGTCCCCCCTCCAGTTCAAGGGTGTGTTGCACGCGTATTGTCTTACTGTAGCATGACAGCAACCCCCCTCCCCTATCTTGAGAATAGTACTAGTAGTATGTAGTAATCCTGATGCTCTGATGCATGCTTAGGCTAGCTGTGCTCAGTCTCCGGCTAGCTGTATGCTCAGGATGCATTCTTGATCTTCTCTTCTTCTTCTTCTTTTTTTTCTTTTCCTTTCTCTATTCTTTAAAATGTTTTACTGCCAGAAGTCGTCTTCATATAAGGAGGCAGATATGCCTGTTTGTTGTACGACTTTAAATAAATCCAACCAACCAACCAACCAGGATAACGATTTTATTGCAATATGATGCATGATGACCTTATCATGACCGCAATTCTAAACACAGAATCAACAAACAAATCTGTGACATGCACCTGGTTACAATTCTCAAATCAATCTGCCATTAGTTTGAGGGTGTGGAAACCTGAAAAATGTGAATAGCAACACAATTTTACGACGGAGTCATAAACTTCTGCACAACAGCCACAGAATGACCAACATAATAATAATAATTTTTCTTCAGACTTTTCCCGTTTGTCTCTTTCCCTCAAACCAGTTAATATAATAATTATTATTATTATGAAATGACCCAAAGGCAATGTGCCTATCGAGGGGTTCATTTGATTGAAAGAACAGTACTACTACATGTTAATAGTACATGTAGATGTATGCACAAAGACATGTAAGTAGGAATTGATTTAGGGGCCATCCGTAATTATCGATCTGTTTCACGAAACGAAAAAGTTTCGTTTATGGGTGGGTGGGTAGCGACCGGTTTCGTTTTGAAAAAACATCGAAAGCGGAAAAATCAACGCTCACCATGCATACATTGTGTACATCGAAGTACATGTAGATCGACAGTAGACTCTACGTCGCGCGGCCAAGCAAGTGCTGCATGGATGCACTGATACCACTCTGTACTCAGTGCAGTGAGTTCCTTTGTTGTTGTTGTTGTTTATTTATTTTACATCGCATGGCAAACGGGCAGTTCTGCCCAATGTTATGAAAGCGATGACAACCATTGAGAAGAGTCAGAAATGAAGAGAAAATAAATGAAAAAAAAATACGAAAACGGAAGTAGCAATGAGGGGAGGCAGGGTCAAGACGAGCAGAAAAAATGGATTTCAAATTTACAAGTCGGGTCATCGTAGCATGATTCTTTCGTCCTTGGATGACTTCTCCGACGAGGGCCTAGCAGTCATCATGGTCATTCACTCTGGGACCGACGACAGATAGATAAATACTTCGTTCCAGCCGCCGATGCAAGAGAATTTCAAATTACGGAGCGGGGCGCCCGCCAAGTAAATTCTCACGCAAATATGGGGAGCGCCAGCCGCTGAAGACGATGTCGTCGTAATGTACCTGGAAGAATCTGATCGTGCCTATAGACAATTTGGTATTTTGGATGTGGCTGAGTACCTGTCAGCTCATGCTAGAATACCCTGGACAGAGGAACTGACCCGGAAAGGATGAACTAAGGGGCATATCAATTTTGTGCAAAAATGACAATCCCATTGCTGTACCTAGAATTTCACCATCTCAACAGTGCTGCATATAATACCATTGTAGCCACACTTAGAGATGTCCAATCTATCCAAAACTTTCAGACAGTGAACATTAGATGTGTTCGATCATTTTTGAACAAAAAACTGAAAATCGAATTTTTGGTCTGTGGTCATATTTTAGCTTGCTCTGGCTCATATCAAGAAGGCCTACTACCTCCAGGTACACGTCAGCCCAGAGCTTGCACGATATCAAGCTGTGCTGTGGAAGGAGAAAGTCTATCTCATGACGAGAATGGGCTTCGGCCTAGCGATTGCGCCTAAGATCATGCACATGATTGTGCAGTGGGTCACCCGCAACCACCCATCGGACTTTCAAAAGCCAGCAGGACTGTTTCCGATGAAATGGGCTATAGGGCAGCTTTCTAAAAACATTCTAGTCCTGAGGTCTTCCGCTACGTTGTTGCTCCTCCTTCACTTAAGGCCCCGTCTAAAAACTAAAATAATAAGAAGTTAGCATTCATCGAATATTCATTTGTCCCTGAGATCGAAACATCCGATCGTTCAGGAGTCACTGCGGGTAGGGGTGTGCGGATTTTGCTCGAAAAGGTGGCAGATTCTGCTCGAAAAGGTGGCAGATTCTGCTCGAAAAGGTGGCAGATTCTGCTCGAAAAGCAGTGAAATTGGCAGAACCATACAAACCGTATGGCGGGAAATTCCTCGAATTCTGCTCCATTTCTTTATCCACATACCAAACATGCATGAAACTTACTAGAAAAGGTACCGAATTCTGCCAATTTTTCTGCCGGCAGAATCCGCATATGCCTAACTGCGGGTGTGACTATTGTTAGGTTTAGTGTAGAATTTGAAATTGCAGCGGCCAGCCGGTACATTTTGCTATTTTCTTACTTTTTAGACGGGGCCTGAAGTGAACGAGGAGCAACAATGTAGCGGAAGAACGCAGGACTAGACCACAAAAGCTTTTATTTTTTAGAAAGCTGCCCTTTCTTGTCTTAATCCATTGCGTTAGCTTGTGCCCGTAAACGACGCTTGTTCCTATGATTGCACAGTGTGATGCAGCCACTAGATACAAATAATTAAAATCCACAGCTCTCACAGCATGCAATCAAGAGTAAAATCATAAAGGTTTATGTACTCTTGATGCAATGCATTTGACAAGTTATCAGTCATCAGGTAAGGGTAAGGGGCGCTCTACTGTCTGATTGGCGGTGATTTGACGTGAATCTTGGACGGTCGCAAAACAGCTCCCCCCCCCCCCCTCTCTCTATTGTGATTACAGATCCACCAGAAGCCAAGGTGTTCGTCAACTTGTAGTGCATGAACCGTGGGTGTGGGAGGTACTACAGTCTGATGTTGCATTATCAAACAGGGTGAGTAGTACAATTCCGTAGTGTACTACTCACCCTGTTATCAACCATCAGCAGCAAGCGAGCGGACCTATACTGGCCACCTAATGGGCATATAAAACAGAAAGGTTCCAGGCTGTCCAATATACTCTAAAAGTGCTCGATGCCCAAGTGCCGAGCTACTTACAACAAGAAGAAGAAGAGGATTGTTGTCCGATGATCGCCTTGTGCGCGAAACTCGGTGTTATGACACAGTCCTCATCTTCCTCTGCTTGTTCAGTTGTAATGAGGACATTATGATATGAATCCAGTATCAATAGATACACTGCAGCAGTGCACATCTGACCACAATACACTGTACTGGGCATTTCAGCATACCTAGACTACAGTACACCGTTTGAAAAGGGATGCGGCAATAAAAAGGCGATACAAATGTTCTAGCCGTGTATACATTACACCTTCTCCTTCAAATTGAATACATGAAGAGCCCCCACCACACACACGGGCACGCATGCACACACGCCTACACTAGCACTGACACACACACGCATACACACGCACGCACGCACGCGCGCACACACACACACGCACACACACACACACACACATGCCCATCCATGACACACAGTGCTATCCCCTCACAGAGCTAATGCCTGTCTGCTGCCGTATGTACTGTCCTCCTGGGGTGACCAACACCTCAGACTGTTACCCTAGAAGTGTCTACATTGCAGTGAGTATGTGGTCACCAAGCCTAGCTGTGTACATCGGCAATTGCTCAGTGACCAACAGCTCCTCGCGGCTGCTCATCATGTTCTGTGTCTGGAAGTCAGTGTTGACTTGTTGAGTCACAGGATTGACTGCAATGTGCTCTGCTTGCTCGTCGACTGGCGGATACGCACCCAGCGGGCGGCCACTCTCTGTATAGTTGACGTGCATAGGCTGCGTGGCTTGTCTCTTGCCGCCCGGGTAGAAGCTGCTCGGAGATCCTGCCGGTAGCGATGACGCCTCTGGGGGATCTGCGTGCGAGCCAGGCATCGCGTACTCGTTGGAGATGATGGAGCCGCGGTGCTGCTGTACCTCCTGAGTTTGATAGCGGCTCTCCTGGTTCCGCTGGAAGGTGGCCGTTTGGTTGAGGTGGCTGCGGTGGGGAAATAACAAAGCAAACAAAGTATTTCCAAATTCTCACACCGCGAATATAGCAGAGCATTCTTTCTTTGGTTATTTTATTTCATTTTATTTATTTATTTCTGCACCTCGTGGCATGTCAAGACAGCCAATTGAATTGAGGAGAGGGTGAGACCAACCACGGAAGAAGAGAAAAAAAGAAAACGAAGAGCACGTACACAACGGTTCTTATCATCGGAACTGGCGGTCAACCCATGGAAAAAATGCTTTAAACCTGCTTCAGTTTGAAGGGAAATGCGTTGCTCCTGAAACTTCAGGTCATAGTCCCACCAGTATTTAGCGAGCAAGACCGTTAATGTTTCCCCGTTATGTTATGTTATGTTATGTTGGAAGCGGAAGGATTTTTTCCAGCCGTGCTGCAACCCACAGTTAATTGGGAACTCGTGGCCTGGCACGAGGGAAACATAGATGCAGTGAATGGGATTTCGGTCTTTGACCACTTTGTGGTGGGTCTGATCTACTCACCTCCCACTGCTTAGGAGCTGCATCTGCGCCTTGATCCAAGAGGGTGGTGGCGTTCCTGCGGATACGGAAAACTGGGCCTTTGGCCGAGTCTCACGCGAACCGTGAAATTTTTTTTTATTTTTTATCAAAGCATGCACAACGTACCATATATCCGGAGCATAAGCTGCACTGGGTGAATTCAAGGTGCTTGAAAGCACTAGGAATTCACCCAAAAACAAGTTGGTGCGGCTTATGCTGCGATGGTCAAATTAGCGGCAGGGAAATGTGTCTGTATTTCGCCACAAAAAAATCCAGGTGCGGCTAACGCTCCAGAATGCACGGGTACTAGTACTTTGTAAAGGGAATTGACATACCTGAGGGGTATGTGTGGAAGACAACGGGAGCCGTTACTGAAAACAGTAGTGGTGTGCATGGGAAGTCGGGTACCCGTGCTACCTGTGAGGACCTCGGTTAGACGGGTACAGAATTGTACCCGAAAACCCGAAGTCGCAGATGACATCATGTACAGGGCACGTGTACAAATTCATGCATTACTCCGCATGTCTACCCAGTGTGTAAGGGAAGGGGTGCATTGTGGTGTTACCATGGAAACATTACCCGATAGGGTACCCGTGCTACCCGTGAAAACCTACCCGAACCCGAACCCGATACCTGACTCAGCTGTAGAAAACAGCAACTGCAACCTAGGACATTGCTGTAAGGGAGCTTCTCGTCTTGATGTTTGGAAAGACACAAACTTACAGGAAGAGTCTGAAGACCCAAAGAGACAGAGAGAAAGTGTGTGTGTGTGTGTGTGTGTGCGTGTGTGTTGTGCGGTTGCGTGTGTTGTGTGTGTGTGTGTGTGTGTGTGTGTGTGTGTGTGTGTGTGTGCGTGTGTGTGTGAGTGTATCGTGTGTGTTGTGTGTTTGTGTGTGGGTGGGTGGGTGGGTGGGTAACATCAATTTCCGGCTGGCATGCAGCGGCACATCATGGTCATTAGTACCTTGAGGAGAATGCACCAGAATAGCGATTGTCAACATTGTAGAGGGACAGGCCTGGTACTCCAAACCTGCACGCAGCATCGACCCAACAAAGTCTGACGTGATTACAACGGCATAACATTAGGTAACAGCTTGTATTGGATGCCCACAGCATAAGAATACAGTGCACCACGATCAGCATAAGTGACAGAGTGGAACAGCGGACGATTAAACCCTTAGCAAACAACGGTAACACTTTTTTTACGGTACTCGTACCTTGATCAACCAAAATAGCGCTGAAGTCGCAACATTAAAACGTTACGGGGGCTGATTTATCGTTGTAACAAACGGTACGTTTTTGGCCAAATATTGCACAATTTGTACGCATTTCACCTTGTATCGCATATTATGGTGACATAAATGGTTGCACTGCGCGAAATAAAGGCTATTCTCATGGCAACAGCGTGCTGAAAATAGCGTGCATCTTGCTGTAAAAGGTTGAACCCAAATCACAGCATTCCCCCCCCCCCCCCCTGCGCGCGTTAAGAGCTCTTTTATTGATTTTTTGGATGAATCGGGCGGACCATCCTGGACGAAAAAAGTGGTACGACTATGGTAGTATTGGCTGTACCGTGTGTGACACTCCTGCCTGTACATAACCAGATTCACTTCCACGGGTTGGATTTCACTAGGTTTGCACTATACAGTGACACAAGACGAAATCCAACCCTGTATATGACCAGACTCACTTCCATGGGTTGGATTTCACTAGGTTTGCACTATACAGTGACACAAGACGAAATCCAACCCTGTATATGACCAGACTCACTTCCATGGGTTGGATTTCACTAGGTATGCTCTATACAGTGACACAAGACGAAATCCAACCCTGTATATGACCAGACTCACTTCCATGGGTTGGATTTCACCAGGTTTGCACTATACAGTGACACAAGACGAAATCCAACTACTGCACTTGAGCCGAATCAATTCCTTGGGTGGGATCTCATATTGTTGCCACTGCCCGTAAGAGTATTATTATCATCTCCCAAGAGTGTGCAACTCTGCATATGGGGTCTCCGACGGCGACAACTCACATCACATGTCTCGGGTACGTTTCGTGCTATGGACAAACGAAGGATAGTGTGCGCGCAATCCGAATACCTGCCATGATCATGCTGGGTGTTTGCATACGCGCAGTGAGTTTCTGTCAGAGAATGTTTTATTACTTCCTCCGCATCATTAAAATTGTCGCTTCCCAGAGCGATTTTTCAAATTGATTTTGTCCACTCAAATGGCAAAGAAATCAGCTAGAAATCGAGGCAGAGCATTGTCGACAAACCAAGATTTAGTTTGTGGCCCCCGCTTCACTGCACTTGAAGCTACGGTCGACGTCTTCATCAGAGTTTGAGGCAGACACTTCAGCACTCAACAAGACGCTGAACAAGACGCGTGTTCAAATTCAGGTCGTGAAACTTCGTTTTGATCAATGCCTCCAGGTGGCAGACGACGACGGCAAACTAGCATTCTTCAGGTACACTGTAACGACCTTCCAGCGGGACAGGGTAAGCAGGTTATCCCTTCTTTCCTTGGCAAGCGCTTCGCTGATTTTGTGGGTGTTTTCAGACCTGCTACCTTCACAGCAACATGCGGCACACGTCGGGTATTCTAGGAATTTGAGAACACTTTGTTCTTGGCATCGTCAACTTCAGCCTTTCGAATTCAGGAGAGATACCAGGATTCTTATACCCGAGCTTGCAGTCTTGATACATGCCCACAGGAACGATGTGGGACGGCATGTAGTCCAGAAAAACGATACGCGTTTTGTGGCGGAAAAGTGCAGGGCATGATGAATTCGTTTTGTGCGGAAGAGAGCTCCGGCAATGTCCGAGACCATCACGGCTTCAGTAACAAGTAAACATTGTGCAGGAAGGGTCGCACCAATGTTCGAACACAGAAAACAGCGATTCCGACAGTCCGACTAAGACAAGCCAGTCACAAAAATCGCGATGTGTGAAACGACAATTTTAATGACGCGGAGGAAGCAGCTGCTCGCTAAAAACGGCGTGGAAAGGTACAACTGCGACACTACATCACGTGATGGGAGGTTTCGCTGTCGTCGAACGCCATAGAAAGGGTATCAGGAGTTGCACACTCTTGGGGGCTTATATACTCTTGCTGCAAGCCACATAATACAGTGCAGCAGTGCTGTGTATGTGTAGGGCAGCGTAGCTCGCACATCTCTGGTGTGCTGACCTCGTACCAGAGAACATAATGCGGTGTGGTGACCCTGTACAAACGACAACTCCAAAGTCGCCATTTTGCCTGTTTTGCCTTCGCAGTACCTATCAAAAATAGCAGTACCTATCACTGCCATTTTGCTGGTGTGGTGACCGAACTACGCTGACTATGCACGAGCTATGCGCTTGACGCTGTCCAGCACCTTACTCATCATTGCCGCCATGCTGTCCTGCCGTGGGTCTTCTAGCCTTCACTGCTAACTTGCCGCTGCTGTGACAGCGGTGTCGCAGCAAGAAGACGAGCACCAGAAGCAGTAGTATTAGTACTGCGGCCGCTATACAGATGTACAGATAGCTGTCCTTGAAGCCACTGATGATTGAGCTGGATTTACCTGTAAGCGGCCAGTGACACGCACGCACGCATGCACACATACACACACACACACACACACACACACACACACACACACACACACGCACGCACACATTATACACATACGCGTGCATGCATGCATACACACACGCACACACACACACACACACACACAAACACAAGCAAAGCCAAGCTACTGAATTTTCCTTGCCCCAAGCCCCGAGCATGCAGATGTCACAACATTCCCTCTAGGCGGTAGCAAACTTGACATTACACTTTGTTCTTCCCTTCTACAACGTAGAGTCAAGCCAACAAGTTTATTGTCGATGGGACGTGGCTGAACATGTGCAGCTTCATTTGTGGAGAAGGGAATCATTGTTTCTTTCTCCCGACGGTGGCCATCTGCCGACATGTTGTCAATTAGCGGAACTGGTTTGGATTTGCACTGCTCTGGAAATGAGTTTGTCTACCCAGATGCCTTTCTCTGCGTAAGCAAACACTGACCCGGCGTACAATAGACTTACTAAACACTGACAATGCGGTGCTATTGCTGTCTGTGCCCCATATGTTTGTAGCCGTGCACACGTAGGTACCAGCGTCACTGCTCTGCACGACACTGAGTACTAGGCTGCCGTCTGGACGTGCTTGCCTCTCCGTCTTGTTACCTTGTCTCGTCCACCGGATGCTGGGTGGTGGATCGCCATCTGCACTGCAACGTAACGTTACTTCTGCAGCGTATTCTGGTACCACCGTAGACCCAGATAGGTGGGTGATGACGGGATACGCTGCACACAATTGACAATGTAGAGTGGTATGAAGACTCCAATGCAGAACTTTTATTATACAGTCATGTAGAAGAGAAATGGAGGCTAAAACACAACTTGATAAGGGCCGGGTTCCACTGCGGCTCCGCGGCATTTGGCTGCATGAAGCGGAGCAGCGCGGTTCCACTGACACTCGCCATTCGCGGTACCGCAGTCGCGCTCCACGTTTTTTTGATGACGTTTTACCTGCCTGTGCGTGTTTCAGCCACTTTTCGTGTGTACAATTTTTTTACAAGATAGCCACAAACCATCATTGCCCAAACGCCAGCAGGAGATAGCAGGGAGCTACATAACTATGGCAGCTGAAGCAGTGGAGGTGGGGCAGAAGCGGCTAAACCGGCTAACGGTCTCGGTATCAACCCCATCACAATCATGCAGTAGCGAGTTTTGATGCAGAATTGATTTTCAAGAATTTGAATGGGGGGGGGGCGTGCAGCTAACTTCGATTGGGGGGGGGGGGGATTGAACCCAGCCTGAGCCTGCATGAAAAAGCTGCTCGACTGCTAAATGTGTTTCAGTCGGCAAGGGATTTTGGATCGGTGTCCACTCACGAGGCTTGGCTAAC
>NC_088652.1:16879935-17009935 GCF_964019385.1 Sycon ciliatum
CACGTTATGATCTTGCATTTGAAAGCCCTATTTGAATATTGTGGCCAGCTGTTTGTGGCCAGCTATCTTTGATGGTACGGTACGGTACGGGACAGATACGGGATAGCGCCAGGCGTGACACAAACAAACAAATACCAAATTAAAGCTGTGTGGACCCTGGCTAGCGCCAGACGTTACTGAAGTAACGTCTTCTGCATAGCTACGGGAATACATTTGTGACATTGCATACATGCTGGCCTATTTTTCAAGCCCCAATGATGGCAAATATTCAAACGGGACATAACGCAATGCAAATGGGAAACTCCTTGAGACGATCACTAATGCTGCACTATCATTGAAAGAGGTCACCCTCACCTGGAGTCAAGGTCGATGTGCACCTGACAAAATAGCGTGTGATCGGTGTGTTGCCCGTAGAGAATACAGAGGTGTTCCACGTGACTTTGAGCTGTCGTTGTTGGTTGCCGATGACTTGCGGGGCGTAACTGTCACCCAGGTTTGGCCTCTCTGGTCAATGGTACACAAAATAGACAATGACCTACTTGACATATCTGGCTACATGTATAGTTATGATGATGTCATCGTGATGTCGCCAAATTTTATTGAAACTCTCTAATGCTATACTCTGGAACAGCTGATCCGATCAACGACTTTCACCATTGGAATCATTGCATCTTCCACCCAATATGAGACATTGTACTTTTCAGGTGGCTTTCTCCTGCAAACTCCAGAAAAAGGATCTGTTAATCATGTTGATCATGTTGTTAATCATGGCGTATGGTCAAGAAACTCGGCTCTCTCCTTGGTGATGCAGAGGATGTCACCCGCAGAAAGCAGCTTGCGGCGATAGCGTTTAAGTCCCTCTGCCAGTTATGGAAGAGAAGAGACCAAGTGAGTCTGGAGGTGCGCGTCCGGCTGTATAACTGCTTCGTGTTACCTGTCTTGCTTTACAACTGCTCCACATGGGGCATCACTCGACAGACAATTGAAGCGCTGGAATCGTATCATCGGCGGCAACTTCGGCATATCTTGGGTATCAGGTGGCCCAACCGACTGTCAAACGATTTGGTTTACGAGCGCTGCAGTGCTGCTCCACTTGGCAACATTCTGGTGAATGCAAGATGGCGGTTGTTCGGCCACATCCTGCGATCAGATGAGCACACACCGGCTAGGGAGGCCATGAGTGGATTCTTTGGCTGCTCCGTGCCGGGATACCGTGGGCGGCCGCGGATCACGCTACCGGTCCTGCTGAATCAAGACGCGGAGCGAGTCGGCTGCCGTCTGAGGACTCCAAGGGACTTGCAGCTGATGGCTCAGCGAGCACTGGATCGCCGTGAATGGACATATCTGTGCAACGCAGTTACAGATGCGTACAAGGCAGAGTACTGGTGAAGGAAGTTGGCACTGCAATGGTTTCAGCTACATTCTTTGTTTTTGGTACTCTGATTATCCGTATTATCCGTATTCACATGGCCTTGCCATTCATTCAGTATATTAATGTCATCAATAATGATATTCTTGTTTGTATTAGTTTATGTGACACCATTTTCTATTTTTCTTTGCCTGCCTGCCTGCTGGCGGCCTTTTTTCGCATGGTTCGGTGCAAGCGAATTTGGGCGAGCCCATTGACGCGGGAGCACAAATAATAATAATAATAATAATCATGTTGAAGTGTTCGACTGCGGTGTTTTGTCAAGCTCACGAAATGGTACCCAAGCGCTAAGGAATCAGAGGAAGGAGGTACTGAACGTTCTCCACAGTGACCACGAAAATAAATCTTTGAGAGGTGCACTTTAAATGTTGCACACACCAGCATCCCCGCTGTGCAGCATCTGATGGTTCTGTGTGGTATTCAGTGAAAAAAATTATTATAAAGAAAAAAATAAAGAAACCCTCCTCTATAACCCAGGATAATGTTCTGTAACCAAAATGTCCTCTTCATCAGGCGCGTGCTCGGCGATGGGCACGGGGGGCACGTGCACCCCCCAAAAATTTTTAATCTGGGTAATTGCAATGGTAATGTATGCAAATATGCTCTAAAATTCAAGAAAGGTTGCAAACAAATTGCAGAAAATTGCCGGGGGGGGGCTCCCCTCGGCTCCCGTGCACCCCCTAGTTGGGGGGCCGAGCACGCCCCTGTTCATGCTCATCTATCTTGCCCAGAAGAATACCAGCAGGGTGCGATAACAGTCTAGTCTTACCCAGCACTGGGATGTCAATGGGCTCTATTTGCAAGCCGAAGCCATTCTGAACTTTGCACGAGTAGCGTCCGCCGTCCGTGCTCTGCACGCTAGCCACCGTCAGGGTTTGCCGATGGTACAGAGTACCGTTCGGCAGAGTCCACGTGTACTGTGAAGCACAATTATGGGCAGACCGGAAGATCTTGTAATGCAACTCACTCGGTTCCGCATAGGGAAGAACAGTTGTGAATGCTACCAGGAGGCTTCATTTTGACGCCGTAAAGATCAGATTTCAGTTTGCGCACTCCGCAACGACTACTGCTGATGAACGTAGTTAGATACCCAATAACGCATCAACGCCACTGAGGATAGAATGTCATACCCTGCCCCTACCTCTGTCCCCACTTGCTCCCCTGTCCCCACTGGGTCCCCCCCCCCCTGCCCCCACTGGGTCCCCCCTGCCCCCACTGGGTCCCCTCCCCTGCCCCCACTGGGTTCCCTCCCCTGCCCCCATTCCTCCCTTTGTCCCAACTTGCTCCCCCAGTGCCCCCACACATATGTGCAACTTTTCTTATTCGTTCTCTGGCTTTGAAAACTTCAAGCAGCTCTAATCATGTCCACCTATACTATAGGATGCGGCTAATGTAAAGCGAAGAGAAAGAGATAGGAAAGCCTGGCTCACGTTCAATGGCGAAGTACCACGTGTGTTGCAGGTCAGTATGAGGTCCTGGCCTAGGATTGCACTTGTTGCAGAGATGTTCAAAACCTCTGCCGGTACTGCAGATCACAAACAATGCACCCGGCAAAGAGAACACAGACCAACACAGCATTGAACCAACAGCAACACAGACACGCACAGCATTGAACCAACAGCCATACAGACACGCACAGCATTGAACCAACAGCAACACAGACACGCACAGCATTGAACCAACAGCAACACAGACACGCACAGCATTGAACCAACAGCCACACAGACACGCACAGCATTGAACCAACAGCAACACAGACACGCACAGCATGGAACCAACAGCAACACGGACACGCACAGCACTGAACGGAAAGCAACACACCTTCGCACAGCATTGAACCAAAAGCAACCCGCAAAGCAAAATAATAGAGAAAAGGACCAAGGAAGTACAAGTTGTGTTATATTGTTCACTTACACCAACAGTTACTTGACAATCAGCTCATGCGATAACATGAGCTATGAGTTATCGCATGAACTGATTGTCAAGGAACTGTTGGTGTTAGTGGAAAGTATAGCGTAACTCGTAGTTTCTTGGTCCTTTTCTTTGCTAGAAATTAATCATTGGCTCTCCATCCAAGTCTATCCTTGCAAAGTGCTATCATACGAATTCGTGTGCTGGTAATGCCACCAAACGTGTGCCCGTCTGGAGCTCTGTTTCACATGTGGAATATGGTGTGCATCCTGACTGCAAACTACTCCACAAGTGAGCATGCATGCTTCTGAACCCTGTGAAAAAGAAAGCACATTGATATTTTAAGTCGCCCGCATTTGTGTCAAGAGGTAATGTCCCCTGATTGGCCCACGGTTTGGTTGGGGGACGGGGTGTGTGTGTGGGGGGGGGGGGGGGGTGTGGGGGGGGGGGACATGCAGCTGGTCATTGCACTCTCCTGTGCTGTACACTTGGACAATCAGGGTACATGATGCAAGGGAGAATCCCCTACATGGCCCGTGGTTTGATCGGGGGGGGGGGGGGCATGTATCTAGTGATTACACTCTGATATGCTGTACGATCGGGCAATGACAGTGCACGATAGCAAACAACTATTGCTGACTTATCGCAAACCGAATTTAGCACTTCGGCATACAGTGAAATCCGTCTAACACGACCGCTCAAGGGACCTTCACACTGTGGTCTCTGTTACCAGGTGGTCTCCTTATCCAGGGTCACTTGACTAGAAATAGCACCCCTTGGTCCTGGTTGCAGTGGGTTTCTAGAACAGGTGGACGCCTTATCCGAGTGGTCGCCTTGACAAGTTCTACTGTATGCTCAAGATGAGTCGGGATCAGTTGCACCGGTCCACCGAATAAAACCGGTGTTGGTGCTTGCATACAATTTAGGAACATTCCATGCGCACGTACCATTGACGACTAAGCGAAACACGGTGGGCGCCGATTTCAGATCAGCGGTCTTGTCCATCAAAATACACGTGTACGTGGCCGAGTCGTTTTCCAACCAGACACCATCGCCGTCGTTCAAATTCAGGTTGTTCGAAAAGAAACGTACTGCAGCACCTGTTGGTGAAAATTCTTCCTGTTGTGCCGTCACGGATTCGTTGTTACGGAACCATTGCAGGACAAACTCATCGCTGCTCCCCGTAACGGTTGTGTGGCAGTTGATGCTCGCGTTTACGCTGCTCCTGCCCTCGACGAGAATGCCCAGGCTGGCCGATTCGACTGTGGGTGCTCCCAGAGACTGCCCCTGAACTGTATGCAGAGAACAGGAGACAACATGAAATAAGTACCACGCCACAAACTCTGAGTGCCAAGGATAATGATTTTGGCAAATAGCACACCAGTAGAAATGTACTTGCGGCAGTGTTACATCACAATATGTGTACCCTGCGCCTGGGCATGGTATACCAGTATTTCAGATTCCAGCGGAGTATTACGTTAAGCTCAATTGTACACGTTGTACCCAGCCATGTTTATACTGTATTTACTCACGTACAAGTCCATGCCCTTATATGCGAAAAATGCATTTTTTTCTCCATTTCGCCAGGAAACAAATGTTCCGCATACAAGGGCATGTCTTTCAGTACGAGTATTCTAGTCTTCGAAATACACTCTTGGGTCTTGTGTTTTTTTTCATGCTTTTATATGTGGATGTGCCCTTTTATTAGAATGTAAGTGCGTGCCCCTTTAGGCGTGTGAGTACGGTACTAAGGTGTTTCAATGCAGTATACGTTTACCATAGCAGACCTCAGGCACACCGTTTGCACTGTGGTATGCAGTATACATTTACCGCCAGTACAACCCTCTACGGCTGTACTCATGAACAGTCCGTCCGATACGGGATGGTTTCGAGCATGTTGCACAGCTCTGAAGTCCACAAGCCGCAATGGGGCTTGAAAGCGCTACGTCACAGCATAGCAATGGCATAGCAACAATTTGAAAAATTCAAAAGCTGGATCCACTTGGATCCATTGTTTGTATGGATCCAAGCACAGTTCAAGCGGTCTGCGTCACAGCAAGGTGATGTAGCCAGTGAAACTGACTGATTCAGCTATTGGGGGCGGGGTGACATCTGGTGGCGAAGTAAAAGTCGCACCTGCATACGACATGAGTGGGTTGCTATGCACCCACATACTGAGGCAATAGCAAAGTCACACCTTAGTGGATCCAAAATAGAAATCTGATGTCAACTTACTACTCCCAGGTCGTTTTTGACGTCATCACTTTCAAGCCCTATTGGGGGCAGGGTGACAACTGGTGGCGAAGTAAAAGTCGCACCTGCATACGACATGAGTGGGTTGCTATGCACCCACATACTGAGGCAATAGCAAAGTCACACCTTAGTGGATCCAAAATAGAAATCCGATGTCAAGTTACTACTCCCAGGCCGTTTTTGACGTCATCACTTTCAAGCCCTATTGGATGACATAATCACTATTATCAAGAGTACATGCCTAGTGTAGTGGTAAGGGTTGTGACAGGTACTATACCACTAGTATTGATACCTGAAGATTAGTGAATAGCCATGACAATCGGAGCAGGAGCAACAGATTGCCTTGTTCCATTGAGGACTTGTGTCATTTGGCTCTGCCCTCACGGGATCGAGCACTTTTCGCAAGTCAATAGCAACTCGGCTTGTGATGGTGTAACGATTAATGAGAATGGCATAACTCCTCTGTAGCCTCATCATGAACTTTCAACGCACACAACCGTGCACATCAAAAAGAAGAAGAAAAAACCTCCAGATTTCTCCAAATCCTTCAATTTTGGAGAAATTTCGAGAAGGGTTTAATCCTCCTTTCTTTTGTTTTGCCAGTGACTAGCTGCGGCTGCGTGCGTTGAAAGTTAATATTATGATATAAATCCCAGTGTTCGGGGTACTCTGCACCTCCGGCCGCGAAGCGCTAAGGCCATTCTTGATGGCCCACCTGCCGGCAACAACTCATCCATCGGGTCTCTAGCTGTACATAGTACCGGGGGAACAATATGGTGTCGGTCGGTACGGCTGTCAAACCCAGGCATTACGTGTACTAGAGACCTACCTCCGTGATGCAAAGCAAGGGTCAGCAGGGCGAACGCAGCATGGATGGCGTGATGGTTGGCGTGCATGCTTCGCTTGTAGTCAGCCTGAGTGATGACGACAGACTAAAGCCTACAGCAGAGACAGGATCAGGAAATATGCAAACTTTCAAAATCGACCAGAAAAAAACGATAATTTTGTCCGTCTCATCACACGAGGTCGGTTTTTGTTCAAGTGCTTTGGCTCGTTCTTAGCAGGGCTGAGTCGGGTAACATTTTCTTCGGGTATCGGGTTGGTGT
Organism: Sycon ciliatum; assembly: GCF_964019385.1. Classification (NCBI taxonomy): domain Eukaryota; kingdom Metazoa; phylum Porifera; class Calcarea; order Leucosolenida; family Sycettidae; genus Sycon; species Sycon ciliatum. Next base: position 16,886,635 of record NC_088652.1, read on the forward strand.
AGTTTTCCACGGGTAGCACGGGTACCTGATCAAGTAATGTTTCCATGGTAACACCACAATGCACCCCTTCCCTTACACACTGGGTAGACATGCGGAGTATTACATGAACTTGTACACGTGCACTGTACATGATGTCATCTGCGACTTCGGGTTTTCGGGTACGATTCTGTACCCGTCTACCCGAGGTCCTCACGGGCAGCACGGGTGCCCGACTACCCGTGCACACCCCTAGTTCTTAGCTGTTGATTTTGGATCTTACCGATGCCGGAAACTTGGTTTACCGTTCGTGGAAGCCTCGACTATGTGGGGAAGCTGGCATATCCAACTGGCCAGGATATGAGACAGTTCCTTGAATCTTTGCGACCATGGTGCAGCTACTGCACTTAGAGTGACGATTTCATGGAATCCTTCAAACAACTACCTTGCCGCCTGAGTTTAGACTTTCCTAGTTTCAACTTTGACGACCTTTATGAGTATACCTGTCCACCCGAATGCATAGAGTAATTGGTGATACTAATAATAATACTTTTATGAATATTTCTTACTACACAACTTTGGGGTGTGGCATAAACCCTTCTTTAACCCTTTCCGTGCTGACCTCTTTTACTCCAGCAAACTGCCTTTCCAGGGCACTCTCCTGGTGACGTTTTCGCGAATAGGTCCGAACGAATTTTTCTCTCAATTCAGTTCACCTTGATGGATTTTCGTCATCCTGGGCTTGTTGGAAAGATCACAACCAAGCGAATCCATCCTGGTAGCTCTCGTCTCAATATGCAGGGCGGTGCAACTGCTATGGCCTCTCGAAACTACTTCACGATGCCTCGGAAAGGCACAGCAACTCGATCTCACATTCTTTTTCGGTTTCTTGTTCCAGTTCAGCCGATTTTCACGATTCAAACTGCTCTGCAAAGCTGAGATCCACGTGCTTTCGCTGGTGTCCATTACGCATGCGCTGTGCCAAAGGGAAATCCCCTGGCAGGCAACAGAAAACTGTGAATGCATGAACAAAAAATTCACGATCGCTCAGTGCCGTAAATTCCGTGTTCACACCGTCGCTGCTCCGTCAATCCTTTTCCTATCGCGAAGAACTGGACAGCTGAGCTCAATACCTTTCCAATTCCAACGGTGTATCGATTGTCACGATAGACTTATTTTTGACGGAGTTACGAAAGTTTGTACACTGATCTATGCACCGCGATGTACTGCGCAAATCTCATGACGTCTTTAGACGTCATTAGTCATTTGGCGTACAGCGCGCATGACGTCCATAGGCGTCATTAGCACGGAAAGGGTTAATTAAAAGTTGCTTTTCTATTCAGCAGACAATATTGGAAAAGATGAGTGTCAATAAACTGGTTAGAGCCAACTACTGTCCTAGTAGTCTGTCCCTGCGGGAATTTGCGGAAAAGTTCTTGAAAACTTGCGCAAGAAGTTGCGACAGGAAACAACAACAAAACCGCGGCGAAAAGTGCGGCAAGATGCGGAACTTGCCAGGAATTCGCGGAATTATTTGAAGGAAATTGCTGATTTGGACCTAATCACGAAATCTGTTGCATCCGTAGAATCGCTATTTGCGCAGTAGATCTACTCGGGAGTAGTACGAGTCGTACTGTGCAAATAATCAACATGTTGATGGAAAGCATGCACTGCATGAAAAGCGCATAGTGATGTAAAAAAAAGTGCAGAAAACAACAACAAAACGAGGAAAATCAAAAGGATTTTGCACAAAATCGCGGGTTTGGGCTAACAACTCGAAATTTGTTGCACCCGTGGAATCGCGATTTCCTGGAGGGACAGACTACTACTTCCTCCGCCCAAGCAAAATTTTCGCTTGTCTTTGCACTTTTTACTGATACATTCAAGGTTCTCAGAACAGGTTATAACGACTCAGAATGAGTTGAGGAGTCGTTGAACATCAAGAGAAATTATCCAAGTCGAAAAATGTGGAAGTCATCCTTGGTCATCAGCCGACGCAGCACTTGTTGTCGGGTAGTACTTCGCACTTTCCAGAAGCGCAAATATTTCGTATCGACACTTTTCCAAGCGCTTCACCTCCTTCATGAGTACGATCAGTCGTGTTTCTTACCAGCCGAAGCTGACGAGCTCAGCGTCACTTTGCAGGATCGTTCACTTTGACATCAGGTGAATGAGCTGGGTGAGTGACAACCCTATCATCGAAGCCTTTCTTTCCCCCTGTTTTGCCCAGTACCGGTTCTGGTTCAGTTTTGCAGTATGTGGGCGAGCGTCGCTGAGTGGCTTTCTCAGCTTCAAGCTCACGTGCATTTTTACCGCACACATCTTGTGCCGGATGCAATCAAACACACTGGCTTTTCGCAGCATGACACCTCTGCTCTGTACTCTAGCAGCACCCACCTTGACCAGTGACTGACCTCGTGTTTTTTTATACCAGTTCACTCGCCTTCAACTCGCTCTACTCTAGGTGTTTCTTTACTCCTTGGCGACTTAGCCGACATGTTTGGAACTGGTACGCCTGAACCAGCAGATTTGTATGATGGTGAAGTGCACACGATGTAAAAATTGCTGTCAGACACCTGACATTGGGCTGAAGGAGATAAGCGAAAATTTTGCCTGGGCGGAGGAAGTAGTTTCGTTTTGGGCTAAACCCTGCTTACACTAGTGCAAAAGAATACTGGTTGTGGAGTGTGCATGGCTGTGTTCTCTTGAGCGCGGTGCGTGGGCCTGGACGTCTTTGTTTGTGTATGCGTATGTGTGTGTGTGTGTGTGCGTGTGTGTGTGTGTGTGTGTGTGTGTGTGTGTGCATGTGTGTGTGCATGTGTGTGTGCATGTGTGTGTGTGTGTTTGTGAATGTGTGTATGTGTACACATGTGTGTGGTGTGTGTGTTTGTTTGTGTATGTGTGTGTACTAGCAAATGGCGCGTACAGTCCCCCCCCCCCCACCCTGTCCTACACACGCTTGCTTTTCTGTCGCTGTACCGAGTCGTGTCTCTACTTGGATGTCTTGACCTGCCATGCAAACCGTTAGGTTCTTCAAACAAATCCGCAGAACTATCATAAAGTGTACCGTATTTTCCGGAGTATAGTGCGCACTTTAGATGTGCTATTTTAGGCCCTAAATCGCAGGTGCGCACTATGCTCCGAATATGAAATGCATGTACTTCAGTGAAGATTGAAGTGCGCACCCCCAATGAAGATTCGGGGTGCGCGTTATACAAAGGTGCGCACTATACTCCGAAAAATACGGTAATGCTACCATTCTTACCCGTGCGATGGATGATCTCTTGCTATTCTGCTGTTCCAATAGAATGCTCCGCGCCACACTCGCTTCCCGATCCGCTCCGCAGAAACAACCAGACAACTCTGCTCGTAAGCAGCTAGTTGAATAACGCAAAGGCACCTCGGACAACCGCCAGCTGCCTGCTCTCGTTTTTCCTGAACTTCCTTTCGGCTCTTCGACGACTGAAATGTCACTTGCCTGGCTTGCGACGTGGCATCCGTGACTACTCGCATGTGGCAACCATGTCTGACTGGATGTGCATGAGGGTATCGCATCGGGACTAGAATGATGCAGAATATGCAACTGTCGTCTGTTTACTCGCTGCTCGGACATTCCTCCAAACACGGATGGCTGAGCGTAATACCATGCGCCCGCTGACTAGCTCGTACGCGATCCTTGGCACAACTGCTGAGCACGGAAATCACTTCTGGCGACAATTTCCGCCAGTTGTCACCGAAGGAACTAGCCCACCACCGAGATAAAACTAGGCTCGGGGCGGTTCAGCGCCGCTAAACGCCTGTCAAATGTTTGCCTCGATAGCTGTCTTGGCTTGGCAAACATTTTTCTTCAAGTTCTAGGCCAACCCTCGTGAAGCACAAAGTGAGCCAAGCCGGCAAGGACGAGATTTGCAGTACAGAATGAGTCAACGGGGGTCTGCGAACCTTCTTTCTCGTTGAGATTTTACAAGATGGTTGCAGTCACTATTCATATCATCGCCATGATAATAGGGCTTGAAAGTGATGACGTCAAAAACGGCCTGGGAGTAGTAAATTGACATCAGATTTCTATTTTGGATCCACTAAGGTGTGACTTTGCTATTGCCTCAGTATGTGGGTGCATAGCAACCCACTCATGTCGTATGCAGGTGCAACTTTTACTTCGCCACCAGTTGTCACCCCGCCCCCACTAGCCAAATCAGTCAGTTTCACTGGCAACATCACCTTGCTGTGAGTGAGACCGCTTGAAATGTGCTTGGATCCATACAAAAACTGGATCCAGGTGGATCCAGTTTTCGAATTTTTCAAATTGTTGCTATGCCATTGCTATGGAGTGACGTAGCACTTTCAAGCCCTATTAAATTCAAATTATCGCAAAAACATTCTGCTGACTCGTCATGTAGTCTACTGCGTGCTATGTGCTGTCTGGGGTTCTCGTGCAAGCTCACTGCTAGGCTAGTACTAGGTGAGGCTCGAGGGTGAGTAGACCAGGTAGACCTACTGCTTGTTTGAACTCACTGCTTTCTGGTCCCAAAATGACCAAATGTGTTGAGCGGTGGTCCCTCATGCACTAGTAGTAGTACTGTGCGCGCCTGCAGGTGCTAACCAGGTTCAGGCCGAGGGAGTCGTAAAAGCTTTTTACTACCCATCAACAGACGGACTCATGTGTGGTGATCGTGAGCGTAGAGCTCGATACTGTAGATCAGGTAGATCTACATGACCAAAATAATGTAATGATTGTGATGGAAGCTAGTCTGCTATGATCCCCCCACCCCCCCCCCCCCCCCCCCCCTCCCTCTCTTATGGCGATTCTACCGTCAGGAAACCTGTCATCGAAGCGACAGTGTGTGATGCCGAGTTTCATTTTCGTGCGGACTATGTTTCGCCTCCTTTCGGCCTGTTCTCGTCTGTGGTGAAGATCAACGGAGATGTGGCATGGTGTAGTCCACACGCAAGACTCAAGAGGAAGGGAGAGGGAGAGAGTATTTTCACACCAACACTACAGGGTAGTCTACGCGGGTCTGGTCTGTGTCCACCTAAGTCCTTGCATGAACAGTGGCTCGTGGGGTGTGTGTGGGGGGGGGGGGGGGGGGCACATCCCAGCGCTCGAGATGCTCTGCGCCTCCGGCCGCGAAGCGCTAAGGCCATTCCTGACGGCCCACCTGCCGGCAACATCTCGTCCATCGGGTAGGGTCCAGCGGATAATGCCGGCATTATATTCGGCATTATAAGACTATCCGAGCATTAGAGCAATAAGGAGCATTAGGAAGGAACAAGACGAGCATTATGTCAGGTTTGAGCGGCATGACGAGTTTTATAGTGGATACTGTCGGGAAATCTCATGGTTTTTGGCAACAATCGGCTAACGCCATGACTGCATGAGGTGCAACGCCATGTATTGTACCGGCAAATGACTTTGTGACTGTGAGTGTAGACACCGTCACACGTAACACCTTTTAATACTAGCTTTAGCGCTACATTTACCAGACTACATACAGTAATGTCATTGCTACATAAAGTCTTTATGTAGCAATGTCATGTAAATGTACTTGTGATGTAGCATGCCCAACGTTGCAACTGAGGCTGTTTATGCTTCGAAGTGCACAAAATCCGTAACGATGATTTTAATACGAGGATTTTTTAGAATTCATGGAGAGCCATGGAGACTACGTAGATCTACGCGAAGTGAATATCAAACAGAGGAAGAGGAGTTTCCTGTTAACCCTTTGAGAGCCGATTGAAAATTTCAAAATTCTGCATATTTTCATGTTCTTTGGGACGTAACTTCAGTTCTACTCACTCAATCTTCACAATCTTGGGCTTCCTGGAAAGGTCTCCGCGAGAGGAAGAGACTGAGGTCACGCATGATGACCAGGACGCCATATATCCAGCGCCGGAGAGCAGCGAACTAGCGAAAACTGCTTGAAATGCGTGCACCTTCGTCCTGCTCCAGCATTTTCATTTTTCTTGATCGCAGAGTTTCGATTTTTTCGCTGTGTACCCTTGGAAATACTACCAGTGAAACCCACGCAAATTGGAGTAACTCAGCGCGAGGAAAAGTCTCAAAATTCTCAAATTTCGAGTTGCACTCCCACGCTTTTCAAGTGCCGCGATCGCGGCTGAACTTACGAGCGATTTATTTCAAGAACCGTTGATCGCAGCGCGTCGCGGATGGGTTCTACGGCACGCTGAGAGTTTTCTCTTCGAGGTAGATATTTGGATCGTTGAATTTGAGCTAGTTTTGACCGAGTTACGGCCAGTTGAAGTCTCACAGTCGAGTGTGTAGAATTCTACACATTCAAGTATGGGTCGGCTCTCAAAGGGTTAATAAAAATAATGTGTTATGCCATAGGCTCTGGCCATCGCATGTCTAGCGATACTGAAGTAAACACTAATCCATTGACACAAATTTGGACCTGCACGAAGGAGCGGCTATAAACGGATAGAGCTTGCTCCAAAATTAATAACTGCCTTTGCCGAGTCCAGCTCAGCAGGCTCGAAAAGAACTAGAATTTCTCATGGACGAAGCACCAAGTTGATTTGAGTGCTCAGCAGCGCATGTTTTACTTTCCTGGTGAAGCACGTACAGTTCGTCGTGGACGATTGTAATGCAAGGCCTATAGTCAAGTGCTATCAGAAAAGAAGGGTATTGTGGCCAACTATTTGTCTCCACGCAGCCTCAGGAGAAGAAGACAGCGCAAGCAGAGGGTGTAGAGCGGCAAAATAACTTCTGACCACGTGTGTTCAGGATTTCCGCAAATGGGAGGGATCTCGATCTGAGATCGTCCCTCGGGAACTTGCTTGACGTAAGCTGTTTCAGATGAAGACATTGTTCACGGAGTGGAAGCAGTGACAGCTTGTCTGCAGGCAGGAATATCACTTCCCATGATAAGCTTCCAGCATCCAATTGATCACCAGCAATAATGGTCTCACATCCCACTTCATGGATAAGCAAGGGAAAAGATTTGATACACCCACTATTCAGCTACAGCCCTGCATCAAAGTTGCAATGGAGAGCAGCCAATGGAGACGTGATCATGTCTTATAGTGCTAAGAAGTGGTGGAGCTCGTGAGAGATATTGCAGCAGCTTCAGAGGCAGATTGACTATATACATCCTTTCCTGGAAGTTTGACAATGTGCAGCCTTTCTTCCATTTTTGTCCCAAACCAAGAGCATTATAGCCCTTGTTGGAGCATTATAATCAGCATTATCAGGTAGTTTTTGGAGCATTATACGAACATTTTCGGAGCAATATCAGCTGGACCCTACTGACTAGGAGGAGTGTTGAGACATTCAAACAACTGACACCTAGCTAGAAAAAGGAGAAGGACAAAATGTTACGAGTTATGACTTTAACTGTCCACCAACGTAACCAGATCTTATACAGTCAGCGATTGTGACAAAATGGCACAAAACTGACAAGGAGTACTGAGACATTCGGCGACCTGACACCTAGCTCCAACACTTCTCCAAGGCGCAAACCAACAACCTGCCAACTTGGAAGGCTCAGGTTTGGAAAGGTCCAAGAGGGGAAGGAAAGCGCAACGAAGAAGAGCATGAGCTACGCATGACGGCAACAAGGAATGCCGAAAGTTACTGGAATGATGACGAAATTAGTAAGACAATGGGATTTGGACAAGCCGGCCTTACTACAACTCGACGACGCAAAGCAACAGACCACCCAACTTGGGAGGCTCAAGTTTATGTAATAAACGTAGAAAGGGGAAGCTAAGCGAAGACGAATTGTGACAAACCGAAACGTCAACATCCTACTGAACTCCACTATCATCGCCGGACGTCTCGAGGTCGCCGAATGTCTCAGTACTCCTCGTCAGTTTTGTGCCATTTTGTCGCACTCGCTGACTGTAGATCTGGTTACGTTGGTGGACAGTTAGTCACAACTCGTAACATTTTGTCCTTCTCCTTTTTCACCGTAATTTTAATAAATTGGCTCACCATCCGAGTTGAACCTACATGTAGCTAGAACAATAATAATTGTATTCAATGTGCAGGCCAACTTGAAGTGTTGAAGGGGAAGTTAAGGCAAAAATCAAAATTTCACCAGTTGTAGTCTCCGGGGTGCTGAGTCGAATGATCGTGGTCCGAGGAAGCTGAGACGCTCCTTTCCTACTTTAATCCCAATCGACCTCGCGCACTTCCACCGAAACTGGGTGACTGCGCCCTACTAGATGGGGATTTGTATGCAAAATGTCACTAAAAGCGCCATTTCGTTCTTATAAAAGCATGGATGACCAGGATTGGCCCATATGTTGTAGTCTTTTGGACGCTGAGTCGACTGGTTTTGGTCCGAAAAGGCTGCGATGCGGCTTTCCTCCTTTATTCCCAATCGAACATGGTTGAACAAGCAGTCACGTGCTCCTGCGTACAACAGTCACCTGGTCACTGTGCGTGCAGGGTACAACTTACTAGCCTGTTTGACCTTTTTTGGATCCAGTCCTGTCACTCGAGTTGAACTCGAGTTGAACCTTGGTGTGAAAGTTGTCGCCTGCTGGCATGGTGACCAGGTGATTTTGGGCACCCAGGAGCACGTGACTGCTTGTTCAACCATGTTCGATTGGGAATAAAGGAGGAACGCTGCATCGCAGCCTTTTCGGACCCAAACCAGTCGACTCAGCGCCCAAAAGACTACAACATATGGGCCAATCGCGGTCATCCGTGCTTTTATAAGAACGAAATGGCGCTTTTAGTGACATTTTGCATACAAATCCCCATCTAGTAGGGCGCAGTCACCCAGTTTCGGTGGAAGGGCGCGAGTTCGATTGGGATTCAAGTCGGAAGGGAGCGCCTCAGCTTTCTCGGACCAAGACCATTCGACTCAGCACCCCGAAGACTACAACTGGTGCAATTTTGATTTTTGCCTTAACTTCCCCTTTAAAGGGGAAGTATACCCTAAAATCAAATTTTCACCAGTTGTAGTCTTCGGGGTGCTGAGTCGAATGGTCTTGGTCCGAGGAAGCTGCGACGCTCCCTTCCTACTTGAATCCCAATCGAACTCGCGCACTTCCACCGAAACTGGGTGACTGCGCCCTACTAGATGGGGATTTGTATGCAAAATGTCACTAAAAGCGCCGTTTCGTTCTTATAAAAGCACGGATGACCGCGATTGGCCCATATGTTGTAGTCTTTTGGACGCTGAGTCGACTGGTTTTGGTCCGAAAAGGCTGCGATGCAGCGTTCCTCCTTTATTCCCAATCGAACATGGTTGAACAAGCGGTCACGTGCTTCTGGGTGCCCAAATCACCTGGTCACCGCGCCAGCAGGCGACAACTTTCACACCAAGGTTCAACTAGAGTTCAACTCGAGTGACAGGACTGCACCCAAAAAAGGTCAAACAGGCTAGTAAGTTGTACCCTGCAGGCACGGTGACCAGGTGACTGGTGTACGCAGGAGCACGTGACCGCTTGTTCAACCATGCTCGATTGGGAATAAAAGAGGAACGCTGCATCGCAGCCTTTTCGGACCAAAACCAGTCGACTCAGCGTCCAAAAGACTACAACATATGGGCCAATCGCGGTCATCCGTGCTTTTATAAGAACGAAATGGCGCTTTTAGTGACATTTTACATACAAATCCCCATCTAGCAGGGCGCAGTCACCCAGTTTCAGTGGAAGTGCGCGAGTTCGATTGGGATTCAAGTAGGAAGGGAGCGTCTCAGCTTCCTCGGACCAAGACCATTCGACTCAGCACCCCGAAGACTACAACTGGTGAAAATTTGATTTTTGCCTTAACTTCCCCTTTAACCATTATACGATCGGCCAGTCAAGACTCGACGACTATCCGTCCATGACTTCAACAAGCTGTAATTCACTCATATTCGATCGAATCTGCGCCGTTTTGGTGTGAAAAGAAGCAGGAAAGACCTCAAAGTATCCAAAGGGGTGGGCATACACATGCTGGAGGACAAGGCAAATATCACACAGCAGCAAAGAGCATTGCCGGTTGTAATGAGGTTGTTTCTTTGTTCTTGTTCCTTCACTCTCTCTCTTTACGAATATTGTGATGATATTGTTATGTGCAAACATCTCTGGGCTTGGCAAAGAACGAAAGAAAAGAAATAGAAAATTTAATACAAGCAACAAGTAGAAAAACACACATAACTGAAACAACGAGGGAATGTTGGCCGCACCCTGAGAAACTGATATTATGCATTGTAGGAAAAATACATCCTCTGCGAAACTTTACAGTTGGAAAGAGATTCGGAACGCTCCGTTTATCATAATATTATGTGCTACACGGAGGCCCTATATAGGGCATTACACTCGCACAGCGCCCACAGTATATGCATGTACATTTCTTTCTATTTAGCAATTTTAAAAATTAGTTTTACTGCGGGATCACAGAAGAAGGCGAGCATTGGGGGGGGGGGGGGGGGGTATTATGCCATAATATATGCTAACAATATTTTAATTTATACCAAGCCGAAAGCTGTGCTTGCCCTCCGAATTATGAAAAAAATTAAATGAAACGCAATAATTATGGTCTTTATAGGCACGGGCTGCTCTTGGATGAAGTTGGATGACTTGTCTCACATACATCGCATGTGAATCAATGTTACAGCAGTGAGGGTGTAGAAAACAAGGATAAAAAGGCACACCCTGAGGAAAGCGATAACAATGCTGTCAAGTCTACTACGCAGGATGGCTCGAGCTCAGGCTAAGACATTCCGACTCCACCTACTCGCCACTCTGGTTGTCTCATGTGCGTTACAATGTCAGGTGAAAGATCAATGTGATGGAAGTGAGGGTTTAGAAAACAATGATGACAATGCTATCACGTCTACATCACTGTTGTCGTCACACAGAATGTCTCCAACTCACGCTTCGGCCATTCCGAGTTTACCTACTCACCACCCTCAGGTTCCGGGTCTGCCGACGAATTTGGTTGGCAACCACCATTGTTTCCACTGAAGCTATTGCTGCTGTTGTCGCTAGTGCGAGTGTTGCGTCTGCTGCTACTGCTGCTACTGGTATGGCTACTCTCAACGATGGTTTCCTTACTCGATGTGTCTGCCTGCGCTAATATCCTGGTCACCATTGGCAACACTGTACTGCTGTGACGGGATGATGCGTGGTCATGACCGTTTTCCATGGGACTGTTTTCACGGAAAGAACCTTGCAGGGATTCCAGGCGGCTCGGCGGCTCGGTTATATACTGAGACGATCTCCTCGCATCCTGGGAACTGGATCGTGCCGATTGCTGGCGAGAGGTGGACATGTGTAGGTCGCTATTGCGATGATAACTGCTGGTGTCCATGCTAGCCCTGTAGGCTCTGCTGCCGGGCCGTTCTCTCGGATGAGCGTAACCGTAGCGATGCCAGTAGATACGTGGCGCACACAGTATGACCGAAAAGCTCGTGCTCATCCACAGGCCGAGCAGGAGCACGACTACTGGTCGGAACACCTCGTCGTTATAATACACAACCGCGAACACCAAACAAGCGCCAAAGTCCACAGCGCACACCAGTAGTATTAGCTTCGAGTCGTTGTACTCGTCCGGCAGGTTGCGAGTTTGAAAGACCAGCACCGCCGTCACGATCACAAATATCGACAGTGGCACGAGGGAGAATATCTCGGCCGTAAAATTCGGCTCACAAACGTACGTGGCTGCGTCCGCGCTCACGAGGACAAGTTTAGCAGTTGGCGGATAGAGGAATGATGGCACTGAGCTGAGTGCGTTCGCGACAAGGAACAAGACTAAGACGAGCAGGACTTGACCGGATGCAGACACCAGCCAGCGGCGCCATCGACTAGCCGTGACTAGTTGCAAGGTGTTGAACAGATGGCGCATGCGGTTCGTCTTCATCATGAGAGCGATGAAGCCCAGCGTCGGTACGGAGTACGCGGACTCGCGCTCGAGAGTGCACACGAGATCGGAGCTGCGTGACGAGTGCAGAAATGACCAGTGTACGATGCTGGAGAGGATTGGCGTCAGCATAATGATTATCATATGGGGCAGATTAGCGGCGCGGATTGCCGGAGTTTTGTGGTAGCGTATGAAGTACACCAAACTCGTTACGGAGAAAACGCATGTGATCACACTCCAGGCAATCAAAAAGCCTGTCCAGTGGGAACTCCAGGGGAAACATTCTATCCTCGGCATGACACACTCTGTTCTTGCACCGTTGGCAATAAGTCCAGTGGCGCAGGCGCTGCAGTTCTTGGCGTTCACAGAGCTACTGATTTGACCAGGCGCACACTCTACGCAGCGCCAACAGCAAAACCTCATCGGATCGGCGGAGGGAATCAGGAAAGTCCCCGGGTTGCATGGTGCACTGCACGCGGAGAGAGGAATACCGGATGCTTTCGAAGTTTGCTTTTCTTCACCACTCTGGCGCCTGTCGTGCATATTGATGCACTCGCCCACACCGAACTGGATACAGGCAGATCTGAGCCAGGTCAGGCGCGTAATCCGATCCGGTCCAGCAAAGCCGTCCCAGTTTGCAATAGCCTGTAGACTTGGCAGTCCAGTACCAGTACCAACAGCACCTGCCGTCGGCACACTCAGCATACGAAGCGAGTAGGCGGGGTACGCCGCTTGGGTGTCGGTGAACGTGTGGCAGGGGGCGCGCCGCGTTCCGTTGTGAAAACGGCACGGCACTGTGAACTCTCGCATGGCGCGGCGCAGCCCGTCCGCGGGCACCCTGCCGAGAACCACGGTGCAGTCGCCCTGCTCGCAGAACGGCCTCTCCACGTCCATCACCACCGATATGTTGGTGTACAGACTCAGCAGCCGGATCATCGGCATCGCCATGGTGGGCTGTCGGCGCGGGAAACGCGCCACGGTGTCGTGCGAGCACTGCTTAACGTCAGCCCGTGATTGGTTCTCGCAGCGCAGTGGGTTTGGAAATGTACAATCTCCCTCCTGCTCGATGTAGAGACGTCCGAGTTCCAACGCGGCCATTCCCAGTATGAAGTCCGTAGATCCAAACGTAGCTTTCACTACAACGTCACTGGGTCCCGAATGTAGAAAGACGGCGCTTGGGTCGGGGTAGTAGCCAAATATTGGCATGGACAGGACTGTGTTGGAAAACGCGCTGAAGTCAACTCGATTCAACCAGTCCTCGCTACCCAGCAGGATGCGACCGGTGACATTTTGTCGACCGAGCGCGTGCAGCAGTGCCGCTCCGTCGGCCATGGTGGCGAATACGACCATGGCGCGCGCCTCCGGGTTGTTCCGGATCTGTGCGATGGCCGACCGTATGGAGATCGGGTCGTCCGCCGAGAATCGCGCCTGCACGGCCAAGCAGAACGTCCCACGACGGAACGCCTCCTCCCGCAACAACTTGAAACCTGGTCCACTGTACACCTCGTCTGCTCCACCAAGCAGGACTATGTACTGGAAGCCAAACTCCTCGATGAGATCTGCCAGGGCGACTGCCTGATGATCGTCGGACGGCACTCCTCGGAAGAAGTACGGGTATTCATTTACGTTGTTGAACAGAGTACTCGAGGCCCAGGCGCTCATGTGCAGCACGCGGAACACGGAGAACGTCGGTGAGATGGCGAGGCAGTCGCGACTGGAGGACGGCAGAAGCATATCCTTGACTGCTGGCTCTGACAGGCTTGAGCTTGTGAGGGGAACACGCTCGCCGCTCAGCGAAAAGCGGGCTAGCTGCAGCAGCGTCATGTTCTGCCCGTCGGGATCCGTATCGTGGAGAATATCAAGTAGATCCTGCAGAGTTCGGCAGCCATTCCGACTTATATTTCTGTTGCCGCAATTGGCGGCCGTGTAGCGAAGACTCGTAATGTTAATATCCAGATCCATGATGGGCACATCCTGTGACTGGTACGTTTCCACAGCTGGGGTGTCTTCCAGCGTGAATGCTAGCAGTGACTGTGCCTGAGCGGATGAGAGCAGGTTTGAAGAACACGAGTCCTTAATGAGAATGATAAATGTGGAGCTGAAAATCTCAACGAGTTGAGCCTGCAGTAAACCAACATAGCGAAGACAGAAATTGATCACGACTCGTTGAAATATCTACTATAACAAAAAGAAGTCCAAGGAGTATGACCGACTGTACTCTAGCCTAGGCATTCTTGTCAGTATTTAATTCTGGCATGGTGACACTTAAGATATGTTCCCATTCCCTTGTACTTAACGCTTCCCCAATATCCGTCTTCTTGTCATAGACATTTTCAAAGCGCTAGGTGACTTCCACCGCTTAAACAGTGCTCAAAACCTGCACTTGCACTGCTCAAACAGTGCTCAATACCCACACTTTCACTGCTCAAACACTGTTCTCAACCCGGGGCACAGTTTTCTAAAGCAGACGTCAGAAAGGTGTGCTTAAACTCAGAGTTTCACTTTATTCAATCCTAACGTGCCGGGCCGTTCGGGGCTACCGATTGTTTCTTTTTTCCAAAAGAAAGGACTTACTATTCTCCCACCGACCCTCTTTCTGCAGATAGAATGAAATACATTGAAGTATAATCCAAATATTGATTTAACCCATTGAGGGCTACAGGGCCTTTCATCTGAGGCTCTGAAGAAAATGCTAAAAATAGGGTCAATGTAAAGCTCCACAACTTCATAGTCTAAACAACTAGGTTGTTGAACTCTTGTGAAATGTTGACCAAGGCTATAATCATCACGCTGACCAACTCGATATAGTTCCTAGAAAGGGGAACAAAATGCTATATGACACATAAGTTCATCCAAATTGCGTAAAATACGAAAAAGTCGCCAAATTGAGTTGAATCACCGGACGAAAAAGAAGAAAAAAAGTATCCAAGCGGGATTTGTACCCGCATCCTCTCGTACTGAATGCAGGAAATGTACCGCTCAACTCTGGGGTCTCTTGCAACCCTACGCTGGAACACGGAGCTTAGTACGGTAGGATAGCCTGTCAGCCCGAGTATATTCGGGCTCAGCGCCCTGACGTCATCCTGAATCCCGAATATATTCGGGCTCAGCAGTCAATGGGTTAAAGTGTTGGACGACAAGTCGTGAAATTTACATACTCGTACTTTGTGATTTCAATAATTATTTTCAAAAGCAACCCGCCCCCCCCCCCCCCCCCCAAGCAAAATCTTTTCGTTTCCGATTACAGTCAAAATCAATTGGTGCTTGCAAGTGTGCGTCAGGGGGGGGGGGGGGGGGGGGGTCGCTTGTGTGTGTGTGCATGCATGTGTGTATGGGTCTTGTCTTGCCCAGAACTCCGCCAGTATCACAACGACAGGCGCGCCGGAACCAGTCCGGTCGGTCAGGTCATCACCAGACCAACTGGTTGGTCACCAACGCCTGTTTACTGCTAAGGATAGTACATGTATCCTTATATAGTACATGTATCCTTATATAGTACATGTATCCTTATATAGTACATGTATCCTTATAGTACATGTATCCTTATAGTACATGTATCCTTATATAGTACATGTATCCTTATAGTACATGTATCCTTATAGTACATGTATCCTTATTAGGTGCAATTACTACATGTACAGTCAACTTCGCTAATAACGACTGCGGATATAATGACAATTCGCGAATAACGACATAATTTCAATGCCCAGAGCAAAGTCCCATCCAACTGTAATACATATAATGAGACTTCGGGTATAAGGACACTTTGTGAATAAGGACAGTTTTCTGATGCCCCGCCGAGTGTCGTTATAAGCGAAGTTGACTGTAATGACGACTGGCGAATAACGACAGAATTTCCATGCCCAGAGCAAAGTCTCATCTAACTGTATACATATAATGAGACTTTGGGTATAACGACACTTCGCGAATAACGGACACTTTTCTGATGCCCGGCCGAGTGTCGTTATACGCAAAGTTAACTGTACAGTGAGACCTGTCTAAAGCGACCGTTCAAGGGACCATCAAAACGTGGTCTCTGTTACCAGGGTCATTTGACTGGAAATCACATCCCTTGGTCCTGGGTTCAGTGGTCTTCTAGGACAGGTGGTCGCCTTATCCGAGTGGTCACCTTGACAGGTTTTACTGTATGTCATACACAACAAATTGGTATTGCCGGACCAATCAACACCTCCTACCGGCGGTGCTGGTTACGAAAACACGTTTTGTCCGATTCCTGAAGGGAGTGTGTCATCTTCTTACCACTGGGTCCTGGGATTTATCCCCTGGAGAGTCGAGAGCGAAAGCAAGCGATGCTATCTTCTGGAACGCCTCCCATCCGAGAAAATGTGAACACCTGTTGGTCTCCAATGAGTAGCTGTAAATGGATTCACACATTCAGATGAAGAAATAAAAATAAGCTTGAGGCTCATTACGACATTAGAATTCACATTCCAGCATTCCCATATTTTGTCCTTTCGCTGTCTCCTTTTCAGATGAAAGAGGGAACTACTCAGTACAATAGCTTATCAACAATGTTTAGTGTAAAACTTGGTATAAGTGATCTCGGGTTGTAGGTGAAATACGCAGCAGTCAGTAGTTTACCGTAAAACCGGAAAGTTTAACGACCGAAAAAGTTTTTAACGTTTTTGTAATTTTGGCATGATTATGTCGTGCAGAAAGTTTAACGATGGCTACCTGGCCACCCATCCGTATGCGCATCTTAACACGGACATCTAGCGATAACGTTGTTTTCCAATAAAGAAAAATAATTGGTCGTTAAAACGTTAGACTTTGTGACTCGTTAGACTTTCCGGTTTTACAGTAGTTAGAATAAGGCCAGATGATAAGAAACTGTGTTCGCACACGATACTGCCTGTAGCAACACAGCAAATTCGGTAGCCATGTACATCACTACAGTCCCCGGCATGCGAAGAGATAATACGGAGGATTAGCAAGACGAAATTCGCGTTCGCGTTTGCAAACATTTTTCAGTTCGCGAACTGGATTGCGAACTTTCGCATTTTTCGCTCGGAAAAGTAGTCGGAACACGAATCGCGGATTCGTGTCAGGGCAGTCATTATTAATTTACCACGCTGTACTGTCTGTACACAATGTACGTCGTGTTAACGTCATGCATGTGCGAATTCTGTTTGCTAATCCCTCTCATAACGCGAATTCCGTCACTGAATTCGACTTTCCTTGGAGAGCGAACGCGAACGCGAATTTCGTCTTGCTAATCCTCCGTAATAATAATAATGAGCGACGTGATTTGTATTGTGATACCAATGTAGACGGCTAATGAACGGAACTAACAATGAACCAATGACGTGTGGATACTAAACCTAACAGCAGGAGCGTGAACATAATTATTGTTTTTGTTTACGCTTTTATTAAAGTTTTGTGTTTCTTTCTTGTGACAGCTTCCACAACATTCCGGAAATGTTTTCCTGAATGAAGTCTAAAAGCCCTCGTACTGTGGTTGATTTGCAGAAATATACTGAGACCGGGTTTATTCACAAAGCCAATAGCGTAATATACTATGAATTTATACAGCATTACCTGCCATGGAAGGAGTTGATCATGCCGTGCACGCTGGACCAAATCCTCGTATCCGTCGACGTGCCGCTCCAGACGGTTTGGCAAATCTCCGGGAACCGCTCACCGGTCAGCGTCGGGTGCTGGGTGCCGAGTTGAGCCAGCGCGCACCGCCGTGTGACGATGCCCGCGCACAGCAGCAAAAACAGGGCCAGGGGGAACTCGGAACGCCACATATCACTGTTACACTACCGCAAGTTCACATGTCTGTAATCTCTCTCGAGTGTGACACAACAGGCGCTGCTAAACGTACCACAAGCACTCTTTTTTAGTAACAGCTAGCCGGCCTGTCACAGAAACAACCCGCGTGACACCATGCCATCACCTCACCGACATGTCGACAGCATACTGCAGACTAGTTCTACAATAATGATCTGGCGTCACTAGCACACGCTGATTGCCGGATTATTCCGTTTCTGGCGTGTAGACCATACGAACGTGCCGATATCGAGGTAACTCGCTGGTGCCCGCAAGCGATCAGTGTGGTGTCGGCGTTGCTGGATCCTGAGGCCGCGGTGAAGTAGTTATGAAGTCGGCGGGCTGCACGCAGGGCACCTTGATATGCCGCAATAATTTTAATACACGCCAGCTGAAAATAATTATAGAAAAAATGGGACGACAGTGCGCAGTGTAATTATTATGAGTGGAAAACTATGTAGCGTGGTCAACTAACAATAAGACGTTTAAAAGTTAACAACTTACAGCTGTTGTTGTAAGTAAGTTCTAGCGCTAACCCAGGCTTTTGCCGTCCGATCCGCAGAGAAGATAGGCCCTATCATACACCAGAGGTAGCGCCAACATCATCTACTAGTAGTAGCTAACTTTCCAGTTTAGTTCTCTCTGACTCTGGCTCCTATTTCTACAATGTAGTGTTTGGCATCACGTGATCAGGCAATAATATTAATACTATAACTAAGTGCTTTGCAAGGACTTCTAGTAGTAGTAGAAAACACAAGATATGCGCACAAGTAGAAGAAGTAGCAGAGCACGGCCGGCCCGCGTACGCCACTGCAATATGCTGTGTTTTTGTTTATAAAGAGAGGCTTGAACTAGTTGAAGTGGATGTGAAGCTCCTCCAGCTCCGGCTCCGGATCCTAACCCCATTTGACTGGCGACACTATGCACACTCATGACTATAAGTTATAGTATAACGGTACTGAGCACGAGAGCCTGTGAGAGCACAGCAATATGTCCATGCTGAGGAAGTGGATCTTCAAAGACTTTATTCCTTTAGCCATCTGGGGAGACTCTTCGTTGACCACTGACTTCTGGCTGCACTGCTCATTGAATAATTATAATGTAACTGCCCTGGTGGCCAGAGGCTGAGTGACAATTAATTAATTATTTGTAGAGGTGTACACGTTAGTACTCCTACCCTACCCTGCCCTACCCTGCCCTGCCCTGCCCTGCCCTACCCTGCCCTGGTTCACACAAACTACTACAGTGCCGGACTAGTAAAACCCGTCAAGGCGACCACTCGGATAAGGCAACCACCTGTCTCAGAGAACCACCACAACCAGCACCAAGGAGGTAGTCAGCAGTCAGATGATCCTGGATAAGCCGGCCACTCCAGCACCGGACACATTGTGACCACTGTGAAGGCTCCATGAGCGGTCGCCTTAGCAGGCTTCTGTTTTATAATAATTATTTCAATCCGTGTTAGGTTCTGCTATTGTACAGGTCACATACTACAGTGTATGCCAGCTACATACTGACTGTGTAGGGATAGTTTACATCACTTACTGAAGTATTAGTTTTGCTTTTTGGGTTCAATATCCTTTGTTTTACTAGGTTTGCATTTTCATTCCAGATACAGTAAAACCTGTCAAGGCGACCACTCGGATAAGGCGACCACCTGTCCTAGAAGACCACTGCAACCAGGACTAAGGGATGCTATTTCCAGTCAATTGGCCCTGGATAAGGAGACCACCTGGTGACAGAGACCACGTTTTGAAGGTCCCTTGAGTGGTCGCGTTAGACAGGGTTCACTGTATTAGTTTTACTTAAGTACTAATGATTGCATTGCATTACATTTTTTTATTTTTTTTTATTTTTTTCACCTTCCCGTGGCCAGAGAATATAGGCCAATATGGAGGGAGGGGGCGGTAGCCAGCCATGGCAGTAAACAAAAACAAAGCAAAAATAAATAAAATTAATATTGCACATTACTGGAGGCAAAGAGAAACAAATCTGGATGAAGAATTGGCAGTTATTAGAACACGAGCTTCATGTTGGCCTTGAAATCCTTTAGCGTACAAGACGATTTTACTGATAGAGGCAGGTTATTTTTTTATTGCATTTCCATTCATTGTTTCCACTCTTCATTTTAATATTACGGTTATTGTTCCCGTGAAAGTGGCTGTCACTGTACTAGACATACATGTACAGTAGGGAGGTTTCACTCTACGGAATTACGTATGAAAATAACGTAGGAACTGCACGGAATTTTCATACGTAAAAAATCAGAGCTGTTGCGTTTCGCTCTACGTGAGTTCTCCACGACTGCTAAACATGCGTTGTTGCTTTGGAGACGCGTTGGCTGCATGCGCCTGCCGCATGCACCATGAACCGAAACCGCGTTTCCCTTTTTATTTTGCACGTGGTGTACGGTGTGTGTGCCTTGTGTTTCGCGCAGCTTGAACGTTGCCACGGACAAATGCTGAAAATGCGAAAACATATTTCAAAAAGTCCTACGGAGGACCCAACGTAGGAAACAGCTTTCCTACGGAAATCCGTAGAGAGATTTACGTATGAAAGTTGCCCTCGCTCCCCGGCGCGCACGACATACGGATTTTCATACGTAATTACGTAGAGCAAAACCTCCCTATGATGTACATGTACATGTAGATAACGATTGTACATCTAGCACTCTCTACTGAGAGTAATAATTCAATATCAGAGGGAACATGATTGTAAAGAGAGGTGAAATAGAGATATGTGAGAGGAGGGGATTCCCCATTGTGATGAGCATGAACAAGACAACTCAATGAAAACGATTCATGAAGCATAACTGCAACAACTACTGAGATCAGGGAAAATAAAATAATGCAGAAATATTATGCAGCTGAACAAATGAACGGATGTAATTTCTCCTATCGAAACTTGTGACCAACCCGAAAAAACCCAAATCACATCGGTCCTGTACAGTGTGTGTACATAGCTGTGACAGAGCAGGAAAAACACACAGTAATAATATACCTGAGAGTAAAGTACAGCTGGTGCTTGTGCTGCTGCGGCTACTACTGCTGCTGCTGCTGTTGCTGTTATTGCTACTGCTGCTGGTACTGGTGGTACTGGTGATGATGCTGTCACTACAGCTGGTGCTTGTGCTGCTGCTCCTGCTGTTGTCGCTACTGCTACTGCTGCTATTGCTATTGCTGTGATTGGTACTGGTGATGCTGCTACTGCTGAAGATGATGATCATCCACATCATTAACTAATAGCACCGTGAGCAGCCAGTGTGGGTCAATCTCTACAATAATACAGCAGATATGCACACACAGACAAGCGCACCGATAATCACACACAAACGCATGCATATGCCCACATACACCCCCACATATACACAAACAAAAACACATCAGCACAACATGTGCGCAAAAACACACACACACGCACACACACACACACACACACACACACACACACACACACACACACACGAGAAATGACAGAAGAAATGAATGTCAGCAAGTAAAATCACACATCACAATTTAACAGAAATGACCACGCATCATGATGCACTGAAAGGGAGGGAGGTCAACTGCGGTGTGGACTGTGAGTGTGCTGGACTGGATTGTGACTATAGTAGACATGTGAATCGACCACCCAATGCACATCTGGTCTACTCCACACGGAGTAAATCGGAATAGGACGGCCAAGACAGTTACCTATGCACACCCTACACTTGCTGGGGTCACCAGTATAGACAGCACACTGCTTTGATAGAAGCAGACACTAGATGCAATGGTATCTTGAAGTGAAAATTGGAGACACCCCCCCCCCCCCCCCCACACACACACACAACACACACATGCACAAAACAACTGCACACAATTTCACACTTACCATCTCTAGGCTGACGGTCAGCAGGAAGCAGTACAATCATCTCTGTGTACGAAGCTTCATACTTTAGGCCTTCAATGGCTGCACAGAGCTTTTCGTAGGCAACCGTCCCTCCAGCATGGATGTATCCGATGATCTTGACATTATGGTTTTCTACTGGCTCGTACTTTTCCACGCGCATCAATTCGGTGATTTTGCTCAGACTTTGTAGCACACCCTGTTCCTGAACACTCCTGCGAAACCTTACACAAGGTATTTCGTGCAACTTTGGAAGGATGTACGTAGTGAAAGTGCCTGTGTCAAATGGATTATCTGCAGTGGGCCACAAACATCAAAAAAACATACAACGAGAAATGGATTCACAAACGATCTCCACGTTTCGCCAAAGGCCCAGCAGTCGTTCATACATTTCATAAAACAAGTCTGTACCGTGTTTTCCAGCACATAAACACCCACGTGTGTAGTCACGAAGCACAGACACCTACACTAAGTACCTTATAATAGTATAGCACCATTCACACAGAAACCATCGGAAAATCCAATGAGAGTTTCGAAAAAATTTCTAAACGTCTCATTGTATTTCCCGATGGTTTCCGCACAGTGTATTGGGTAGAGCAGAGCGGGACTTGGTCGGACAAAGCGGAGGTGGACGGGCACTACAGAGGTGGAGGTGGAGTAGGACATAGAGGTGGTGGGGCAAAGTGGAGGTGATGGGGAAAAGAGGAGGTGGCGTAGAAAAGCGGAGATGTGGGTGAAGGTGGTGTGTTTGGGCAGTACTGCTTGAAACTGTTCTGTACGGAATATTCTGGGGACTTTTTATAACCTTGGGATAATCATGATGCCGAGCATTGTGCTTCTTGTGCCTTCTTCACATACCTGTCCTCTCTCCCGCTCCTGATGGTGCTGAGACTGTGGCTGTGACTGTACATGTGGCTGTGTTTGCTGTAGCCTCAGCTTCTGTTAAAACAAGGAGAGAGATGAAGAGAAAACTAGAGCTATTAATGGGTACTAAAGACTGAAAGATTTCTTAAAACACGTTGTATATAGCACGAAGTTCTGTCTAGTTCTGTTCTGTCTGGCTGATTGATCATCGTGAGTGTGAAATAGCAGAGACTGGGGAGCAAAAGTGACTCACCCTGGAACAGATTGTACTGGTCAGAGTCCACGATCAGCTTGTCAGCAATGTGCATGGCGTGCAGGTGTGTTCGGAGTATTACCATGCTGCAAATCAAAACATTTTAAAAATACATACGCACAGAACACAGGCATGCCCGCAGCATTGAAAACAACATACACCCGCTTTTACACACGCAGGCTCGCATGTACCAACGCAAGCACGCGCACACAGACATACACACACACAACACACAAACACACACACACACACACACACACCGACACAAGCAAGCACACACATACAGAAGTAGAGATGAAAACCATTGTCACAAATACAGACCGTCTAATGTATGGTGATTACCCATATTCCATCGTAACATTATGTGATAGCAGAATACAATATACACTTCTTAGGTACTGCAGAGTTCAGTGGAGTTCTCGAGAGAAATTTCCCCAACAAATAGCCTACGATCGATTCATCACTATGACAAAGATAACCAACTTAAAGGGGAAGTCCAGTGAAAAATTTATATTTCAGGGTCGGTAGAGTTTCGGGCGCTGAATCGAATGGTGTTGGTCCCACGTGTCTCCGACAAAGCGTTCTCGAGATATTTCCGTTTGAATAACTGAGTTTCAGGGGCTGCGCCATGACGTCACGCGGCCGCGCCACACCCTCCGCAACGTCATAGCGTGCAGCTAGGTCAAAAGGAGTGCGTGAAAGCAATAGTGTCAGTGCTTTTTCAAATGATTTGGCGACCGATAGTGGTTGGTGCAAGCGACCTCAAAGACGTAACTCCTTGTGAGAGAGGATGCAGCCATGGCTGACCTTCATGAGTTCGGTCTGGGGCTGAGAACCCCGGTATTCGGCTGAAGAAATGGCCGCGCGGGCCGGTCAAGAGTGAGCGCTACTGAGTTTCCGACTGATGAAGAAGCAGCAGCTATTGCAGACAAGCCTGATATAATTATCAGATCGCTGGAGAGCAGAGTCGCCAAAATGGAGAAGAGTGATGCGAGTGCTCTAAATGTTGTTCCTTACCGATTCGCTTAGACTCCAGTAGCCTGCCACATGGTGATGTTTTGGTGCGAACTTGGCATATTTCGGACTACTCAATCGGAGAACAGTGCAGGCTCTTTGAACCACGGGCACGACACTTCGCTCGCAGCGCTACGGGATCTGAAAGTTCTAGGTCCAGGAGCTGTTCGCTGTTTTTGTCACTTGTCACGGTTGTGCACTCATCGCTGTAGCATAAAATAATGAGGCGGGAGCGGAAAACAAAAACTTTCTTTCTCAAAGCACAACCACCGGCACCGGCAAAGGAGAAACGCACGTTCTCTGACTACATGACTGTACACGACTGATACGAGTGTAGCACATGACAAGTCCGTGTGTTGACTAGTTTTCTGAGTCTTGTGTCTCGAGTCTTGTTGAATGTTGTAGCTAGCCCAGCACGGCAGTGCGGGAGTAGTTCCGTGTGTGATGAGTTTGTTGACTACAAAAACTACAGCTAGCATGCACGCAGCGCATTGCTAGAGCCGTAGAGGCCAGTGCATGCCGACGGAAAAAGTCCAACTCGGAAACGGCTAAAATACGGTGTAACGTCGAGGTTTACCGAGCTGAAAATCACAGGGTACGTAGTGTTTGTAACGCTGAATCGAATGGTCTTGGTCCGAAGAAGCAGCGACAAACGGTTCCCCAATCGAACGCGCTCCGAATATTGCCATTTTGTACACAACTAGATGGTGTGGCTACTTGGCTGCATGCTGTGACGTCATCACCTGGATCTGGGTGATGTGCGCTCAAATTCACATATGTTCGATTGGGCGTATCTGACGAACCATAGGCCGCAGCCTCCTCGGACAAAGTCGACTCAGCGCCCCGAACTCTACGGACTGAAATTAAAAAATTTCACGGGACTTCCCCTTTAAATTAAGAAACATTATACTCACTAGGAATCCTGGCCAAGGAAGGACTTCTTGTTTTCAGTCGAGAAGCTACCATCCTCCAATGGAATGTCTGTTAGAAGACATTATAGACAAACATAACACATACAAATAGATGGGGGGGGGGGGGGGGGTGTACAAGACAAACACTGGAAGTGCCGGAAACATGGACTAGAACAGGAATTATAAAATTAATCCTCGGCTCTCCAACCGAGTCTACCCTAGAACAGGAACAGTGACATTATCACAATAGCATGTGTATAAACATGCATGCAAGTAAAGGTATGGACTCGGATGGCGAGCCAAGGGTAAATATATAGAAAAGAAAAAGGATCACATGAGCTGATTGTTTAGTAACTGGTACATGGTGTTAGCGAACATTATAGTGCAACTTGTAGTTCCTTGGTCCTTTTCTTTTCTGCAAGTACATGTACTCTTCATTGTTTCTAACTGACAAACAAACATATCAATACACACTACAGTCAAAATAAACACCGTACATAAAATCGTCATCACATTCAGCTTTTGCACATAAATCGGTGGGCAAGTTTTATCTTCTTCGCTATTGTTTCGGTCATGCAGTAACTCTATTGATTGCGCTACCAAATATGGTGATGACAGGGCTTCTTCCAAAATCATGGACCATGAAGGATTGTATTTTCAACAGGATTTTGCCGAATTCAGTCAGGTTGGGTATCGACAAGTTGGCTGCAATGTGGACACAAAAACTATCTTGAGTCAAAATTTTGTCAAAGTTATTTAGTTCTGAGACTATATCGGGGAATAAATTTGAAGACACCACTGGAGCTGTACTTATGGTTGATTCAAATGGTGGTACATACACACTTGGCAACATGGCGGTAAACACACGCCTGCGCATACACGCTCTCTAGGCTGCAAAGTTATTCTGACACTGAGCTATCCTTCTCACCACCACAAGCGGTTCGTGCCTGGCGCCTAGTCGATGCAGGGTTGGCGGTATCCGACATAGCAGGCTGGTACTTCAGGTAGTGCATGGCACCTGGAAGATGACACAGCAACGCCAAAGGTCGACTGTCCCGTACATTTCGTCCCCGCTGGACTCATCAGGCAATCTTCCTCTTGGCGCTGATGGTGGTGAGAAGAGAGCTCTGTGCCGGAATAACTGTGCAGCCTAAAGAGCGTGCGTGGGCAGGCGTGTGTTTACCGTTATACTGCCAGGTGTGTATCTACCATCATTTGAATCAACTCTATCGGCTTAAATTGGGTTTGAAAAAAAAAGGCAGAGATATTCAGCTCATGAATGGATTGTAGACAAAATGAATATACATGATACATAGACTCACTCTCAATCTGACAACGAATACGCTCTTCCTGGTTGAAACGACGTTGTTTGTAGGTGATGATGTTAGGAAATGCGTTCAAGAGCTGTAAAAGCACAGATATGCACGCACATACACACACGCCCGTGCACACACACACACACACACACACACACACGCGCGCGCGCACGCGCGCGCACACATGCACACACACACACGCATACCTCAGACCTCAGACATGCCCATCGCGGAAGCGATGATAGCGAACAGCTATGTTAGACATAGCAACTTGTGCTGGGATTACACCATTCAACAGCTTGCAAGGATGATGAATTGACCGCCACTATTTTTAGCCTGGTATCCACCACACAGCTGTTTGAAGTGACTTACACACACACACACACACACACAAACACATACATACACACACACACACACACACACACACATTATACATATAAACACAAGACAAATGAAAAAGAAGCATGGAAAACAAAAACTCCTCGGGAGAACAAAGCATCGAAGCATAATTCAATATTAAACAATCGACGAGGAGACAATAGTCGTAAAATGGCTATAAAAAAGATAAATTGTGCACTCATAACAACAGCAAAAATGAAGAAAGTTAAAGGGGAAGTTAAGGCAAAAATTAAAATTTCACCAGTTGTAGTCTTCGGGGTGCTGAGTCGAATGGTCTTGGTCCGAGAAAGCTGAGACGCTCCCTTCCTACTTGAATCCCAATCGAACTCGCGCACTTCCACCGAAACTGGGTGACTGCGCCCTACTAGATGGGGATTTGTATGCAAAATGTCACTAAAAGCGCCATTTCGTTCTTATAAAAGCACGGATGACCGCGATTGGCCCATATGTTGTAGTCTTTTGGACGCTGAGTCCACTGGTTTTGGTCCGAAAAGGCTGCGATGCAGCGTTCCTCCTTTATTCCCAATCGAACATGGTTGAACAAGCGGTCACGTGCTCCTGGGTGCCCAAATCACCTGGTCACAACGCCAGCAGGCGACAACTTTCACACCAAGGTTCAACTCGAGTGACAGGACTGCACCCAAAAAAGGTCAAACAGGCTAGTAAGTTGTACCCTGCAGGCACGGTGACCAGGTGACTGGCGTACGCAGGAGCACGTGACCGCTTGTTCAACCATGTTCGATTGGGAATAAAGGAGGAACGCTGCATCGCAGCCTTTTCGGACCAAAACCAGTCGACTCAGCTTCCAAAAGACTACAACATATGGGCCAATCGCGGTCAACCGTGATTTTATAAGAACGAAATGGCGCTTTTAGTGACATTTTGCATACAAATCCCCATCTAATAGGGCGCAGTCACCCAGTTTCGGTGGAAGTGCGCGAGTTCGATTGGGATTCAAGTAGGAAGGGAGCGTCTCAGCTTCCTCGGACCACGACCATTCGACTCAGCACCCCAAAGACTACAACTGGTGAAATTTTAATTTTTGCCTTAACTTCCCCTTTAAGTTCCATAACGTTTTCTTGTGACTTTCATCAGTGGAACGCTGTCACATAAAAATACAATCACTAAACCACACACTTATATACATGTAGCTGATACGGTTTCAGGTAGAACTACAGCAGCCAGCAAGTACAAAAAGCGAAGTTTGCACCTTTGCAATCTGTGAATATAGTGTATGTGAAAAAGGTAGTGGCAGATGAATGTGATACTGTGTGAATGAATGTAATGGTGCGTGTGTATTACTTGAAGAGTGTGAGTGATACAACGTTTTCTTTCTGTTTACATAGCACAGGGTTACGAGTACGAATATACAAAGCTTCCAACACCTGCAATTGCTTGAAGAAACGTGCGCAACAAATAACACTAAACCAGGAATTGTCAAACACCTTACGACATTCTGGACAGTACTGGACACCAAATGCTTGTACACTGCAGACTTCCTCTTGCTAACATCAAACTCCCCCTCATCACTACTCTCGATTCAATATTAATTAATAATTATACATGTATTATCCTTCTGTCTACCTTGGCTAAAGTCATTAAAAATTATAATATTATTTGAAACACACCTCTTAGGGGCCGTCCGTAAATGTCGATAGTTTTACAATCCGTGAAATTTTCGTACCTGGGTGGTGGGTGCAGCCGAAATTCAAAGTAAATAAAATATCGATGACACGCGGACCTGGCGCCCAGTACTGCGTGTGCGTGGGTCTGCGTGCGTCGAACCACACGTACGCGTAGATTGTTGTCTCCAAAAAATGTAGTGGAGATCGAAACTCTTGAAGCAAAAGAAAGAGGGAAGTTTGTCAGATATTATTCACAAGTATAATTATTGCACAATTATTCGAAGTATCACAATACCTGATTAATTATTTGAAATCCACATCGAAGAATTGCTACATCGCCAATGGTTTGAACAGTTCTCATGTGGAGCGTGGCCTAACGAAAATAGCACGGCAGACTACTTTGTTTGGTACAGCTGCCAAAAAAGATAAGTTTTTCAAAGAGCTTGACAGCCCTGGTGAAGACGACGATGGCTACTACGCCGTCATCGAGGCCTTGTGGACTGTTGTAGGTACAGTACATGTGTCATCAATATTTTTATTCCGTAAAAAGTAGGGGGGTGGGTGGTGGGTCCTGGTTACTTTGTAAAATTCACGGATTGAAAAAACTATCGACATTTACGGATGGCCCCTTATACAGGTCCTCCCTCGTTAGTAGATAATCTCTGGGCCATCGAAAAAGTTATCTTATAACGAGACTTATCTTGTAGCAGGACTTGCAGCTAAAGGTGAAATAGGCACCACTTCGTACTTACCGGGGCTACCCTCGATACAACATAAATTATTGATGCTTCAACTCGTTATAAGATAATTGAAAATCTCCAACATAACTCTTCCTTGGATGCAAAGGATCGTCCATATTCACGAATACATAGACATCATACTTTTCCTCGTTCTGCTTTATCCTACATGTTTTGGCCTTGGTCCTGCATGGTTAATATTATCTTATACTGAGGGTTTGGCACTCCAGGGACCTGGGCAAAGGGTCGTTATAACAGATTTTATGTACTAACGGATTATGCTGTAACCGGACCTGTAAACAGTTGTATAGACCACGTTTCGCCAGGGGGATTTCAGATTTCTATTTACTAACGGGGTTTATGTACTAACCGGACTCGTTATAATGAGGGAGGACCTGTAGTCCTGCCATTATCCAAAAAGGCAGTTATCTCCTGTTTTCAAGCAAAAACTCCAGATAACTGACACGAGGAACTAAAAAAACAGTATCAAAAACTTTCAAACGAAATTGTCACTCACCATGTTCTCATTGTCCACAAGCATCCTGCAGATCTCTTTGCAGAAATTGGCGAATGACGAAGAACAGCAGTGCTGTGCTAACAGTAACACGCTAAATATCACACTGACAGTGGATGTATTCTGACGCCCTTTTCTGCGCCACGCTGACAAAACCAGTGAGGTATTCAGCTGAATGGATCCGGCGGACAACACTGATGTGGCAGCAGCAAGCTTGCTGATTTCGCTCTCACTCACGTCTACATGCGCTTGGAGGTCGCTCAGGAATGCAGAACCTCGCAAGCTCTCCAGTCGATCAGTACTTTGAGCAGGTAGCATACTGATGTGCGTGGCAGGAACGTAGTTGCGATCTAGAACGGAGTCCACGAAAACATCGGTGGCTTTGCTTTGCGCGCTGTGTTGGCAGCACGAACGACGGCTTCGGATGAGTATGCACCAGCTGAACAGATTGCAGGTGGTGAAGGTGATTCCTCGATGAGCCGCTGAGCGCTGCATGCTGCTAGCCTCAAGCTGAGTACAGATAAGAGGGCTCTACTGCATTTCTTGACCAGATCACGCAAGAGAGAGCTTGAAATAACCAGTACACATGGTGAACTGCTTTACTTGTACCTACTGCAACTGGACGTCACTACAACACAACAACACCTACATCATATCAGTACATGCCTCTGACTTTCACTTCGAAAAATTATTTTTTTAATGTAAAAATAATGATGTGTAAACTTTTCTAAGCACTCGCAGACTCCATTGCAGCCATTCACACATTATAATTTATAGGGTACATGTACCTCACTTCAAACTCTCCAACTACGGTCTCTTCGCTGCATACATGTACGTTCACTTCACTTCCAAAAAATATTAGATACAAAATTGGAATGCACTCCACTTGTAATTGTGCATTCCATTTGTATCTAATTTTATATTTTTTGGAAGTGAAGTGAACGTATACAGCGAAGAGACCGTAGTTGGAGAGTTTGAAGGGAGGTACCCTATAATAATGATGTGTCACAAAAATAATAATCTTCGGGCCGGGGTGCTGAGTCGAATGGTCTTGGTCCGAGAAGGCTGAGACGCTCCCTTCCTATCCTACTTGAATCCCAATCGAACTCGCGCACTTCCACCGAAACTGGGTGACTGCGCCCTACTAGATGGGGATTTGTATGCAAAATGTCACTAAAAGCGCCATTTCGTTCTTATAAAAGCACGGATGACCGCGATTGGCCCATATGTTGTAGTCTTTTGCAAGTTTTGGACGCTGAGTCGACTGGTTTTGGTCCGAAAAGGCTGCGATGCAGCGTTCCTCCTTTATTCCCACTCGAACATGGTTGAACAAGTGGTCACGTGCTCCTGGGTGCCCAAATCTCGAGACGAGTTCAACTCGAGTAGTGAGTCCGAGTGCAGACACACACACACAGGACTGCACCCAAAAAAGGTCAAACAGGCTAGTAGTAACTTACTTGTGCCCTGCAAGCACGGTGACCAGGTCACGCAGGTGACTGGTGTACGCAGGAGCACGTGACCGCTTGTTCAACCATGTTCGATTCCGTGCTTTTATAAGAACGAAATGGCGCTTTTAGTGACATTTTGTATACAAATCCCCATCTAGTAGGGCGCAGTCACCCAGTTTCGGTGGAAGTGCGCGAGTTCGATTGGGATTCAAGTAGGAAGGGAGCGTCTCAGCTTTCTCGGACCAAGACCATTCGACTCAGCACCCCGAAGACTACAACTGGTGAAATTTTAATTTTTGCTTTAACTTCCCCTTTAATGACTAGGCCACCTAGTTCGTTGTTTCGGGTCACTTCACTCATCCGGACCAGGGTCGGTCGGTCGGCTTTATTTTATTTTTTATTTATTTTTGGTTACTGCGGTGTGCATACAATCATGATGATGTGTCGTGTCCGTGTGTTTCTATCTGTATTGTATTCCGTCTGCTCCTACATGTATCTTTGTCAAGTGTTTGCCGTGGCGTCGATGTGTCTCGTCTATGAATAGCGTTGGGAAACCTATCACTATTCATGCTTTGCTGGTTTGCTGCTCGCTCGCTTCGCTCCTTCAGCTTGCACGCTACTATAATTATAGCAGTATATAGGTCGATGCTTTGCGTCGATGGGTTGTTGTTGTTCTTGTTGCTTCTCTGTTGCTTGGAATTTGGTCCTAGAGTGTAGCTTTGGTCTTCTTGTGTGGTGAGGGTGAGGAATGGGTATCTGGACTCCTGGTATATTTCCGTAAAGAACCTGGAATCGTAGAATCCTGAGATATGTCTGGCCCACTCCCCGGTCATGACATTTGGCGACCACGCCAGGATGTCCAGTGCCACTAACATTCCGAACCCTCGGCAGCGAGAGGGAGCGCTGCCAATAGCCATCGCCACCATCACCAACGCGTCCGTCCTGGGTACGACGATAAACTGCACCCTGGCGACCGCGGTTGGTCACCATCACCAACGCGCCCGTCCCGGAGCATGACGATAAACTGCTGGACGTAGCCAGAGCTGGAGAGGAGGTACATCGAGGAAGTCAAGATGAAGGCAACACGCAAACGGGAGCCGCGGATTTCAAGTGAAGTTAGTTCGGGTCAGTTACCAGTTCCTGGACACGTTTCTGGTCTTGTCACCCGTCTAGTCTTGATTTGTCTTATTATAATAGTTCATAGTAGTGGTTGCGACTTCGGCGATGATTTGTAAGAAAGGTTTGCTCCCCACACCGGAGCTCGCGCTATTCCGCCGACTTTACTTGACACTTGACTGACTCACGACTGCCATCCAGAGCACACGAGAAGTCCATCGAACCTTCGACTCGGCAAACCTGCAAGAAAGCACCACTCCCTGCTCAATACACAGTGTTTCGGGGAATTCACCCCTCATCAGTTGAGCTTGAGTAGGCTGAGGAAGATTGTGCCTGAAGAGCACCACTTATATACATGTAGTGCTCTCCAGGCACAAACATCACCAGGGATACAAACTTACAGAGACGCTCCGCTTCCAGCGCGATAAACACCTCGTGAACACCAGATAGCATCGTGAGTCAGTGTCGCTCCTGGACGGTGAGACAGACGTCGAGGACCCTCGGTCATTCGCAACGCTGTCACCTCCAAACCAACTAGTCGCAAGCCCGCGCTGGGCACAACAGTACGAAGTAGTGGTTGCGACTTCGGCGATGATTTGTAAGAAAGGTTTGCTCCCCACACCGGAGCTCGCGCTATTCCGCCGACTTTACTTGACACTTGACTGACTCACGACTGCCATCCAGAGCACACGAGAAGTCCATCGAACCTTCGACTCGGCAAACCTGCAAGAAAGCACCACTCCCTGCTCAATACACAGTGTTTCGGGGAATTCACCCCTCATCAGTTGAGCTTGAGTAGGCTGAGGAAGATTGTGCCTGAAGAGCACCACTTATATAGTGCTCTCCAGGCACAAACATCACCAGGGATACAAACTTACAGAGACGCTCCGCTTCCAGCGCGATAAACACCTCGTGAACACCAGATAGCATCGTGAGTCAGTGTCGCTCCTGGACGGTGAGACAGACGTCGAGGACCCTCGGTCATTCGCAACGCTGTCACCTCCAAACCAACTAGTCGCAAGCCCGCGCTGGGCACAACAGTACGAAGTAGTGGTTGCGACTTCGGCGATGATTTGTAAGAAAGGTTTGCTCCCCACACCGGAGCTCGCGCTATTCCGCCGACTTTACTTGACACTTGACTGACTCACGACTGCCATCCAGAGCACACGAGAAGTCCATCGAACCTTCGACTCGGCAAACCTGCAAGAAAGCACCACTCCCTGCTCAATACACAGTGTTTCGGGGAATTCACCCCTCATCAGTTGAGCTTGAGTAGGCTGAGGAAGATTGTGCCTGAAGAGCATCACTTATATAGTGCTCTCCAGGCACAAACATCACCAGGGATACAAACTTACAGAGACGCTCCGCTTCCAGCGCGATAAACACCTCGTGAACACCAGATAGCATCGTGAGTCAGTGTCGCTCCTGGACGGTGAGACAGACGTCGAGGACCCTCGGTCATTCGCAACGCTGTCACCTCCAAACCAACTAGTCGCAAGCCCGCTCAACTGATGAGGGGTGAATTCCCCGAAACACTGTGTATTGAGCAGGGAGTGGTGCTTTCTTGCAGGTTTGCCGAGTCGAAGGTTCGATGGACTTCTCGTGTGCTCTGGATGGCAGTCGTGAGTCAGTCAAGTGTCAAGTAAAGTCGGCGGAATAGCGCGAGCTCCGGTGTGGGGAGCAAACCTTTCTTACAAATCATCGCCGAAGTCGCAACCACTACTTCGTACTGTTGTGCCCAGCGCGGGCTTGCGACTAGTTGGTTTGGAGGTGACAGCGTTGCGAATGACCGAGGGTCCTCGACGTCTGTCTCACCGTCCAGGAGCGACACTGACTCACGATGCTATCTGGTGTTCACGAGGTGTTTATCGCGCTGGAAGCGGAGCGTCTCTGTAAGTTTGTATCCCTGGTGATGTTTGTGCCTGGAGAGCACTATATAAGTGGTGCTCTTCAGGCACAATCTTCCTCAGCCTACTCAAGCTCAACTGATGAGGGGTGAATTCCCCGAAACACTGTGTATTGAGCAGGGAGTGGTGCTTTCTTGCAGGTTTGCCGAGTCGAAGGTTCGATGGACTTATCGTGTGCTCTGGATGGCAGTCGTGAGTCAGTCAAGTGTCAAGTAAAGTCGGCGGAATAGCGCGAGCTCCGGTGTGGGGAGCAAACCTTTCTTACAAATCATCGCCGAAGTCGCAACCACTACTTCGTACTGTTGTGCCCAGCGCGGGCTTGCGACTAGTTGGTTTGGAGGTGACAGCGTTGCGAATGACCGAGGGTCCTCGACGTCTGTCTCACCGTCCAGGAGCGACACTGACTCACGATGCTATCTGGTGTTCACGAGGTGTTTATCGCGCTGGAAGCGGAGCGTCTCTGTAAGTTTGTATCCCTGGTGATGTTTGTGCCTGGAGAGCACTATATAAGTGGTGCTCTTCAGGCACAATCTTCCTCAGCCTACTCAAGCTCAACTGATGAGGGGTGAATTCCCCGAAACACTGTGTATTGAGCAGGGAGTGGTGCTTTCTTGCAGGTTTGCCGAGTCGAAGGTTCGATGGACTTCTCGTGTGCTCTGGATGGCAGTCGTGAGTCAGTCAAGTGTCAAGTAAAGTCGGCGGAATAGCGCGAGCTCCGGTGTGGGGAGCAAACCTTTCTTACAAATCATCGCCGAAGTCGCAACCACTACTTCGTACTGTTGTGCCCAGCGCGGGCTTGCGACTAGTTGGTTTGGAGGTGACAGCGTTGCGAATGACCGAGGGTCCTCGACGTCTGTCTCACCGTCCAGGAGCGACACTGACTCACGATGCTATCTGGTGTTCACGAGGTGTTTATCGCGCTGGAAGCGGAGCGTCTCTGTAAGTTTGTATCCCTGGTGATGTTTGTGCCTGGAGAGCACTATATAAGTGGTGCTCTTCAGGCACAATCTTCCTCAGCCTACTCAAGCTCAACTGATGAGGGGTGAATTCCCCGAAACACTGTGTATTGAGCAGGGAGTGGTGCTTTCTTGCAGGTTTGCCGAGTCGAAGGTTCGATGGACTTCTCGTGTGCTCTGGATGGCAGTCGTGAGTCAGTCAAGTGTCAAGTAAAGTCGGCGGAATAGCGCGAGCTCCGGTGTGGGGATCAAACCTTTCTTATAATAGTTCATAATGATAGTAACACAGAAGCAATCCCTGCAGGCTGACCAATAGTTTGTTCGAACGTAGTTGTAACGGCATAACCTATTTTTCTAACACTGCTGTGGCGGAGAGTCTGTGCAAGACTGGCGCATTATGTTTTCTTTGGTTCTTGGGTCGGAAGAGGTTGGTTCCTTCCTTTCAAGTTTTCAAGAGTTTTATTATTTTGCTTTCTTTTTCAGTGCCGTTACGTTTCTT
The DNA here is from genome assembly GCF_964019385.1 of Sycon ciliatum. NCBI lineage: Eukaryota > Metazoa > Porifera > Calcarea > Leucosolenida > Sycettidae > Sycon > Sycon ciliatum. The sequence goes on from NC_088652.1 coordinate 16,921,672, forward strand.
CTGTTACGAGGACGTAACATGTTCGTAGGCGGGGGATATGTCGTGTCCGTGTGTTTCTATCTGTATTGTATTCCGTCTGCTCCTACATGTATCTTTGTCAAGTGTTTGCCGTGGCGTCGATGTGTCTCGTCTATGAATAGCGTTGGGAAACCTATCACTATTCATGCTTTGCTGGTTTGCTGCTCGCTCGCTTCGCTCCTTCAGCTTGCACGCTACTATAATTATAGCAGTATATAGGTCGATGCTTTGCGTCGATGGGTTGTTGTTGTTCTTGTTGCTTCTCTGTTGCTTGGAATTTGGTCCTAGAGTGTAGCTTTGGTCTTCTTGTGTGGTGAGGGTGAGGAATGGGTATCTGGACTCCTGGTATATTTCCGTAAAGAACCTGGAATCGTAGAATCCTGAGATATGTCTGGCCCACTCCCCGGTCATGACAGATGCATATCCAATGGCTTTTGTCCATCAATCCAGTCTATCAAATCTTACTGTAGACGATCCAGCGCAGTCATTGTCCCATCAGATCCAGGACCAGATCTTTGCCTCGCTGGCAAACGAGTCTGACGAGCAGCTCTCAGTGAAACCTTTGTCCAGGAGCGACGCGGTGCTAGTGGTGGCGGAGCTGATGCTGTTTCAGGACCGATTGCGGATCGGAGATACATGTAATAGAAGACAACCAGTTACCTCGTCACCAAGCGCTGCATCCTGTCATTTGGCTGCTTCTGAGCTTGAGGTCAATGTCTGGAATGCTATTATTACAGTCCATTTCAAAACTATAGACGCGTAGTGTTTTGCAAAATTCGATGGGATTATAAATATTTTTAGTGTTTTCTCCAGATTCCGTCTCTGCATCGCTTCACAATTCTGGCTATACACATGTACTTTGTTTTTGCTACAATTGAAGTTTATTTTTAGGCCAGGTTTTCCTGTTTTACATGTAATTTCTGTTCTGAAGGGTTTGACCAGTTTCTTTCGGATTTTTGCTAGTCCTGAGACAGTGCTGCGCCCAGACCATCGCGGGTGCATTTTTGTATGGGTCCTGGTAGCCTCGTGGTTTCGATCCGTGATTTCCAGTACAAGTGTGGGGCATTCGAATCCCATCCCGTCTCCTGCCTTTTTTCTCTTCTTTTCTGCATGTTTTGGATCTTGTTGGGTGAATACAGTATGACTCGTAGAGATGATAATTATATTTTCTCTTTTTGATTTGATTTGAGCCTCCCTGTTCCCTTCGCCTGACACAACGAGTGACAGTGGTTTCACTCACGCCAGTTGCAAGGTGAGTTCGACGACGATGATTTCGGATACTCAAGCGTCAATCAAAATCCAGCTCTTGTTCGAAGAAACAATGAACACGACTAATCATATCTTTCTCGGTATCACTGATATTCTTACGGGCCTTGGAAGCCATTACAGTCAGGCACTCAGAAAATGCAAACAAGAAGAAGATTCACTTGAGACTTTCATTTCTTTGAGACTTTCCTCACACCTTTTCTTTTGCGACTTTGCGTGTTTTGCATCTTTTGTTTTCCCGCGGCGACGAAGAAAAACCTGAAAAACACATCTGAAAACCAGAAAACACTCATGCAAAACTCACGGCTGTCGTGCGCACGTACGGCTCGTACGTATGAGTTCACGCGTCTATAGTTTTGAAATGGACTGTAGGATCGCGTGTGTGTAGTCGTACATTTGCATGCACAATATAAAAATAACATTTTGCGGTCAGGTGAATAAAGACGGTCGGTCGGGTGACCAGAAGCAACGAATAAATTCTGGGTGTCTCTATGTTGTTTCTCATTGAGAAAATTAATGAGATGATACACATCAAAATTCTTTTTAACTTTCCTAGGGCCTGAAAGAGCAGAATAATACTGACCATGAAATGGCAGAGGCATACATAGGGTAGGGCGGTTCCCGGGGTGCACGGGAACCAGGACAATGATCCGATATGGGTACTGGGAAAATGATCCAGGACCCGTTCAGCGCATGTACATGTACATGTACATGTATGCAGTGCAGTCTGCTTGGCCAATTGGAGAGGCTGTACTGTCTGTGCCCGTGGTCAGTCACGTTGAAGAGCACTGCCTGTCTGCATGGTGTACAGGTGAGTTCCCAGTGTGCTGCTGTACCACCAACGTGTCGACAGATCGTCAATTTCTTTTACGGGCAAACAAAACACAATTTGCAATTTATGGAGGATCTAGGAGTAGAACACAATTCAATCACTGAAAACAATTGCATGAAAGGAAGAATGTGATATTAGTATCATGTAAATTGGAACCCTACAGTACTCAAACACTGCTAAATGCAATGCAGCGAGCACTGTCATAGAATAAGATAAGGTGATAATATGGTCATAAAATATGAATGCCATACACTCTCCCAGAAAGGAAACACGCTATGAGAAGTGACATAATGTACTTAACAATTTCAAACTCCGGCACACCTCCGGTAACGACCCACAACCTACTCTCGGCCATCGCCAAGGGGCGCAAGGCATTGTCAGGGCGATGATACGCCGAGCGCGCTCCTCCTAAACGAACATGATGGCTGCGCGAAGCAGCGCAAACGATAGCCGACATCACAGGTATGCCATCACTTGCCCATAGCCTAGGGCTTGCCGTCATGCTGCGCCAACATGCCACACAGGCGCTTCAGACACCGCGTACATCTGGGGATGCCCTGTCAGCCATGGTAAAGACAAGCGGAGTAAAGCTCCCACAGTCAAGATGCACAATCCTTTCATTACACTGCAATATCTTCTGCCTCTCGTGTTGCAGATAAAGAGCGGAAATAATTATTTCTACTACAATATGAAGCTGCTGCAATGCATCTGGATGGAATACTTGTAAATCGAGAAATGTGCTTTGAGCAGGAGTCCAAAACCCTCGGACACGAATGTCCGACCTTGCATCATTTGCTGTGATCGTACTGGCTGCAGTCCTCACCCTGAACGGGAGCTAACAAAGGTTCAACCGCTACATCTGCTATGATCTGGGCAAACTTCAGTTAGCAAATCACCAATGGTGTCACGCAGTTACTGACATTCAACGACGTGATGCTTAGCTGTCTCACCTCTGGAATGCGCAAACCAACTTTATTATGTTCCCTTGCAGTATGGTGGTGCATGGCCGTGACGTCTCGAACATTTGCCCACACAAATATTTCCAAAGGGATCAGCAATTCAGCATGAATCCTGCAAAGCTACATGTCTGATTCTAGTAAAAAATGTCAATGTACTGAGTCTGTGCAGTATTCTTGTAGTCCTTGTACTCCATCGTGAGCGCCATTGTGGTGTGGCGGTTGATGAACAAATTCAGTTATGGGGTGACAGGGGTGGCACTTTAGACCTCAAACTCACATGCATCTTGTAGACCTTCCAACTGATGAAATATCTGTTGGAATGAGGGCCGGTCACGTGCTTCATCGCTCATGCATTTCTCAGCCAGATGACGGTATGGGTAGGGAGTGGTGGGAGGGAAGACTGGCGTGTTACCATCCAGGATCTCTTGATGGATGTCCTCCGGGAATGTCAAATGTGGGTAGGGAAGCTGACGAGTAGATATCTCCCACAGAACTACGCCATAACTGCAAGAGACCACACACAAACACAAACATACACACGCACATACACGCAAGAACTCACATACATGCGCACGTACATTTTTTACACACATTGTATAGGAACACACATGGGTGTAATTATCTGAGGTCCATAACAACAAGGACAATCAAGGCTTGTTTGTTGCTACGTTACATGCTTTCGCAAACATCAGTCAACATGAGGATGGAGTACCGACCATGCCGGTATATATGCCAGGAGAGTGTGGGTCGTGTAGCGCTGTATGGAAAGCTTTGTGTGAATGTGAGGGCAAGCAGTTTTATTTTAGGACGAACGCTTGTGTGCAGAGTATGTGGATTAACACAAACAAAACGCTGAGCATATTTCTGGGAAACAACGCACTACCACCATTCAACAACATAAGTTTTCTACATCCACAGCAAAGCAAGAGAACAACCATCACTATAATTGGCCATATACAAAATGTACTTGTTATCGGGTGTGTGTCTACACGTCACGTCTTAATCTGATTCCTTGCCTACTACTGATGATGGCTCTTTGCCGAAGATTTGATTGGAATATCTAATCTGTAATTTTGCAGGGAAGAGCGAAGGGACCACTTGATTTGATCATGACATGTGTAGGGGTTTTAATTCCTACTCGAATATATTGTATAATTTTGTATTGTCACTGAATGTGGAAAAGCACCCTTTAAAAAGGCAATTCGTAAGAGGTGCGTTCACAAATGGACTGGAAAGAGGAAATCAACAAGACCACACTTACCTGTACACATCCGACTTAACAGTGTAACTATTCTCAGTCAGTGTCTCTGGAGCTCTCCATCTGTCAGTCCCCACACCACACGTCATTCCAACTCGCGATGGTAGCTGTGAGGCCGTGAAACAGGGACTGAGTGTACTCTCTGCGTCGTCTGTTGTCATAGTTACGATGGGACCAGCATTTCCAGAGATCGTATTGTCAGATTGAGTCTGGTCCGTGATGCACAGAAGTGGAATTGCGACTTCTCCGCTGCTGTGGTGTATTGACGGTGAACGTTCTCGGCATTCAGAAACCGTTGATTGAATCAGAGTCTCTCTTTCGCAGCTGTGTGCCGTTGAGTTCTGCTGTAATGTTATACCGCTTGCCGCCTGAGCGTTGGGTTGGGCATCGCTGCTGGATTCCCGGCCAGATTGCGGACGATCTTCACTGTCCAGTAGGGCAAGATATCTGGTATACTCTAAGTCCCCGATTTTCACCACCCACTTGTCACTGACCAATAGGTTTGGACTCTTTAGATCACGGTGAATCTGTGGAGGATTGGAGCTATGCAAATATCGCATACCACGAGCGATGTCCTTAGCAAACCGGAGCATATCCTCTTGTTCTAGTTGAATTCCTGGGTCATGGAGATTGTCGTAGAGAGAACCTCGTCGCAAGTACTCCATAACCAAGAATGGGCAATTGTCTGCTGTGTCCTGGCCTGCTCCAAGAAAGAGCACAATATTTGGGTGGCGCAATGAACGCAGTGTCTCAGCCTCTTCCAAGAAGATGTCAAAAGGTGATGTACGCCATCGCGTGCGATTGAAACGCTTGGGAAGTTTCTTGACAACAACATCCATGTCACTAAGCTTTGCAATATACACCTTGCTGTAGGTGCCCGAAGCGAGTCGTTTGCTGATGGTTATGTCGGTCCATTGCATTCGCGCTCCCCGATTCAGTTCCGCAAGTTTCCTCAGTGACCTTTGGAGATGAACATGTTGGATTTGCATCTGTTTCTCCGTATTCCTCAAGTCACGATGCTTTCGAATGAACTTCACTAGGAACGTAATGCACAAAGAAAGTACCAAGGAGAAAATAACGGCGGCCACCTGAGAAAGATAGACTGTGGGTGTACGGCAGTTGTCGGCAGGCAGGTATCCAAACTTGCACTTGCAATACTTCTTGTCATCCCTGTCCACCATGCATGTACCGTGGCCATGGCAGTAGTTATCCTTGCATATGGTATCGCATTTCCAGGCTCCAATGCCTGGTGTCGTTAAATCACCAGGACATCTCCGACACTCCTCTCCAATAGCGGACGAGTAATACCCTACAGGACAGGGCTGACAGGTACGATGGTCCGAGAACCCATAGCCCAGGGGACAGTTTCCCGAGACATTCACAAACAGAAAACCTACTGCTGGCGTATAATGATCCAAGTCATACGCAAACCCACCGGAGAAGACGAAATTGTCGATCACATAATGGCCAAATATGGTGAAATTGAAATAGGGAATCACTTTCACTGTCTTGTTCACTGTATCTTCACGAAATTGAAGAAGAAATGCTTGGCTGGTGTCTTTGTAATACGTATAAAGCCGTCTGCGAGAAAACAATCCGCCAAGTAGTAAAAGGGAATTGAACGCGTACTGAGACAGGGAATGATAGCATGTCAAGGGAAGCGGACGTGACAAATGGATCTTGCGCAGATGTATAAACGATAGGTTCTTGATCGCCATTAGCAACACGTCATCGGTTGTCATGAACCTTTCAACATTATCACGGGTGGTTCTGAAGCCATTGTCTTCAGCGATTACGTCATTACCACCAAACAGAATGATATCATCACCATACATCGTGGCAGAATGCCCGTAGCGATGAGGGAGTTTCTCACCAAAAACATTATCAGTCAGTTCGATCCATTTACCGTAGCATGACTGTTCGTCTGTCACCTGCAATATCCACAAGTCACTGTAAACTTTGAATTGGGCGATGTCTGCACCACCTTGTATCAACAAGTTGTTGTTCTTGTGAAGAAATGCGACATGCTCACTTCGAGCCATTGGCTTGTTCGGGAAGGGATATGTGGTAAGGAATCGCCAGTAGATTGCGGAATCTTGAGCCAAGTAATCAAACTTGATATACATACACCAAGTGGAATCTGGTTAACCTATGCTTTTGTCTGTTATCTGGTAACCTCCAAAGAGAATTCCCATGTATGGTCCCACGGATGTGAGTGTGTGGCCATTGCTCCTCGACAGCAAAGGTGAAGGTGAAGGATACTTTGCCACTATAGTGGAGGGTTCGAACTTGTTGTACAATAGGAGCCAAACAACAAGAGACGGTCTCTCAGATCGAGTAAATCGAATGTTACTACCAGCTGAATGAGCTGGACAATGCGACCCAACAAACACATATGCTATTATTGATGTGGTGTTTAGCCGAAGCGATACAGACATAGGCCGTGCATTAAAGCAGCCCTGAAAGCCTGGAAACTGACTTCGAACATCAATGTCTAGCTTTTGCGTGATCGTTAGCTGTGACGTATTGCGTTGAGATTGGAAGTCCTGCTCCACAATGAAACTCTTTTTACTTTCTTTACCATGAAACACAATGTGAAATTCATTTGAGTGGCTGGATAACAATGAAAACCAAGGCATCTCGTACGGATATGACATAGGGAATAATGTCGATAGTTTTCCTTTCGCTTCGCAGTGAACTCGACCTACGTCTTGGGGTGGCAGCGCACATAGATACAGGGGAAAGGGCCCAAACGGCACAGAGTATGCCACAATCAGTGCTCGGTAGTCACTAAGATACGCAGCCTGTAAGTTATTGTAAAACTCTCTCATAATGTCCATATCGTCACCAGGAGGCAAAAAGTACAAAGGCGGGAAATCTGATGACAGTTCAGTCCATGTACCTTGTTCAATATTGAAGATCCAGAAATCTTTTAACATTCGCAACTGGATGGATTGGGAATGTTCATGTGCTTCCACTCCCCCGAACAGCAATAAATCGGAATCACTTGTGGAAAATAGAGTGGGATTTGACCTGGGGCTTGGAGAGCGAGCATTTGCTAACTGTTCCGATTTTATCCATTTGGCAGGCACTGTTGTGTCTGATCTGTCGATGGTGATCTGGAAAATATCCGTGGAGAAGCGGGTACATTCACTGTCGCTCATGTCGTTACAATGAGACCCTCCGTATGATATGAGTGTGAACATGGACGATGACGTATTGGTGGGTACGGTAACAAGAGCAGGTGAGAAAGCCCATGGAGCTTTCTCACCAGTTGTGTACAGTATACTGGTGATGGCTGTGAAACCATCGTGAAGAACGATGAACTCGGAGCACTCGCCCGCTCCAAAACCATAGAAGACTAACATACTTCGGTCAGGTGATGACGTCACACTGGGCTGAATCGCCAGTTTACAAAAACATTTTGTCTGTAAAGCTTGGTAAGAAGAAAAGAATGTCTTGTAATTCCAGCTCTGCAAAGTAGTTTGGGTTGAAAAGAATGAGCCCACTATTGTACAGAGGGTAGAATTGGCATCGGGCAGACCAAATGTTACAACCCTTTCCATTGGCTTGTTGAAGAAAGCATCCGTGATAAGTACTGTTGTTCGCGGACTGAAAGCCGGTCGGAGGGGATGACCATGTTCAGGATAAGTCGGGTAAAGTTGCATGCTACGCCTAGGGACTGCAGTTTTCTCTTTCAGGAGTTCTGGTAAAAGGCCCTCATGAGCTCCGGCAATGCCAGTGGTCACTGCTACCCAGGACGTCAGGGACACGCATACCATTGCCAGAATACACTTCGCACTTATCTGTACATCCATAGTTGAATACTAGTATCCGTTTCCGATCAACTGCTGGGTTCACGTGTTGGAGCTCAGATGCACTAGCACATGGGAACGCAGAATACCGACGTTCGTTTTGGTGCGTCGCACGTAATAGCCGATTCACACTCTGGTGTTCAGAGTACAGCACTGAGGAACGAGCACTCACTGCTCTATTAGAGATGAACTGAGATAAGAGGCGACACCGGGTGAGCCGACACAATTTGAGAGCTAGCGCTCTGATGCAAGGCTCGGAGCTTGCGCAATACTTGGAAGACTTGGAGAACATCTAAGAAAACAATTCTTCCTCTTGTATTGTTGTTTAGAACCAGCTCTCCGCCTGACCGACTCACGGCAGGCTCATGCCTGCTTTGTAGTTCGAAGTTCGGTCAAAACTTGGTCGCTCGGATTCAACTTGATGCGATGGTGATTGACTTGATGCGATGGTGATTGACTTGGTGCGATGGTGATTGACTTGATGAGCTGGTGATTGAATTGATGCGCTGGTAATTTTATGGAACAGGCGGAGAAGCCTGGTCTGAAACACGCCATCTGTCGAGTAATGTTATACTAGTAGTAGAGAACGAATAGCACGACTAACAGACGGTAATCAACCGATTCCATCTGTCCTCATGATGGACATAGCGAGCCAGTGTTGCAAGCAGTGAACTTACTACTAAAAAGCCGATTAATACCTCATTATGGCATCTGACAGAGATGCCTGGCAGTCACACTGTGCATCTACTGCTTACACAGCTGCATAATGCCGTTTATTATTATTTTTTAAATTTTACTATTATTTTCACTAGTTTGAGGGAAAGAGACTATTATTTTTTTTCGGCAACGCAGATAATGATGATGATGATAGCAATACAACTGCTTTATGGCAGGTTTCTAAAAAAAGTGATTGTGTTTTAGTCCTGGGTCCTTTATACATTGCTACGAAACTGCCTTGCACTCCGTCTAAAAAGTAAAAAATTACAGAAATGTGATTGCCGAAAATTAAAATTTCACACAAAACCTCACAATAATCGCAACATTTGATAATCAAAATAAAATTTAATAATGCCTTCAACACTTGTTTTCTCTTGTACTTGTAGTGCACCAACATGCATGCATGGGAAAGAGGATCACGAGGGGAAAAGGTCTTCCCGCTTTTCATTCTGTGTGTGATTATTGGGAGGTTTTGTGTGAAATTTTAATTTTCGGCAATCACATTTCGTTAATTTCTTACTTTTTAGACGGAGTCCAAGGCAGTCTGGTAGCAAATTATAAAGGACCCAGGACTAAAGCACAATAACTTATTTTAGAAAGCTGCCATAAAGCAGTTTTAATTGCTATAACTTCTTTTGTTTTTCATGTCACCAATCGAATGCCCAAAATGATGCACGCGATGGGACTGAGCTATTCAAAATTTAATAATAATATTGAAAAGGCGACGAGGAGACAATAACTTTATTAATGCGATTAATAGTATAAGTGAAGCGGACATTACAAAATGATGAATGAGAATACATGTATCTGAAATGGTTGTTCCTAATCGATTTTCTTGAGACTATCATCAGGGAAAAGCGTCTCACAATAGAGGCTATACGGAGAAACAAACTACTTATAGGTTATCGGATAGTGGGAAGTATACAAGGTGAGGTGTGAAAAAAAAACTAAAGTGGGAGAGAAGACGAAAGAAATTAGAAGAAAAGATGTGAGAGTGTTCTGAGGTGTGAGCTACTACAAAAGGTGAGTGAAATGAAGGCGTGGAAGCAGGTGAATGTGATAGAGTGATAACCTATAAGTAGTTTGTTTCTCCGTATAGCCTCTATTGTGAGACGATTTTCCCGGATGATAGTCTCAAGAAAATCGATTAGGAACAACCATTTTAGATACATGTATTCTCATTCATCATTTTGTAATGTTCGCTTCACTTATACTATTAATCGCATTAATAATAATTTTAATATGGCAATAAGTAGGACGAGCTGAAGCGACATGTGGACTACTTTATTAACAATGTAAGCGATGGAGACGATGCAAGAAACAATCTAAAGGGTAAATAAAATACATGTAAGAAGAAAAAGGGCAATGGAAAAAAAGATGATTCGAACAAGTTTTCGTACAACACTCTTCAGGAATCACCGTTGTACTAAAGAACAAAATGAGAACAAAGGAAATAATATAGCAATCAAGGTAGGGTGACACGATACAATGACAGCACTGGAATATCGAGGTGCGATTTCTCACAAAAGTGTGTAGAACACAAGGGTATACCAGTAAGAACTAAGCGTGACAAGTGTGTATCAGCAACAAAAACAAAAAAGTGAGAACGAATGATAATAATAACAATAATAAACAAGAAGGTGACAAAACACATTTAGGCACAAGTGGCAACAACGTTGCCACACTACACAAAAGAACATTATTTGAACAATTTTAGGGTAATAACACTATCTTTCTGGACACACAAATTCGGCTTATGAATGCGCTGACAAACAGCTTCCAAAACTTGTAACTGCAAAAGATAACCATGACGAGCACGGCACAAAACAGAAAAACAGGAATCAGAATAAGTACGACAACAGTCAGTACTAGAAACCAAATGATTGTATACTGAAGACTTATTACGAGACGGACGCACACAATCTCGACTCACGCGCACACCCTGACACTCACTCTCACCCTCACTCAGCTCACCTTCTCCCTCACTGTCCGAATCAGAACCTGCTCCGTCATCCACAGCGGTTCGACTCTCCTCCTCACTTGCATCGTCCTGCGTCTCACCTTCACCACCCACGCCAACCGTGAATGCCGTTGCCTTCATGTCAGTCGTCGTCCTTTCCGATTGTTTCCTTTGTATTTTTACCGTGAATTCATAGGTCCGGTTGTAATCTGCTGTAGATCTCCGTGGTCTGTCATTTGCTGCTTTGTTTTGTGGATTAGTTGTTGTTGTTGTTGTTGAATGTGAACCTGGTGTTGTTGTTGGATGTGAAGCTGGTGTTGTTGTTGCAGCCATGTTTGTTGGTCTTTTTGTTGAATCCAGCTCTAGTTCCGGTGGGACAAATCGACCGCCGCGGGTGCTCTCCACCAACACATACCTCGAAGGAGGAGGGTCAGGGGGAGGCAGAGGTGCTGTCACCACTCGAGGCACAGCCCCATGCAAAGCACCCAGAGGCACAGACTTAGGCACACCCGAGGGCTGCACCAGTGGCGGTTCCGCACGCACCTCCAAAGAGCTGCCAAGCTCAAGCCCGTCCAACACAGATGTCAGAGGGGGAGCGGCAGACAGCGGCAGGGAACTATCCTGCCGTGTAGGTGATGGGTTTTTCCTAGGCCTCCCGCGTTTGGGCCTCTCAGATTGCGCACTGGGTGGAAGGATGTGAAGTGGAGTGTGTTGTTTGATACGTGCGTTCAGGTGCTGAACAGTCCTACCAACATACCGACTAGCACAATGTCGGCATTCGAAGTTGTAGATAACATGACTGAGGTGGAGGGTTGGTAGGACGTCCTTCCGCACCGTGAACGCACGCATTGTTGTGAAGACTGGCACAAAATGTACTGCATAATAAGTACGACGGACGATAGACTTGACTTCGCGACACACTTTGATCGATTCCTGCCCCTTCCATGGCAAACATAGATAGACGGGACAGCGAGGTGGACCAATCAGCACCGATTTCGGTTTCTGCTCTATGGACAGAAACTTACGCAACAAGAATTCCGGATAGCCATTCTTCAAGAAAACAGATCGAAGAAAATCGAGCTCGGCCTGCAGCTTACTGGGCGAACAAATACGTTGCGCACGGTCCACGAGGTTACGAACTAAGTTGACCTTGTATTGAGACGAACAATATGAATCGAAGGCAATGTACTGACCAGTGAACGTAGGCTTACGATACACAGAAGTCAACATTTCACAGCCAGTCTTCTCTACAAGCACGTCTAGAAATGACAACTTACTAGACTGCTCGTGCTCACAAGTAAAGCGGAGGGAAGGATGTAGGCTGTTGAGCACATCGAGAAACAAATTCACTGCTCTCAACACTGTCAAAATGCGTGAACGAATCGTTAACAAAACGCACGTAGAACGCGGGCCAAAGCGACTCATCAATCTTGCACTCACAATAACCAACGAATATATTGGCGAGGACGGGACCAAGAGGAGATCCCATCGCCACACCATCCACTTGCTTGTACATCACATCGTTGAATGAAAATTCGACACCAGTTGTAACTGACAGCATCAAAATAATGACGAAACGCCGCTTCCGATACCCATGGAGTATCAACATCATCGTTACGGTACAATACATCCATACAGATGTCAACAGTCTCATCAATAGGAACATTCGTAAAGAGACTTACAACATCGAAGGAACACATGTGTGCATTGAGAGGGACCGGACTATCACGAAGCCTCGCAACAAAGTCGAAGCTATCCTTCACAGTGCGTTTGCAATAGTAATCTTGAACAGGCTGTAGGTAGATGCACAGCCATTTCGAGATAGAGTATTGAGGGGAGGCGGTCATGGATACTATTGGTCTAACAGGGCATGTAGGTTTATGGATTTTTGATTGCTATATTATTTCCTTTGTTCTCATTTTGTTCTTTAGTACAACGGTGATTCCTGAAGAGTGTTGTACGAAAACTTGTTCGAATCATCATTTTTTCCATTGCCCTTTTTCTTCTTACATGTATTTTATTTACCCTTTAGATTGTTTCTTGCATCGTCTCCATCGCTTACATTGTTAATAAAGTAGTCCACATGTCGCTTCAGCTCGTCCTACTTATTGCCATATTAAAATTATTGTCTCCTCGTCGAATTATTAATAATAATATTATTAATAATCTTCACTAGTTTGAGGGAAAGAGACAAACGGGAAAAGTCTGAAGAAAAAATTGACTGTCACCACCAGGACTCGAACCAGGGACCCTCGCTTGTAGCTAGCGAATATTAATAATATTATTATTAATGCGATTAATAGTATAAGTGAAGCGGACATTACAAAATGATGAATGAGAATACATGTATCTAAAATGGTTGTTCCTAATCGATTTTCTTGAGACTATCATCAGGGAAAATCGTCTCACAATAGAGGCTATACGGAGAAACAAACTACTTATAGGTTATCACTCTATCACGTTCACCTGCTTCCACGCCTTCATTTCACTCACCTTTTGTAGTAGCTCACACCTCAGAACACTCTCACATCTTTTCTTCTAATTTCTTTCGTCGTAATATTAATAATAATATTTTCGAAAGAAAAGGTGACAGCACCGACACAATCCACACAGTCAAGTAAGCCAATTTGATAACCGAACGTTTTCGCTCCCTTCTCATCATGGGTAAGTACAGGGAAAAATGAAGAAATGTTAAAAAACAGCAATTTATAGAGCTACAGCAAAAGCAAAGATCGAGAACCACACGCTATACGTGTGGAAAAAATTAAGATCAGCAGAACAGGTCAAACACAGGGGTATATCCGTAAGTTGTACCCTGAACTATGTGTTCAGAAGGAAAATGTTTTGTCACTGCAGTTGTTTGGCGCTAATCCTCGTGAAAGTGTTAGGAGTGCTTCTCCTCACTGATGTTTTCATTATGTTTTAGTCATTTCTTCACCTTCACCCTGTGTTTGACCTGTTCTGCTGAATTTAAATTTTTCCACACGTTCAGCGTGAGGTTCTCGATCTTTGCTTTTGCTGTAGCTCTATAAATTGCTGTTTTTTGACATTTTTCATTATTCCCTGTACTTACCCATGATGAGAAGGGAGCGAAAACGTTCGGTTACCAAATTGGCTTACTTGACTGTGTGGATTGCGTTGGTGCTGTCACGTTTCCTTTCGAAATTGTATACGCCTCCAATTTTTGTTCCTTACAATATGAAGTAATAATAATAATGCCATCTACATCATATCAAAACTAAATATTGCGACAGAGCTTTCGGCCATATTTTCAATTCATTGCATTCCCAACTCATCACAACCACGCGCTCTTCAGCCGAACCATACATACACCAGCAAGGACACTTCCGTTGAGAGATAATATTGCTCCACGCCTCTAGACAGCTGTTTCGCTCCCTGTCGGAGCTCATCAGTAGAGGATGATAATGATGATAATGGAGAAATGATCAGTCTTATACACCAGAAATGGTGCAAGTGCACGCTTTCCACATAATATCAATGGCATATGCAAGCTGCTAAAATGGTAACATGTACTTTCCATTGGCATCAGTATTCCGCGTAAGATTTTCGTCGCCTGTGTGGTGTGTTTCTCCACCAATGAGCGCGGCCTATGATTATTTATCGCTGTTCTCACACTTTACCATTTTAGCAGCTTGCATATGCCATTGATATATGTGGAAAGCGCGCACTTGCACCATTTCTGGTGTATAAGACTGATCATTTCTCCATTATCATCATTATCATCCTCTACTGATGAGCTCCGACAGGGAGCGAAACAGCTGTCTAGAGGCGTGGAGCAATATTATCTCTCAACGGAAGTGTCCTTGCTGGTGTATGTATGGTTCGGCTGAAGAGCGCGTGGTTGTGATGAGTTGGGAATGCAATGTACATCATATCAATACAGTATTTTACGCAGTGATGTGCGCAAGCCTTTTCTTGCAGAAAATGGCACTTCCATAATCATGTTCTTCTGCTGGGGAAACATGTGGGTAGTGGTATTGATACATTTTTATACGCAGGTCATATTGTGGATGTTGCTGTTGCAGAATTTCGTGACTCTGTCATAAAATTGTCTTGCCTTTCAGATATTTCAGATTTCCCCACCCTCAATTTTACTTGAGAAATGTAACTAGGTGCGCGTCGCAGATGTTTTTGTTCTGTGTTTATAATTGTAGTCATGGGTTATCGTGAAAAGGTCATCCTGCATCATATTGCACTGATCTTGTAATCCTGTTGATGTCGAATTGTCGATATAACTTCTGGAAGTAGTTCAATGACTTCAAAGTGTTAGTCCACGATTGTCTAAAACAACACAGCAAATAAGGAACAATAAACATGTATTAAAATATAAACAAATACATTGTTGAGTCCGCCACCTCGTTCCAACAACTACACTGATCCCGAGGATATAAGGGCAAAGTTATAGTTGGAGGTACTGAGACAAACTAGGCACTCCATAACCTCCTTTGCGTCTCTGTGTTTTTCACTGTTTTTATATGACATTATCTTTCTTTACGGAGTTGTTGTTGCCGTTCATTTTGCTACTCTTTCTTTTTTCCTCCCCTTACTTTTATTTATCGCCATGGTTGGCAATCACCCGCTCTCTTAACATTGGCCGGTGTTTCCACCGAGTCTTGAGATGTTGTAATAAATATAAATATATACTTCGAGTATAAATAACATTAACAAAGGTCAAAAAGAATGGTTTCACCAATTATAGAAACATACGTTGTAACGCTGCGTTTCATGCACGTAGCTAAATGCTAAGGCAATCATCAGACAACTAATGCTTTTGTCGCGGGATAGCTTGTTCTTATTGTGGGGGATACGCATGGGCATGTAGAGGAGATGTGAGTTATCAATGCAGGGCATGCATGGGACGAACGAGTGTTAATAATTACATCACTGGATGGGCCTGCGCAGTAGGCAAAAGCATTAGTTGTCTGATGATTGCCTTAGCATTTAGCTACGTGCATGAAACGCAGCGTTACAACGTATGTTTCTATAATTGGTGAAACCATTCTTTTTGACCTTTGTGGTTACGCTCCGCCCCTGTGGTGTTGAGCACTGTTGAAACCTGGGTATACCCACTTATGTAAATAATATTACACAAGGGAATGGTCTCAAACTGCGGAGAGTGCTCATCTGATGATCCGTTGCTTGAACGGTGAAACACTGTGTAATGGAATTTGATCTCTGACGGTTTTTCCGCTTGTGTGTAAATAACATTAAAATGTTACACTCGGGTCTACCCAACAGTATGCTTATATACACATACCTTACACCAGATTTAGCGCTAAATTTGTTTATGCTTGTGGCCCTATGTGTTTATAAGCATACTGTTGGTTAGACCCGAGTATCAGTTGTCTGATGATTGCCTAACGGCATGAAACTCAGAGTTACAACCAACCTGAACGTCCTCCGCTGAGTCTGCTATGTTCTTAGCTCTGCCTTTGAAGAGGACCTCATTGGCGTGGCTGAAACGGTCAGCTTCCGCCAAGTATCAGACAGCCTCCAAGACGCTATGAGAAAAGACACCAAAACGATCAAAAACTCTAAGGACACCATCGTGAAAGCCGATAAAACACGCAATTTGTACCAAGTACCAAAAGAGCAATTCAGCAAGCTGATGAAGGAGAACATCACCAAAAACTACAAGATCGCGCCTGAGAATGCTTACGATGAAGTCAACAGCGAGGCGAAGGAGATCGCACAGGGTCTAGATCTTCAAAACAGGATGGACGTACTGTTTAATTAAGTCAGAAGCATTTATAACACTGAAAGATCATAAAACAACTTCGCTAGAGCGCTGCCCTGCAGACTCATTACCCCAGCCAAATCGGAAGTGGGTGTGGTGAGCAAGGCTATACTGGAGAAGATCGTGGCTGCTGTGCGTCGCCAAACGGCCGTGAACCTATGGAGGAGCACCATGTCAGTGATCAAGTGGTTCAAGGAGATACCCGACAAACAGCGCCACACGTTCCTATGCTTTGACGTGGTAGAATTCTACCCGTCAATTGGTGAGCAGCTCCTCCGTCAGGCCTTATTGTTTGCGGAGCAATTCACCACGATCGAGCCGCGTGAAATGGACATCATCTTTCACGCCCGAAAATCGCTCCTATTCCATGATGGCCTCCCTATGGATGAAGGACAAGGGCGACATGTTTGACGTAACAATGGGAAGTTACGATGGCGCCGAGACGTGCGAACTTGTGGGCGCCTTTCTTCTCAACCAGCTCTCAAGCCACGTCGATAGATCCGCTATCGGCCTCTACAGAGACGATGGACTGGCCGCCCTCAAGGACATCAGCCCACAGGCTGCAGACTGCCTCAGAAAAAAAGCTGGCGGAAATCTTCAAGCGCTTCGACCTAAGAATTACCATCGAAGCGAACTTGAAGGTGGTGGATTTCTTGGATGTCACGATGAACCTGGACACCGGGAAATTTCAACCCTTCCGAAAGCCAAATGACAACCCGCTCTACGTCAGCGAGCAGTCCAATCACCCGCCTGGGATCATCAACAACATCCCTGCTGCTGTCAACAAGCGCCTTTCCGCCATATCAAGCGACGCGGAGGCATTCAACCATGCAGCCCCCGTGTACCAGACCGCATTAAAGGCCAGTGGATACACCAAAGTGTTGAGTTTTCAGCCCGAGGCACATGAGCACAGGGGCAGGAAGAACCGCAGCCGGAAGATCATATGGTTCAACCCTCCTTACTCCAAAAACGTCAGCACAAACGTCGCTGGTACTTCGAAGTAGGTTCCTGAGCCTTGTCTCCAGGCACTTCGCGAAAACATCCAAGCTTGGGAAGTTTTTCAACCGTAACACCCTGAAAGTGCGCTACAGTTGCATGCCCAACATGGGAGCGGTCATCAGCAGCCACAACAAGAGCAACCTGCGAGAGCCAGAACAAACCAAGGCATGCAACTGTAGAATCAAGGAGTCCTGCCCGCTGCGCGGAGAGTGCCAGACGAAGGAGATAGTGTATGAGGCCACTGCAGAATCTACCAGCAAGATTTACATCGGCCTATCAGAGACACCTTTCAAAGCCCGTCACGCCAACCACCTGACCTCCATGCGTCATGAAAAATACAAAAACAGCACTGAGCTCGCAAAACACGTATGGCAGCTGAAGAGCGAGGGAAAGCCGTTGACCATTACATGGAAGGTACGATCATACAGATGTGAGTAAAAAAATGCAATCTATGTACTGCGGAAAAAATTTACATCCTGACTACACCCAAGAAGCTCCTACTCAACAAGCGGTCTGAGATGGTCTCGAAATGCAGGCATGAGAATAAGTTCCGCCTCGCAAATTTCACACCTATGAAATGAATTGACCAAGTACTGTACTGCACTTTGCCTGAGCACCCATTATTATTAATAACACAATCCGTTGGCCTGTTGTTGGCTATGCCACTCTGCTCACGCCTGCCCGTCACCAAACGACTCCCTACTTGTAGCGATCTCACTGGCCCATTGCCCGCCATCCTCCTGGCACCTCTATCCATCTGCTGTACACTGCCTCCCCATCGCCTCCTTCCGCGCTTTCATGCTCACACCTGCCCTTTTGCCCGCCACCCACCTGGCACTTCTACTGTCGCGCCTTGGCCCGCGCCAGCTTTCTCCCCATACCTCACACCAGATTTAGCGCTAAATTTGTTTATGCTTGTGGCCCTATGTGTTTATAAGCATACTGTTGGGTAGACCAGAGTATCAGGTGTCGCATGATTGCCTAACGGCATGAAACTCAGAGTTACAACCAACCTGAACGTCCTCCGCTGAGTCTGCTATGTATTGTATTCCACCTAAAATCAGCACACTTTTCGTAAATGAAAGAGTCAACACAAGCAAATGAATCAAAGGGAACTGGTCAACTCACCTGTCATTGAGTAATATTCCGTGAAAGGAGGTCTCAGCAGAGCCGAAGTGAAATAAGCCAGGAGACGAAATATCCGAAACAGCTCATTCAAGAAGCAGTTCCAAAGAAGGAAGTTCCTCGCGCCTGCACGTCCGAAAACGGACTGCAACACACTGCCGTGCACGTGCACAGCACGCGGCTACCACGAGTTGATAGATCTAGGATACATGGAGTAGTGAAATACCGAGCACCTTACGTAGAAACTTACGTTAGTATAGCGATGTCCTTTTGTCTTGCCATGTGAACACAATAATAGAAAAGCTGACAGGATCGCTTTTCTAAATGTCGCGTACGGGAAAGCCATTGCGCGACCGTCCCGCGGTGGCTATCCCGTACGCAAAATAGTTGAGCTCAGATCAACTTCTTCGCGAAGCGACGCGTTTTCCGCACGCTAAATGAGGTGTGAATCGGCTCTTACACGTTTCCTGCGACGGACAACTAACATGAATTGTGATCCGAGCGAAACTATTTAGGGCAAGTTCATGTAACGTTGCAAAGTCACGTACTTAATACTCAATGTAAACGTCCTGCGCAAGGAATCAAGTACCTATAAAGCCCTATAGCACACCATCCCCCTGCCCCTTAAAACCTCTCGAACTAAGTAGACGCTCCTACTCACAGAACACGGTAAACCCATACCTCTGGTAACGGTATCCTCACGAATCTCCCTCTATCTCGCTCTATCTCGCTCTATCCCTATCTCTTTCTCTCTCGCTCTTTCTCTCTCTCTATCTCTCTCTCTCTCTATCTCTCTCTCGCTCTCATTCTCTCTCTCTCCCTCTCTCTCTCTCCCTCTCTCTCTCTCTCCCTCTCTCTCTCTCCCTCTCTCTCTCTCGCCCTCTCTCTCTCTCCAGCACATCCATGCGAGCCTTGATGATTCCTTACTCTGGCTGCTCGTGCATCGCCGCCACCAGTACCGCCCTCTTGCCGTTCGTGAACTGGGCTTTTGATTTTGCTTTCCTCACTTTGAGATCGGACTCTACGCATAAACTCGACGAGGATTCCATGTCCTTTGGTCTGCTCTACTGGTACCACTACTAAACCATCCTCTGCTACCAATTGTTGCGGTGCGACTTGGTCCCGCAACTAACCATCGTCGGGCAGACCACAAAACACAGACTGAAAACTCCTTCATATGGACATTACCACTCGTTTCAACCAGAACATGTTACACAAAAGCACACTCGGAAAAACGATCGTCAAATCGCTGTCCTGAGCAAAACGCATCGTCATAGCAATAGACATGTCAAACACAAAAAAACACAACAGAATCATAATTTCAGTTGAAACATTAAGAGTGCTGCCACAAAGAGTTTCTTCATGTTTACATGTGTATCAGGAAGTTGGCAAATAAACAATTTTTCTCCTTTATTTCAGCTCCTGATAGCTGTATTTTTCATTGCAAAACATTCCTGAATTGTTGTGTTTGTTGTTCAAGCAAAGGTGAAGGCAGAGGACAGATGAGCCTGGTAAGAGTTTTGGGTGGCACAGGAAGACCACACACAGGCAGTGACTTTGCGAGGATCTGAAACGCACGATGCTGATCGAGTTGAATTTGAGTTATTTCATATAATTTTTTGTGATCATAGTACCACATCGAGCAGAACTGAATCCTATCCACAAGCTTACCGACAGTGAGGCTGCCAACATGACTGAACAAAATGATCCCTGCAAGCACCACACGGCAGACGTCCGAGGCCATGTCCATTGCCGGGACGTCCATCTCCAAAAAGAATTCCATCTTCGTCTCAATGCTACACTGCGACTCGTCGTAGAGTCGTACTGTCTAGAGAGTCGTCTTAGTCACGCCATGACTGAAATAAACATTTTTTTGCGGGCAATATCGCATATTATTGCTGGCGGCGCCAAAGGTGCTGATTCGCTGGAGTATGGGGAACAATCACGTGCCACGTGATAAATTCAGTTATGGGGTGACTGGGGCGGCCCTTTAGACGTCAACCTCAAATGCATCCTGTAGACCTTCCAACTGATGAAATATCTGCTGAAATGAGGGCCGGTCACGTGCTTCCTCGCTCATGCACTTCTCAGCCAGATGACGGTATGGGTAAGGAGTGGTGGGAGGGAAGACTGGCGTGTTGCCATCAAGGATCTCTTGATGGATGTCCTCCGGGAATGTCAAATGTGCGTAGGGAAGCCGACGAGTAGATATCTCCCACAGAACTACGCCATAACTGCAAGAGACCACACGCAAACACACACATGCACACGTACATACACGCAATCACAAATACATACGCGCATGCATTCTTACACACATTGTACAGGAACACACACAGGTGTAATTATCTAAGGTCCATAACAACAAGGACAATCAAGGCTTGTTTGTTGCTAGGTTTCATGCTTTCGCAAACATCAGTCAACATGAGGAAGGGGCACCGACCATGCCGGTATAATATGCCAGGAGAGGGTGGGTCGTGTAGCGCTGTATGGAAAGCTGTGTGTGTGTATGTAGACTCCGTATACAATGTACATGTATGTTTCAGGGCTAGCGGTGTTATTTTAGGAAGAAGGCTTGTGCGCAGAGTATGCGGATTATAACAAGCAAAACCCTGAGCATATTTCTGGGAAGAAACACCTCACCACCACCATTCAACCACAGAAGGTTTCTACTTCAACAACAAAGCAAGAAACCAACCATCACTACAATTGGCCATATACAAAATGTACTTGTTATCGGGTGTGTGTCTACACGTCACGTCTAAATCTGATTTCTTGCCTACTTCTGATGATTGCTCCTTGTCGAAGATTTGACTGGGATATTATAATCAGAAATTCGCAGCGAAGAGACCACTTCATTTGATCATGTTGTGTGTAGGAGTTTTCTTGCCTACTCGTACATATTATTATTGTATAATTTTGTATTGTTGTCTCTGACTGTGGAAAAGCACCCTTGAAAAAGGCAATTCGCAAGAGGTGCGTGCAGAAATGGACTGGAAAGAGGAAAATCAACAAGACCAGACTTACCTGTACACATCCGACCTTTCAGTGTAACTATTCTCAGTCAGTGTCTCTGGAGCTCTCCATCTGTCAGTCCCCACACCACACGTCATTCCAACTCGCGATGGTAGCTGTGAGGAGGCCGTGAAACAGGGACTGAGTGTACTCTCTGCGTCGTCTGTTGTCATAGTTACGATGGGACCAGCATTTCCAGAGATCGTATTGTCAGATTGAGTCTGGTCCGTGATGCACAGAAGTGGAATTGCGACTTCTCCGCTGCTGTGGTGTATTGACGGTGAACGTTCTCGGCATTCAGAAACCGTTGATTGAATCAGAGTCTCTCTTTCGCAGCCGTGTGCCGTTGAGTTCTGCTGTAATGTTATACCGCTTGCCGCCTGAGCGTTGGGTTGGGCATCGCTGCTGGATTCCCGGCCAGATTGCGGACGATCTTCACTGTCCAGTAGGGCAAGATATCTGGTATACTCTAAGTCCCCGATTTTCACCACCCACTTGTCACTGACCAATAGGTTTGGACTCTTTAGATCACGGTGAATCTGTGGAGGATTGGAGCTATGCAAATATCGCATACCACGAGCGATGTCCTGAGCAAACCGGAGCATATCCTCTTGTTCTAGTTGAATTCCTGGGTCATGGAGATTGTCGTAGAGAGAACCTCGTCGCAAGTACTCCATAACCAAGAAAGGGCAATTGTCTGCTGTGTCCTGGCCTGCTCCAAGAAAGAGCACAATATTTGGGTGGCGCAATGAACGCAGTGTCTCAGCCTCTTCCAAGAAGATGTCAAAAGGTGATGTACGCCATCGCGTGCGATTGAAACGCTTGGGAAGTTTCTTGACAACAACATCCATGTCACTAAGCTTTGCAATATACACCTTGCTGTAGGTGCCCGAAGCGAGTCGTTTGCTGATGGTTATGTCGGTCCATTGCATTCGCGCTCCCCGATTCAGTTCCGCAAGTTTCCTCAGTGACCTTTGGAGATGAACATGTTGGATTTGCATCTGTTTCTCCGTATTCCTCAAGTCACGACGCTTTCGAATGAACTTCACTAGGAACGTAATGCACAAAGAAAGTACCAAGGAGAAAATAACGGCGGCCACCTGAGAAAGATAGACTGTGGGTGTACGGCAGTTGTCGGCAGGCAGGTATCCAAACTTGCACTTGCAATACTTCTTGTCATCCCTGTCCACCATGCATGTACCGTGGCCATGGCAGAAGTTATCCTTGCATATGGTATCGCATTTCCAGGCTCCAATGCCTGGTGTCGTTAAATCACCAGGACATCTGCGACATTCCTCTCCAATAGCGGACGAGTAATACCCTACAGAGCAGGGCTGACAGGTACGATGGTCCGAGAATCCATAGCCCAGGGGACAGTTTCCCGAAACATTCACAAACAGAAAACCTACTGCTGGCGTATAATGATCCAAGTCATACGCAAACCCACCGGAGAAGACGAAATTGTCGATCACATGATGGCCAAATATGGTGAAATTGAAATAGGGAATCACTTTCACTGTCTTGTTCACTGTTCACGAAATTGAAGAAGAAATGCTTGGCTGGTGTCTTTGTAATACGTATAAAGCCGTCTGCGAGAAAACAATCCGCCAAGTAGTAAAAGGGAATTGAACGCGTACTGAGACAGGGAATGATAGCATGTCAAGGGAAGCGGACGTGACAAACGGATCTTGCGCAGATGTATAAACGATAGGTTCTTGATCGCCATTAGCAACACGTGATCGGTTGTCATGAACCTTTCAACATTATCACGGGTGGTTCTGAAGCCATTGTCTTCAGCGATTACGTCATTACCACCAAACAGAATGATATCATCACCATACATCGTGGCAGAATGCCCGTAGCGATGAGGGAGTTTCTCACCAAAAACATTATCAGTCAGTTCGATCCATTTACCGTAGCATGACTGTTCGTCTGTCACCTGCAATATCCACAAGTCACTGTAAACTTTGAATTGGGCGATGTCTGCACCACCTTGTATCAACAAGTTGTTGTTCTTGTGAAGAAATGCGACATGCTCACTTCGAGCCATTGGCTTGTTCGGGAAGGGATATGTGGTAAGAAATCGCCAGTAGATTGCGGAATCTTGAGCCAAGTAATCAAACTTGATATACATACACCAAGTGGAATCTGGGTAATCTATGCTTTTGTCTGTTATCTGGTAACCTCCAAAGAGAATTCCCATGTATGGTCCCACGGATGTGAGTGTGTGGCCATTGCTCCTCGACAGCAAAGGTGAAGGTGAAGGATACTTTGCCACTATAGTGGAGGGTTCGAACTTGTTGTACAATAGGAGCCAAACAACAAGAGACGGTCTCTCAGATCGAGTAAATCGAATGTTACTACCAGCTGAATGAGCTGGACAATGCGACCCAACAAACACATATGCTATTATTGATGTGGTGTTTAGCCGAAGCGATACAGACATAGGCCGTGCATTAAAGCAGCCCTGAAAGCCTGGAAACTGACTTCGAACATCAATGTCTAGCTTTTGCGTGATCGTTAGCTGTGACGTATTGCGTTGAGATTGGAAGTCCTGCTCCACAATGAAACTCTTTTTACTTTCTTTACCATGAAACACAATGTGAAATTCATTTGAGTGGCTGGATAACAATGAAAACCAAGGCATCTCGTACGGATATGACATAGGGAATAATGTCGATAGTTTTCCTTTCGCTTCGCAGTGAACTCGACCTACGTCTTGGGGTGGCAGCGCACATAGATACAGGGGAAAGGGCCCAAACGGCACAGAGTATGCCACAATCAGTGCTCGGTAGTCACTAAGATACGCAGCCTGTAAGTTATTGTAAAACTCTCTCATAATGTCCATATCGTCACCAGGAGGCAAAAAGTACAAAGGCGGGAAATCTGATGACAGTTCAGTCCATGTACCTTGTTCAATATTGAAGATCCAGAAATCTTTTAACATTCGCAACTGGATGGATTGGGAATGTTCATGTGCTTCCACTCCCCCGAACAGCAATAAATCGGAATCACTTATGGAAAATAGAGTGGGATTTGACCTGGGGCTTGGAGAGCGAGCATTTGCTAACTGTTCCGATTTTATCCATTTGGCAGGCACTGATGTGTCTGATCTGTCGATGGTGATCTGGAAGATATCCGTGGAGAAGCGGGTACATTCACTGTCGCTCATGTCGTTACAATGGGACCCTCCGTATGATATGAGTGTGAACATGGACGATGACGTATTGGTGGGTATGGTAACAAGAGCAGGTGAGAATGCCCATGGAGCGTTCTCACCAGTTGTGTACAGTATACTGGTGATGGCTGTGAAACCATCGTGAAGAACGATGAACTCGGAGCACTCGCCCGCTCCAAAACCATAGAAGACTAACATACTTCGGTCAGGTGATGACGTCACACTGGGCTGAATCGCCAGTTTGCAAAAACATTTTGTCTGTAAAGCTTGGTAAGAAGAAAAGAATGTCTTGTAATTCCAGCTCTGCAAAGTAGTTTGGGTTGAAAAGAATGAGCCCACTATTGTACAGAGGGTAGAATTGGCATCGGGCAGACCAAATGTTACAACCCTTTCCATTGGCTTGTTGAAGAAAGCATCCGTGATAAGTACTGTTGTTCGCGGACTGAAAGCCGGTCGGAGGGGATGACCATGTTCAGGATAAGTCGGGTAAAGTTGCATGCTACGCCTAGGGACTGCAGTTTTCTCTTTCAGGAGTTCTGGTGAAAGGCCCTCATGAGCTCCGGCAATGCCAGTGGTCACTGCTACCCAGGACGTCAGGGACACGCATACCATTGCCAGAATACACTTCGCACTTATCTGTACATCCATAGTTGAATACTAGTATCCGTTTCCGATCAACTGCTGGGTTCACGTGTTGGAGCTCAGATGGACTAGCACATGTGAACGCAGAATACCGAGGTTCGTTTTGGCCCGTTGCACGTAATAGCCGATTCTCACTTTAGTGTTCAGAGTACAGCACTGAGGAACGAGCACTCACTGCTCTATTAGAGATGAACTGAGATAAGAGGCCACACCTGGTGAGCCGACACAATTTGAGAGCTAACGCTCCGATGCAAGGCTCGGAGCTTGCGCAACACTTGGAAGACATGGAGAACATCTGAGGAATCAATTCTTCCTCTTGTATTGTTGTTTAGAACCAGCTCTCCGCCTGACGGACTCACGGCAGTTGCATGCCTGCTTTGTACTTCGAAGTTCGGTCAAAACTTGATCGCTCGGATTCGACTTGATGCGATGGTGATTGACTTGATGCGATGGTGATTTTACGGGCCAGTCGGAGAAGCCTGGTGTGAAACACGCCATCTGTCACGTAATGTTATAGTGGACAACGAATAGCACGACTAACAGACGGTGATCAACCGATTCCATCTGTCCTCGTGATGGACATAACGAGCCAGTGTTGCAAGCAGTGAACGTACTAAAGGTCGATTCATACTTCATGCGGCGCTTACCCGGGCAGTATCTTAAGTGGCTGACTGGCTAGAGGATCGCAACCTCATCCTGTACTCCACGAAGAGCCAAGTCCTGAGCAGACATAGTGAAGCCATTCCTGTAAATTGAAATGGGACTAGTTTGCCAGCAGCAAGCACTGGTGACCGCACTCGGGGAGCAGCACATCACCTCGTTCGAGTACCATTTTGGCCCGGTCCTGCGGGTCGAGCGACCATGCAGTTCATCGGCGCAGTCCTGTGGAACCAGCTCCCGCCTGATCTCCGTTCCGAGCCCAGCCACCTTCAGTTCTGTGCCCTGCTAAAAGCGCATCATGGCTCCGTTTAAATGCTTTTCGGCTAGTGTGTTTCTGTGGTATAGCGGACTGAAGAATAGTAAACGTGTTTTGCAATATATGTATGAAGCTATTTTGTATATAGTATGTTCCCATTCCGTTTTTGCTTTGGTGCAGCCCTGAGGTTGATTGCTTATTTATTTCTACCCTTCCTCTCTCCATACTTCTGTCCCCCCCCCTCTCTCTCATTCCTTCTGTCGTCCACATGTATCAAAGGAGGCGAAATCGCCTGTTTGTGGTGCGACGTTAAATAAACTTCTACAACAACAACACAACAACACTGCAAAATACCTCGGAGTTCTGCTGGACAGCTCCCTCAACTGGCAGCGACACGTGGACAGCATCGCCAAGACAGTATCTCAGAAGATCCGGGCGCTCTGGCGATCTAGGCGAGCAATAAATCTGAAGGCCCGTACACAGTTCATGAAGTCCATCATCATGCCTGACCTGCTGTACGGGTCGACCGCATTTTTCGCCTGCTTGCGACAGGAGCAAGTCTCTCGCTTGCAAGTCCTACAGAACCGAGCTGCCAGGGCAGTGTTTGGCCAGCCACCCTGGTCTCATGCTCAACCCCTCCTGACAAGCTTGCAGCTCTACAGCATTCAGGAGCTGCACAAGCAGAAGATTCTGAGGTTTGTGTGGCGTTGCCAGCACAACCGCGCCAGCACAGCCCTCCAGGACAAGTTTCAAAGTGCTCATGGAAACACCACCCGCCTCCAGCAAGGACAGGGTTTGCGCCTCCCGCTAGCCCGGTCAGCAGCAGGGACCATCGCACTGTGGTGCCGTCCTCTGGAATACCCTCCCCAGCGAAGTTCGCCTACTCAACCGTCCCAGTGAATTCGCCGTAGCCGCACTGCCCTTCACGCTTGCAGGCTAGATCTGCAAACTCCCTTCTATGTTCGCAATCCCATACTCCTTCCTTGGAGCAGTCAGCACGGCGCTGCTGCTGTTGTTGTTGTTGTTGTTGTTGTTGTTGTTGTTGTTGTTGTTGTTGTTGTTGTTGTTGTTGTTGTTGTTGTTGTTGTTGTTGTTGTTGTTGTTGTTGTCGTTGTCGTTGTTGTTGTTGCTGCTGCTGCTGCTGCTACAGGAGCTACTGCCGTGGCTGTAGTTACAGTCCCTCTCGTTGTCAGGAAATGTTTGCTTTTGCTACTCTTCATCCAGTTAAATTCTTATTATGACTTTGTGTGGTATAATTTTCTTGAACTCCAGTTTCCCCCTTTATTAAAACCCAAGCGCAGTTTAGCGTGTATTTGGCTTGTGATTTCCTTTCTTCTGTTTGCTTTAGCATTTTATCGCTCCACAGGTACCCTCGGTCTCAGGTACTCTCATATTTCTGCAATTGTTAATTTTGCTCCTGAATTGTCCTCCCTTTTGCTTTGCTACCGTACTCCTCCTTCCTCCGCCCTTTTTCTTAATTAACCTCATTATCACATTCGCTTCCATGTAATTGGGCTTGTAGCCCGTGTGTACTTGCGAATTCAAATAAAAACATACATACATACAATTTCATTTCGCGTACGGGAAAGCCATCACGCGACCGTCGCAAGATGGTTTTCTCGTACGCAAAATAGTTGAGCTCAGATCCACTTCTTCGCGACGCGTTTCCGGTGCGCGAAATGAAGTATGAATAGGCCTTCGCACGTTTCCTGCGACGGACAACTAACATGAATTGTGATCCAAGTGAAACTAAGCAGGGCAAGTCTGAGTAACTTTGCAAAGCCATGTACTTTTAAATACTCAATGTGAACGTCCTGGACAAGCAATCAAGTACCTATAAAGCCCTATACCACACCAAACCCCTGCCTCTTAAACCTCTCCAACTTAGTACACTCCCCTACACCCATAACACGGTAAACCCACACCTCTGGTAACTGTATCCTCACGAATTTCTCTCTCTCTCTATCTATCTCTCTCTCTCTCTCTCTCGCTTTCTGTCTCTTTTTTTTTCTCTCTCTCTCTCTCTCTATCTATCTATCTCTCTCTCCCCTCTCTCTCCCCCTTTCTCTCGCCGTCCCTCTCTCTCTCCCTCTCTCTTTCTCTCCCTCTCCCTCTCTCTTTCTCTCCCTCTCTCCCTCTCTCTCTATCTCTCTCTTTCTCTCCCTCTCCCTCTCTCCCTTTCTCCCTCTCTCTATCTCCCTCCCTCCCTCTCTCTCTCTCTCTCTCTCCCTCTCTCTATCTCTGTCTCTCTCTGTCTCTCTCATGGAGTGTGGTGGTGGGGTCCAATAAGCTCAGCCGACCAGAAGTCTCGGCTTCATAGCTCGCTGGACGCACCAAAGGGAGATCGGGTAGGGAGGATTAGAGAAAACAGAAGAAATGAAAAGAATAGATTGACGTAGACCAAGAATAAGGTGGGGCCCTGGATACTTCCCTGTGGCATTCCAGCCTTAACTGGGCGTCTGGCTTATGTTTGGCCGGTTATGAGGACTAGGAGTGTGCGGCTGCAGAAGTAGTCTTGGAACCACCGATGCAGGTCACCCGAGATGCCGTACACGTTAGCCTTGTGCAATACACCAGTATGTGACACCCGGTCAAATACTCCAGCAATATCGATGGTCAGCACTCCAGAAGCCCCTCTATTGGCTGCGTGTGCACCAACTTGTGGTGGAGAGCAGTCAGCAGGTGGTCGCGATGGAAGCCAAATTGGTGTTCTGACAGGACATGATTCGTCTCCATGAAGTTGCTGAATGCCATGTTGACTATAATTATAGTAGTCTCCATGACCTTGGAGATGATGCTCAGTAAAGATACTGGTCGATAGTTGGATGGCGACGATTTTGATTTGCGCTTGTGGACTGGAACAACGTTTGCAACCCTCCACTGTTGTGGCTGGATGCCGGAGCGAAGACAGCAAGTAAATAGCTTTGAAAGTGGTCGCGCCAATTCGGCGGAGCAAGCTTTCAGGATCCGAGCAGGTATCCCATCTGGAACAGTGGCCTTGGTGGGGTTGAGCTGGCAGAGGGTTTGCTCCACTGTGGTCTCGCGAAACAGGACAGTGCCGATTGCGGTCAGTGCGTGCCGTGCTGCGTTCTCGGATGTGAGGAAATGCAGCGGATAGTTCTTCAGCCCCTAAACTGCATTAAATTTGTTGGCGAAGTGTTCGGCAATGCACCCTACTTTGCCGCGGTTGGTGCTCCGTACCGGCAGTGTTGCGGAGAGCAGGTAAGGATGTGCTGTTTCCATGGCCAGAGGCCTTCTTGATGGTTCGCCACCATTCACCAGACGCCATACACCCAGAGGCTAACTTCTGCGCCAGGCTTGCTGTGAATGCTTGCTTGGCAGTTGTCAGGCATAGGTTAGCTGAGTGCTTGGCGACCATATCACGGACTTGCAGCTGGGCACTTGACCGGTCTGCGCGGAGTCTCCTCCATGCTCTTTGTTTCTGTGCTACAGCCTCAGTGCATTCCCATGTCCATCAAAAGGGGTTACTGTAAAACCGGAAAGTCTAACAAGACCCAAAGTCTAACGTTTTAACGACCAATTTTTTTCCCTATTTGAAAAATAACGTTATCGCTAGAGGTCTGTGTAAAGATGCGCATAAAGATGGGTGGCCAGCTAGCCATCGTTAAACGTTCTGCACGTTTTCATGCCAAAATTACAAAAACGTGAAAGTTTTTGGTCGTTAGACTTTCGGGTTTAACAGTAGATGGTTACATGCTGAGCTGCTTAGACTGTTTGTGTTGGCGCATGCCTTCTAGAATGTTCTGGGTAAAGTGCGTACACACTGCATTAGGATCCTCAATGACAGTGGACTGCCAGTCTGTTGTTCTAAAGTACGGTGGAACCTGTGACTAACGGCCCACGTATAGAGCTGCCAGTCTCAGTGCTGCGGTTGCTTCTTCCAGTGCTGCTCCCAGCTCTCCCCATTTTGCTGCTGGTAAACCATTTTTTCGGCGCGTTCATTTTTCTGTTTAATGTTTTCTCTCCTTTTCCTTTTCCGTGTCTTTCCCTTTCTTATCGTTTACCGCTCCTGCTGGTACATAATTGCTTCTTGGCCGGCGACTACATGTAAAGCCGAACGACAGTACAGGCACAGCAGTGGCCAAGCAAATAATCAGCTACGGCTTCTCCTTCCCTGCAAAGCGAAAACTCGGCGAAAAGTAGCAGTTTATTTGAAATAAAAATTAATTAATAAAAATTAATAATAATTATTAATTTTTATTTCAAATAAACTGCTACTTTTCGACTATCATAATAATTATTATTATGATAGTCTCGCTCGCGCGCCCCTACAATAGACCCTTTGCACAATAATGGTCACGTGATCCGAGACGGGGCATCCTCTTCGATTTTTGTGCAGAGTATCAGTTGTTGAGCATGGTGAAACACTGTATTTTTCCATTTTGGAGATGGAGGAGAGAGTGTCGAGTGGTTTGCCATCGATGGCTGTGGAACCCGTGGAGGAGCTGTCAAATAAAGAATGGTCTGTGAAGGAACTGAACAGTTTTCTGCTGAATGAGGGTGCGTATCTGTCTGGAAAAAGAAGGAGTTATTGGAGCGGTAAGTTTTCCGCAGTCAGTGGATATTTCGGATTACTGTAGATTGAAATTTATTTTTATTTTCTCTACCTTCTCTCCTCTGTCGATGTAGAGAACGCTTCTCTATGCAGAACCCTGATGCTCCTAGAACTAAGATGGGCACCAATCTTCCTCGAGTGTACCTTCATCATGCCCAACTTTGTCATGCGTCCGAGTGGATGAGAGATGAACTTCTGTTTCCCAGAGTGAGTGCTCATCTCCAACGCAGGGGCAAGTCGCCGACGACAGTGATCAGTGAAGAGGGAGCTGATGGAGTAGTACTAGTGAAGTAGCCCGTGGATAGTGTCCATGAGTTTTACTTTGGTGGCTATGTGCATAATGTGAAAGTCTGTCATATCGTGCACACAGCCACAGCTCGAACTCAGATGACTTTCTCCGCACACCTGAGGCTGAGCGATGAGGCTGCGTTGCTCAGCACTTCAACATCAGCAGCTCGAGCAGCGCCAGCAAGCAGTCGATCTTCCTTGCAAAGACAGGGATGGGTCATGCCTTTTTCTCAGGCTCCAGAGTCTCTTGGCAGGGCGTTCAGCGTCTTCGCAAAAGCAAGGATGAAAGTCGTCATCGACAAAGTGTTCCGAGCACAACACTGTGAACGATGTCGCAGCAAACTGCGGCCCTCTTCTCGCCAGATAGCGAGGATTCAAGAGTGTGGAATGCCAGCATAACCAGGGAATGCATGGAAAGACAAGTGGGTTTCTTAGACTAGCCACTAGGGATGACGGTTGCTGCAAACAAGAACCCAACAGTGGTCCTTGGAAAGCATTTCGGTACTTCTTCCTTCAGAACTAAAAAACTTCAAATGAAAAAGGCTGGGAAGTACATACATGAACATCGCGTCTGGACCGTGAAAACACAGCCTGTCACAGGAAACTTGATCACGTCCGGCAGCAAACCATGCATGCTGGTTGCATGCCAAGTGTGCAGCGCGTGCACAGCATGCCCCGTCTCGACCCCTCTCGCTTATTGTGCAAAGGGTCTATTGTAGCCCTCACGACCTCAGTCAAAGTGATGCTGTAGAGCCTGTACTGTAGCTGTAACCACTGCACGCTGCATGCTGCATGCTGGCACTGGAAACACGAAAACTTTTCGTGTTTCAGTCGCGTCACCTGCAGCTGCACTTGTACTCTAGCCTAGTAGTCCGCAGTCCAGGGTGCAGAATTGTGACTTTTCGTTCGCCACGAAAGGGCACCAAGGTTTGACATGACCAAATGAAAGAGCAAGAGCAGGGCTTTCCAGGCATGTGTCTCTTGATTAGCTGTGTTGGGGCTTTGTTGACCAAATCGCGACAATTGTTTTTCTATGCGTTGCCATGGCAACTGGATCATGAATTTGAATTTTGAGGCTATTGCAAGCATCATAGCGATGTTTGTGAACTGTATTCGAGCCACAGAGGCTGAGGAGAGCCAGCATGCGGAATGTTACTGAATTTGGATGAAGTATAGGCATGTAGAGAGGAGAAATAGTACTGCACAGTATGACGCAACACGACACAGTTGTCATGTCATGTACTACCTTGCAGTGTGCACCTACAACCACACTATCGCATAACGGATGAGTTCAAAGCAATAATACTAATAATTATATGTTCTAGAATTACATGTGGACACAAAATACACAAAGAAAACCGGATGAGACGAGTTAATTAATTACATGTATGGAGACTGGTGTGAGAAAACCCGTGCCATGCACACTGGAGTCGGCCTTAGGAGGAGTGCATTTACTTCAAGTGCAAGTCAACGTAATGGTTTACAGCAATGCAGTGGCTGAAAATGCAGTGTGTGTGTGTCAGCACCTAAACATAAAGAAATGCGGCATCAAATTCGTTTCGAACTAGGGAAATAGTTCCGAGAAATATTAGACAATGCTGATAGTTAACCTCTGTGTATATTGCGACCCAAAGACCAGGTATGGTCAAACAAAGGGAATGAACTATTTTTAACTGTACTTACGCAGCGGACACGACAACACCAGGGGCATTCGAAGGGGTGTTTGGGGTGCCAAAGCACACCCCCCCCCCCCAAAACCGAATTCGATCTTGGTTTGCAGCTCGTTCAAGAAAGACCATAACGCGCGGACCATAACTCTACACATCGCACACTGTAGCCATCCCTGTTCGGACTTACGTGGGTTTTTTTAATCTGAAACCAATCTACGCGTTCTTACTTGCACTTGACTATTTCGTCGGATGATTGGCCATTTTGGAATGGTTAGTGCGGTACACAGTGCGGCACGTCTTCCTTATAATGTACATCATCCGCTTTGAATGTCTTGTTTTATGCCGTTATGTTCTCCACATGTTTCTCCGTAGAGCCGTTGTGTTCATGATAACAAAATATACCATGTGACGTTCATCCACTGTCCGTAGACGGCTCAATTTGCCGAAGACAAAGAGCGGAATACACAGACTGAAGAACGAGCGGTTGCAGTTTCGTAACTCTCAGTTTCACGAACTAAATCGATCATCAGACGAAGATTGATACTGACCCTGCCCTGAGAGTACTGATATAATATATTATTTTTTTTATACCATGAATGTGGCAAGCGCAGCGGACTTAGTATTAGTAGCACTCTCAGGCCAAGGTCAGTATCAATGTTCGTCTGATCGGATTGATTCAGTTCATGAAACTCAGAGTTACGAAGCAGCAACTGCACGTTCTTCTGCCTGTGTAATAACAAAATATATAAATATCGGCCGACATGAAAGGACCACAATGAAGGCATGCTCTTTTGTGTGGGAACGTCGAGGAAACCACCTTGATCACTATCCTGGCTACGCCCCTGAACACAGTCATCAAGTAGTTCACTGCCTACAGCAGAGAAGAAATCATCCTCCCAGGAATTCGATGAGGCAGTGAGGTCTGCAATGTGCGTCTTTTGTCTGCTTGCTACAATCCTAGCGAGAGTTTCTGCATAAGTGCATGAATGATAGCAAGACTTATGGTAGTGTACCTCTCTAGCGATCAGATTCGCTGAGCTTGCTGCCATAATCCTTTGATCTTGTCGTGTGGCAGCAGCGTTCCGCAATTATTTCTTTTCTGCTTCCACTCTCACGAGTTGAGATGTCGCCTGCTTGGTTGTACAGCTCGCTTATTTGTTTCAGCGTGCCACAAAACAGGCATATTTTTTAAGTTCTGGTTCAACAACAGGGGCTCGTAGCGATTGATGAGCCATGTCCATCGAACTGCGGACTCCTCGGATGCCGTGCAGGCTGTCAGAATATTTGGCACTTGGCATTGTGTGAATACACTTCAGAGTTCTATTCGTTTCGGGTTCCAGTACAGAGGAGATAGCACCATGTACCAGGCCGGCCAGCACTCGGCAGGAGCTCATCACTGCAGGTGGTATTGCCAAAATACGTGAAACCATGGCATAGGCGAGGCACACCCGATCGACCTAGAAGTAGAACCTAAATACTACAGAGTACCGTCCAGGAATACGTTTTTACATCTGAAGCGCACCACGTGGCACTCCAAGTGTGCGATATTTCAAATTTGAACTTTTGAGTGGGTTTGATGCATGCTCAAACTTACGCTCCGCGAAATTTGTGCATGGATTTGCCCCGAAGAAAATCGCCTCTATCGAGAGAGCGCCCCAGATCTAGAAGCACTTCTCGACTGTTTTGGGTACCTCAAGGGGTCCTCTTTCAGGCCCCCACATCAAACCTTGGTGCCCCGTCGTGGCGAACGGAATTTTTTTAGGGCTACATTTTGAGCACTTGGACTGCGGACTATAGGTACAAGTGAAGGTGACGCGACTTTTGTTTGTCATCACTTGGCCAAGTAAAGTTACTACTACTAGTAAACTACGCGTTGTCAAGAAGCTGTGACGTCAGACTTCGACGGCCTATACCACATACATGTTCATGTACTGAGAGGATTTACGGGCCAGGTACTAGTACTCTGGTACTAGGTCGATGCCCGCACTGATGAGTGATGGCTTCGAGAGTACTGTACTATTACGTCGTGTTGTGTTCTAATCATTCGCCATGCCACTGTCAGTTGTATTCTGTTTGCCCGTAAAAGAGGCCTTTTATCACTGTACTAATGTCGTTGTCGTGGCAGGAGCCAGAGCGATATGCAGCACACACACCCACTGACTTCTTGTCTACAGTTCGAACACTCAGCCATATTTGCAGAGTGATCAACATTTGCTACTAGAATCCACGTCACTTTCGCCTGCATCTCGAGTCGGTGGAGTTTGGTTGGCGCATGGCGATTAAGATTCTAACAAAGTGACAATCCGACGAAAGCCATCACAATCAATGTAATGACATCACCAAAGAGGGTGCATGAAATAACCCTAACCCTACCTCAGATTACACTTATAAAGTTATAGTACCGGTAGTGCCTACATCACGTGTATCCGTGAAGTGGCAGTTGTGCCAACGTTCAACGCCACGTACCTGTACGTGTAGTGGCAGTTGTGCCAACGTTCAACGCCACGTACCTGTACGTGTAGTGGCAGTTGTGCCAACGTTCAACGCCACGTACCTGTACGTGTAGTGGCAGTTGTACAGTCACCTTGTGTTCACTGCATCTGAACTGCCTTTGAATCTATTTTTCTCTCTTCTTGTTCTCTCTCCACCCCCCTCCACCCCTCTCTCTCACTCACTCACTCTCTCTCTCTCTCTCTCTCTCTCTCTCTCTCTCTCTCTCTCTCTTTTTCTCCACCCCCCCCCCCTCTCTCTCTCTCTTTCTTTCTCCTCATCCATTCTACCTCACCTTCTCTTGTCTTTATCGCACTAAATCACCCCCTTCTTTTAGGCTATGGTGCGCAAGCTCACGTTAACGCCGAGACCATAGGTCGGTGTTGTGGGCTTGCCTCACCAGCACAGGCTTGCTTTGCAGCCCCTACTCTCCCTGCTGTTTTGTCATTGTATACTCTGTTGTCTTCTCCCCTTCTGACGAGTAGGTTGTGTACTTAGTAAAAAAAAAAAAAAAAAAAAAAAAAAAAGTCAGTATCGTCTATAGCGTTGGTGTTTGATTTTGAGCATTTTACCACAATAAGCGATATAATTACTATGACCGATACTGCATGCAATGTATGCGAGTGGGGTGTCAAACGACTCAGCGCGCCGTGCACATACGCACTACATACATGTACAATGTCATGTAGCTGGCTGTAGCTCCTGACACACAAAATCAGCATTTCCTCATGATGGAGGCATATTTTGGCAACTTGTACAAGCAAAACTCACTAAACAACACTCACTGGACAAGTTCTTCACGAAGAAGTAACACCCTGTTCTCCTCTGACATCGCTTGATTTTACATCAGTCACTATAACCGATGCAAAAATAGTGTAATAAACGTCTTTTGAAATATGAATTCGATTACTATAGGCGATATATTACTATACGATTATTACTATACGCGATAACTGTGTATACTTCGTTATGGCAAATGAAAATGAATTTGAGAAATAATTGATCACTATGTCCGGTATATTACTATAGCCGCCAACCTTATACATGTAGGCGACTAGCAGCACCCCCGGCCAGCGTTGCCTGGCCGAACGTGGCATGCATGGGCGGGTGCAAGTACATGAACAGCACACGTGCTCAGCACGTGGTGGTGGCTACACGCGCGCTTCGCGTGCTCAGTGCTTCTGTGGCTAGCTAGCTAGGCCAGGCTAGCTGCTTCCGCTAGCTACACGATTCGCACGCTTCGCGTGCTCAGTGCTTCTGCGGCCGCTAGCTACACTGTTCGCACGCTTCGCGTGCTCAACGCAGCGCTGCTCCGCAGCATGGCCTGAGCGTGACACACAGACAAACACACGTCACAGGTGCCTCTTATTATTATAAGTAAAGAATGATACCGACTGTACTATTAAGTATTATAGTACTGTCAACGCCACGTAGACCTACGTGTAGTGCCCGTAGTGCAAGTGCCGACGTGTAGTGCAGTCTTACTTTCCCGAGGTTTCCAGCATACTACTCCTAGCATCCTCATTCGCTCAGCATAAGCTGGCTATGATATACTATAATTATAGATGCAGAAATTGATGGCAGAAGATCATTTGTGCCAAACAAGTCCTTTGCAATTTGGTGTTGTACGGCAGTGGTACGTAGAGTAACTTTGCCTTTGAGCCACAGTCAGGCCAGTGTTCTGTGTTGTTGTAGCTATTACACGACAGATTGAATTCAGGGTGTTGTGTGCGTGTAGCTGTGTTGATACGCCATGTCCAGACCGGAATGTGGGTCATGTAGAAGCAGCAGTAAGCATGGCAAGCTGCTGAGGTGTTTGCACTCGTTATGTGTGCAGTGTTTGGAAAAACATACCCGTAGCAAGGGCTCTGTGATTTGTACTGAATGTGGTACAGTCACTCCGCCACCACCACTGGCTGGTGTGGCTTTGCTGCAGTTCCTGCCGGATAGTGATGTGTCTAGTTACGGGTTTGGAGAAGAGGTAGCTGCTGCAAGTGCTGGTCGCCAGGAGTCAGTGTGTGCTGAGTGTGCTGAGGACACTACAGCAGTTGCAGTTTGCTTGGACTGTGGCGACAATCTATGCACTGACCATGCCAGGGTGCACCCAACCTCACGCAGGTCGTACAGACACAAGGTTGTGACACACCGTGAGATTGCGGCACATACAGATGATAGTAAATCAGCCAGCAAGCACAAATGCTCATTCCACCCCTCGTCTGTGCAGGATTCGTACTGCATGACTTGTGAACAGCTATTGTGTAGGCAATGTGTAAGCAGTGGTGATCATGATGCTCACAATGTGCAGACTACCACTATGGCATCTGCTAGCATTCGCCAGTCCTTGAAAACCAAGCTGACTAGCACGTCACGTGGAAGTGGCAGTGTTTTTGAGGTGTTGATCAAGAACTTGAAGAAGACTGAGGCGAAACTGAGCGAACTCCGTGAAGAGAGAGAAGGTGTGAACTACCGGATCAATGACGTTTTTGGTGGTCTGAAGAAAGACATTGAGAAACGTCAGCAGGAGCTTCTGCATGAGGTAGAGCAGTTGCAGTTGTCTTATCTTCTTCCCATTCAAGACGAGAGGCAGAGCTTACTTGCTGGTGCATCGTATAGCACGAAGGTTCAATATCTTGCACAGAACTGTGACGATGTGAATTTCTTGAAGATGAGCGGATGGCTGGTGGAAGCAGCGAAGAATGTGGTGCGTGTGTCCGAGAGAGATGTGAGGGTATTTTCTCCGGGAACGCTATCGTTTTCACCATGCCATGGCGAGGAGCTTACAGCGGCCATTGCCAGAACTGGTGTGGTGAGTGACAAAGGTGTACTGTCATCGGAGAAGAGTAGCATGACTACTGCAGCCAGTGTTGTGGAGGGAGACGACCTTACCGTGATCATTGAGCCACGGAATGGCCGCGGTAATAGTCTGGCTGTGACGGAGGCACATCTGTCTAGTGTTCACATTGAAGTAACATCTGTAGACAACAACAGCACTAGCATGATTGAACCGGTGATGATGTCTGACTGTAGTCCTAATGAAGGTACTAACATGATTGCAACGTACAAGACGACCGGAAAGAAGGGTTCAGTGCAGGTATCAGCCATGATTGGAGATCACCATGTAGCTGGAAGTCCTGCAACGATTACCATCGTGGATCCTCTTCAGTTTGATCCCAGCCAATGTAGTGCAAATTTGGAACTGTCAAACAACACCCGAACAGTTACGGACATCTGATTAACATCTCTGGAGGTCAGTACGTGGCGTGAGGAAAGGGAGCCGTGGCAAACACCAGATATCCATTCCTCTTGATCGCAATGCTCCTTGTCATGGGTACGCCAATGTCATGTTATTCTTGCGCAGTTGTGTGTGTATGTGTGTGTGTGTGTTTGTGTGTGTGTGTGTGTGTTTGTGTGTGTGTGTATTCATGTGTGTGTGTGTGTGCGTGTGCGTGTGTGTGTGTGTGTGTGTGTGTGTGTGTGTGTGTGTGAGTGTGTATGTGTGTGTGTGTGTGTGTGTGGGCGTGTGAGTGAGTGTGTATGTGTGAGTGTGTGTGTGTGTGTGTGTGAGAGAGAGAGAAAGAGAGAGAGAGAGAGAGAGAGAGAGAGTGAGTGAGCAAGGAAGAGGTTAGAAACGTGAGTGCGTTTTCAGGTGGCCAGAATGGCAGACTAGGCACCCCTGTTGGCCTAGCCACTCTGGCATGCATTTAATCCTAGGAGAATAGAGTACGCTCGCTGTCTTGCTCTGATCTAGTTCTTATCTTCTGCTTCTGTTTCCTGAATAGCATTGCGTGTGCATTTCTAGTGGTGCCTGTTCTTTTGTGCACAACCTTTGCCTCACTACAGTTCCTAGCTGTTTAGCGCTTTAAAAACATTCTTTTGCATTACGTGGAAGGTTCTTGCATTAATGCTGACTTTTCAGTGGTCATGTTCTTTGGTGTCCAATATTTGCCTCGCTACATTTCCTGGCTTTTTATTGTTTCTGTTTCCCAAAATGCATTACTGCTTCTAGCATGCACGTCTAGTGCTAGACGGTACAGCGGAGTGCGCTAGTCGTGGTGTGTGCTGTGTTCATTGGCAAAAGAGAAGTTACCAGCCTCCTCTTACGCTCGCCATACAGTACCCTAGCTGGCCATGAAGTATTTGCAGGTTGTTGGAAAATACTTTGTGCCAAACGAGTCCTTTGCAATTTTGGTGTTTTACCGCACTGGTACGTACTGAGCACACTGAAGTGGCAACTTTTTTTGAATCACAGTTCCGGGCGGTGTTCTGTGTTGTTGTCAGTGGCGTATCCAGGTTTGTGGTGAGGGGGGGGGGGGGCTGCGGCGCTACAGTTGTGCATTTCTGCTGTCAAATTGGAGATCAGGTCGTAGCACGGCTGTTGAAGCTGAATCGGCCGGAGGGGGGTCGGGGGTGTGGCTAGTCACCGGCGGATTATGCGGGCAGAAAAATTGTCAGAATTCGGTACTTTTTCTGGTAAGTTTCATGCATATCTGGTATGGGAATAAAGAAATGGAGCAAAATTCGAGGAATTGCCCGCCATAACCCAGTGCACGACGTCCCAATAAGCTGATATTGACAAACCATGGCCAACGCTGTTCAAATCTCTTTTTCCATAAATACAGCACCCTCTGGAATTGTCTGACCCCTAAGATCACCTCCTTAACCAGTTTAAGCGAATTTAAGCAAGAGCTGCACAAACAGTTTTACGAGCATTGGTTTCACTGCAGTGGAATTCCGTTGAATATGTAGCGTCACATCATATTCTTTAGAAGCTTATCTCTGGCACATTTTTCATCATTTACATGTATTATCCCAGTTCTGCACGCTTACAATCATATGCTCAAGCGCAGAGCTCTGCCCTAGACTATGTCTTTTTCTCTTTCTTTGCTCACCTATTGCTCATCACTTCTTTCACAGATTTCTTCATTTTCGCGAACTATTGGCATGGGGTCAAAAGGTCAAGTCAAGGGCTACATGTCGGATAAATGCATGCTCGCTCATTGTTCGCCTGCCTTCAGACTCGTTTCAGAGAAACAGTAGATTCACGGTAGTTTTGATAATGTGCGTTCTCTTTCCATGCACTGGAATGATGTAGGATGCATGTACAATGTATATACAACAAGCTACTACATCTACCTGCACGTGTACCTGCACGTGTACATGCAGAACTGTGTAAAGTGGTGGTTCATAGCAGGAAGGAGTGTACGCGAGTTTGCTGTCGCTGCACTTCTGCTCCTTTTGGTGGTTTTATGCACAAGAGCTCTCCAATTGCGATATTAGCAACTTTTTGAGCTTTTTCTGAAAATATGAATGCGATTTCAGCAAATAACACTTGTTTTGGCACGGTTCCGAAAAGCATACATGTACATGTAAGTTGCGGACAATTATGGCATCTTTGGGAAAGGGCTATTTTGGCACACGGGATGCATATTCCCTTCATTTGTACTTGCGGAGCCTCAAAGTTTGGAAATTTTGCCTTTTTCGTACTTGCAAGTGACCATAAGTACAACAAAATACATGAGTATCCCCATACCAAGGTGTCCATGCATGCTAGAGATCAACATGGAAAACAGAAAACCTTACTTCCTTATAGGAAAAAAGGACCATTCTATTCATTATTTTACTCGGATGGTGAGCCAAATAAATTATTGTGAAAAGAAGAAGGACAAAATGTTACGAGTTATGACTAACTGTCCATCAACGTAACCACTCCACTATCATGTACATGTATGATGGACTAGTTATGTACAATAACAAGTAGTTCCACACGACGTACGTTTCGCCGTATAGGTCATGACGGCTCATCAGGTGTGCAATATTTAACTCGGATGGTGAGCCAATTAAATTATTGTGAAAAGAAGAAGGACGAAATGTTACAATTTTATGACTAATTGTCCACCAACGTAACCAGATCTTATACAGTCAGCGAGTGCGACAAAATGGCACAAAACGGACAAGGGGTACTGAGACATTCGGCGACCTGACACCTAGCTCCAACACTTCTCCAAGGCGCAAACGAACAACCTTCCAACTTGGAAAGCTAAGGTTCGGAAAGGTCCAAGAGGGGAAGGAAAGCACAACGAAGAAGAGCCCGAGCTACGCATAACAGAAACAAAGAATGCCGGACATTACTGGATGAGCCTTCTCAGCGCGGCTTGAATCCGAAAAGAAACTTAGTAAAAGTATTTTACAGGACCGTTTGCTGGCACAACTAGCCCTTGGTAGTGAGGTCTGCTCCGGCCAGGAGAACCAGCAACATGACAGTGCGGACACGGCTCGCGAGCCCAGAAGCCCGACTTGCACCAATGCCTCCTCCGCCAGCTCAGGTGACGCGGGCTCAACATGGGATCTGCGCTCCCGTAGATCTACGTGACGAGGCGTAGTCGGCTTTGTCGGCCGCCATTTTATTATTATCGGAGAGCATTGTGCCGCTCCTCACCCAAAGCCAAGGCAATGCGGCTGCTGCCGCCACTACGCCAGGCCAAGCCCTTGTAACCCACCCGATCAGCCACCTGCACCAGCTGTGCCCAAGGCTGTGCAAGAACGTATCTTGCGAGGGGAGTTCGTAGATTTTTCAAGTTGGTTGCCTGAAATTCTTGCACACTTCCGGCCCAACATTCCGGCTGGTGCACAGCCCGAATAACGATAGCCAGCTAAATATCGTTGAGTCGGATGACCGTACGCGAAGCAGGTGCGTCGCAAGGTTCACGATAATTATACATGTAACTACCCGGCTCGAGGCATGGACCACATACATGTCTGTTATCACGGCTGCTGCCCTACACCGCACTGCTGAACTGCTGAACTGATTGCGTACCAGCAGTTGATCCTGACTGCTAACCGCCAGTTCTTCCCAAGCGCGTGGCTAGAGTACGACCGCCAGCTGCGGCTGCTCGTGGCCCAGTAACCAGGCACGAAGAGGTTGGACACCATCGACGTGAACCTATGGCAGATAGCTGTCACAGGCCATGCACACCCAAAATGCGCTCAATGTAAGACGGCCCATCCAGGGGCGGTTTGTGTCCTTTTCGTCCCCAAGCCAGCAGCATTTACCTCCAGTGGTCGCAACCATACCAGCGACAGCCAAGAAATCTGCCGCAACTTCAATGGAGGTCGCTGTTCTTCGTCGTCGTGCCGCTTCTCCCACACCTGCAGCCAGTGCGGCAAGGACCACCCATGCATCATGTGCAACCAGCAGCAGCGCGGAGCCAATCGGCCACCCCGCCGCTCCTAGCAGAATGGCTACTGAATAGCTTGACTCGGTACGTAGCTTCTTTCCTATACACTCTGCAGACACCACACTGCTAGCTGACCACTTTGCCCGCCTGTTACGTAACCACTCATATCAATAATGCGTTGCGTATGTTCTCCATGGGCTGCGCCGTGGCTTTACTCTTGGATCTGCCGGCCAACACGACATTTCGGTTTTCTCTAATAATCTACCCTTGGCTTTCACTCACTCGGCATTTATATCCGAGCAATTAGCTGCTTCCTGCGCCCGCAGCGAGACCACAGGCCCATTTCCGTCACCTCCATTTCAGTTCATGCGCCGCTCTGGTATTGGTGCCATCCCCAAAAAGAACGGCAAGCTGCGAATGATCCACCATCTGTCTAGTCCGGAAGGCACCGGCGCGAACGACAGCATTCCTGCCGAGCCGCTCTCTCTGCACTACGCGAGCATTGACAACGCGATCAACATCATCATGCCATGCCCACAGCCTGTGTATTTGTCCAAGCTCGATGTACGCAGTGCATTTCGGCAGATCCCAGTCCGCCGTCAGGACTTCGCTGGGAAGGCCCCTACTACTACGAGCGCTTTCTGCCTTTCGGCCTCCGCTCCAGCCCAGCCGTCTTTGACTCAGTAGCCACAGCAGTCAACTGGATCATGCAGCACGAGTTTGCTATAGATCACCGGCTTCATTACCTCGATGACTTTCTCGATATCTCCACTGGTTTGGCTGCAGCCAACCAGCAACTCACCACCCCCCTCCGGGCATTCACGTATCTCGGCACTCCTCTTTGCTCCATCCCAGCTCGAGGGCCATCACCATCATTGACCTTGGTATTTTCCTAGACTGCGGCTACCAGAGGACAAGCTGTCCGAGATCCGTGCGCCACTCATGGCTACTATCAGCGAGCGCAGCATCGGCCAGCGTCAACTCGAGTCCCTCCTGGGGAAGCTCACTTTTGCTGCCCGAGTCATCGTTCCTGGACACACATTCATGCGTGAACTATGATCAGCGTGCCCTGAACTGTATCTGTGTATGCGAGTGCGGTGCATAAAGCCCACCTTGAGAATGGGTTTGCCGGCCCCTTAGTAGATGCGTGGCTTCTGGAGAGGGTGTTGAAGGGCATCCAGCGATGCCATGGTACGGCTGTACTCACCCCTCGACTTCCTATAACTATGCCAATCCTACGACACCTGACGGATGCACGCCGGAAAAGTAGTATCCTGAATGGCCATGACAAGCTGCTCTACCAAGCCGCCATGCTGCTTCTTTGGATTTCTTCGGTGTGCTGAATTCACTAATGGCATCACACGGGGCTGTACTAGCTCCCCTGGTGACGGACGCTTGCAACTCTTCCTGCTTTCATCCAAGACGGACCCATTCGGTAAAGGCGTTACTAGTGACATTGGCCCGTCTGTACCGCCGTACTGCCCGGTCCGTGCCATTGTTAGCTACCCATTTGTCACTCGTCGCGAGGGACCAGAGCAACTCTTGTTCGTACTCTCGAACAGACAGCAGCTGACCAGGCAGCCATTCACAGTAACAGTATGGTCTCTTGTCGCTGCGGCCGGTGTACCATCCCAGTCGAACTACTCCGGGCATTCGGTCTACATTGGTGCAGCCACCACCGCTGCTATGGCTAGTGCCCCGACTCCTTCTTCCGAGTGGCAGGTCAGTGGAAAGAGCGATGCGTGTCTATGCTACATCCGGACTACAACAAGCGCTAAGCGCCAGCTATCGTCCTTGCTTGCTGCCGTGCCATGGATGCCATGATCCCCAACTCGGGTGAGTAATGAGCTACTGAACTCTAGCTGCGCAATGCTTGCCTGTGCTGACATAAATTGACCCTTGCTGTGCGTCAATAGTGCTTAGCTAACGGAGTGCTGGTTTCATGGGTCCACTCTCACAACTGGTGTTATCTAGCTATTTGCTGCGGCTCTGCCTTGCGCTATA
The DNA here is from genome assembly GCF_964019385.1 of Sycon ciliatum. NCBI lineage: Eukaryota > Metazoa > Porifera > Calcarea > Leucosolenida > Sycettidae > Sycon > Sycon ciliatum. Next base: position 16,966,333 of record NC_088652.1, read on the forward strand.
TTACATCCATTTAGCATTGCAGCTCTACGTTGAGCTAACAGCAGCTCTACTTTGAGCTAACAGCAGCTCTACTTTGAGCTAACAGCAGCTCTACTTTGAGCTAACAGCAGCTCTACTTTGAGCTAACCGCAGCTCTACTTTGAGCTAACAGCAGCTCTACTTTGAGCTAACCGCAGCTCTACTTTGAGCTAACCGCAGCTCTACTTTGAGCTAACAGCAGCTCTACTTTGAGCTAACAGCAGCTCTACTTTGAGCTAACAGCAGCTCTACCTTGAGCTAACAGCAGCTCTACTTTGAGCTAACAGCAGCTCTACTTTGAGCTAACAGCAGCTCTACTTTGAGCTAACAGCAGCTCTACTTTAGCTAACAGCAGCTCTACTTTGAGCTAACCGCAGCTCTACTTTGAGCTAACCGCAGCTCTACTTTGAGCTAACAGCAGCTCTGCTCTGAGCTAACAGCAGCTCTGCTCTGAGCTAACACCAGCTCTACTTTGAGCTTCAAACCAGTTGTTTCGAAACCAGCACTCCTCAATCCAAAGATGCCTCTTTGTTGACTTGTTTGTGTGAGGGATGGGGCTAATGGTGTACTAGCTGTGCTAGTACTTGTTAGCAACAATCCGAACTAGCGCACACACTGCACTGCATTGCTTTGTACTGCATTCAAGACTGACGTCATGCGCTTTGTTTTGCTGCGTAATCACAAATGGCACCAGCCCATTTTGCGGAAAAGAAAAACAAATCTTGCTTGCCCTGTTGTGCTCTTCCAGACAACGGATCGTGCTTCAGCAGTGTTTCTTTTCCCACCATCCCTCCCTATCCAACTTATTCACACCATCATAACTATCGTACCCACTAATCGGGTCCACTCTCACAACTGGTGTTATCTAGCTATTTGCTGCGGCTCTGCCTTGCGCTATATTACATCCATTTAGCATTGCAGCTCTACGTTGAGCTAACAGCAGCTCTACTTTGAGCTAACAGCAGCTCTACTTTGAGCTAACAGCAGCTCTACTTTGAGCTAACCGCAGCTCTACTTTGAGCTAACAGCAGCTCTACTTTGAGCTAACCGCAGCTCTACTTTGAGCTAACAGCAGCTCTACTTTGAGCTAACAGCAGCTCTACTTTGAGCTAACAGCAGCTCTACTTTGAGCTAACAGCAGCTCTACCTTGAGCTAACAGCAGCTCTACTTTGAGCTAACAGCAGCTCTACTTTGAGCTAACAGCAGCTCTACTTTGAGCTAACAGCAGCTCTACTTTGAGCTAACAGCAGCTCTACTTTGAGCTAACCTCAGCTCTACTTTGAGCTAACCGCAGCTCTACTTTGAGCTAACAGCAGCTCTGCTCTGAGCTAACAGCAGCTCTGCTCTGAGCTAACACCAGCTCTACTTTGAGCTTCAAACCAGTTGTTTCGAAACCAGCACTCCTCAATCCAAAGATGCCTCTTTGTTGACTTGTTTGTGTGAGGGATGGGGCTAACTTTCTTTTGTCTTCTTCTTCTCCTCTCTTTGTTATGGTCTATCAGTAGGAGGCGCATTCTGTAAAAAAATAAAAATAAATAAAAAATTTGAGCATAACACATTCACGCGGACATCATACATGCTTCAGCGATACCACATAATTAACTTAGACAAAATATATCATACTAAGTCCATATTCTTCGTGTTCCGTTGCATCCACAATATCTGCAGTTCACTCCTCTCTGACATGTTCTCCCTTCGCCGTGACTGCGCTCACGCGGCCAAGTCAATTATTCCCTTTCCTTACCCATTGTGCAAGCTCAAGCTGGATACAGATCCATTTCATTCCTTGGAGCTGACCGCTTTAATTAATGCGCTTCCCAAATCCCTTCGCACAAATCATATCCCCAATTCACTTCGCCCGGAACTTCCATTTCATTCATCTTGGGCACCCTGTAAGAAGACCTTTGGGTCTGTTGGGAATGCCCAAGTAAAATAATAAAATACAATACAAAATAATACAGTTAAATGTTGCACACCTGATGAGCCGTCATGACTATAATTATGGCGAAACGTACGTCGTTTGGAACTACTTGTTATTGTACATAACTAGTCCACCATACATGATAGTGGAGTTCAGTAGGATGTTGACGTTTCGGTTTGTCACAATTCGTCTTCGCTTAGCTTCCCCATTCTACGTTTATTACATAAACTTGAGCCTCCCAAGTTGGGTGGTCTGTTGCTTTGCGTCGTCGAGTTGAAGTAGGGCCGGTATGTCCAATAGTCTTGCTAGTTTCGTCATCATCCAGTAACTGTCGGCATTATTTGTTTCCGTTATGCGTAGCTCGTGCTCTTCTTCGTTGCGCTTTCCTTCCCCTCTTGGACCTTTCCGAACCTGAGCCTTCCAAGTTGGAAGGTTGTTGGTTTGCGCCTTGGAGAAGTTTTGGAGCTAGGTGTCAGGTCGCCGAATGTCTCAGTACTCCTTGTCAGTTTTGTGCCATTTTGTCGCACTCGCTGACTGCATGTACACGATCTGTTTACGTTGGTGGACAGTTAGTCATAACTCGTAACATTTTGTCTTTCTTCTTTTCACAATATTCTATTCATTCGTTGACTTCTTTTGTAAAAAGATTTTTCTTTAGAGTGGAGTTCCAAAACAGGCCTAAACCTAATGACGATGGTCCCACTTCCACTGATAATAAGAGAAAAGATAAATATATAAAAATAGGCGGACAAACAGAACAAAGAGGAAGATAAGTTAGATAACTAATATGAGCACGGCCGCAGGGGAAATAAAATGGCACAAGCACGGCAACCGGGAAGAAGGTGAGAGAGAGAGAGAGAGAGAGAGAGAGAGAGAGAGAGAGAGAGAGAGAGAGAGAGAGAGAGAGAGAGAGAGAGAGAGAGAGAGAGAGAGAGAGAGAGAGAGAGAGAGAGAGAGAGAGTGAGAGAGAGTGAGAGAGAGAGAGAGAGAGAGAGAGAGAGAGAGAGAGAGAGAGAGAGAGAGAGAGAGAGAGAGAGAGAGAGAGAGAGAGAGAGAGAGAGAGAGAGAGAGAGAGAGAGAGAGAGAGAGAGAGAGAGAGAGAGAGAGAGAGAGAGAGAGAGAGAGAGAGAGAGGTAGTGAAGCAGATGAGTTCATCCTAGTTGAGGGTACTGCCTAACAGAAAGGCCAGACTGAGCGATCTGAAAGTGGAGCGCTTTCTTTCGAGGCGTACTGTGTCTGGGAGCTGGTTCCACAGGATAGCTCCAGCATGGCTAATGCGCTTATTAGCTGGTGATGCCGTGGTGGACACAGGAATGATGGGATGCTGATGCTCGGTATCCGGTCTGTTAACTTAGATGGGTAACATTTCGTCGCGAGACATTTCGACGTGCAGCTTTGGCCAATTCATCGAATGACATTTCGCGACTGTGCTGTTTTACAGCTTCATTTTTTCGCCGCCTAACACATTCGGGGAGTAAATTTCGATGAAGTAACATAGTTACATTTTCACCGCAGACCCTGTCGCCGATTTTCACTGAAAAACTGTAATCTCGCGGTTCGAAATCCTTTATCTTGGTGACTAAATCATGGACGCTTATCTCGATTTTACTGGCCTAACTTTGCGAGGAAAGCCCCGAATAATCAAGGATGGGTAGGCCTACGTGCAAGACAAGAGAGGAAGAAACGAGACTGTTTACCGAAGATGCGAAGGAGAGACGAGCTGTCGGAGAGACGAGCTGTCCTGCAGAGGCCGCATGAAGACAAAAATAGCCGGGACGGGTCAGGACTCTTTCCACCAGATAGTCCCGGGGGCCGGGGTTAGTCGTTACTGGGGAAGTGGTGAGCTGTGATGCGCTTGCCATCTTCCGCAGCTCTGAAGCGAACAGGGCCCTGAGGCCGAAATGCAGCCGACTATGTTCCGACCACACCAGCTAACTTGGGCGAACTGGTGGTACTGGACATGTACTTCCGATGTACCACCCACCTCGCAGCTCGGATCACCACCGGCGGATCCGAGTTGCTGGAGAGCATTCGGCTGGACCAGGCAACTAAGTCGGCAGTGCGAATTCGCCACCGGGCAGTACTGGGCGCAACAGCGACTGCCATACAAGACCGCCTGCCGCAGTCACAACAGCGAGCAATGTCCTTGGCACGCGAGAAGGGCGGGTCCAGTACCCTGACCACCGTCCCTATGGCTGAGCACAATTTCAGCTTTGATGTGAAAGGTGATTTTCACGATCTTATCCGGCTCCGGTACTGTTGGCCTCTGGACAACCTGCCAGCATCCTGTCCCTGTGGGTCAAGGTTCTCTGTTGACCATGCCCAAAATTGCAAGCTGTCGGGATTCATCAACATGCGACACAATGATCCCACCGACTTCTTCGCGTCGTGCATGAAGGAGCTCCATCATGATGTGAAGGTGGAGCCACCATTGCAGCCCCTAACAAAGAAGGGCCTCTTTTACGGGCAATCCAGAGAAAACTGAATCGAGCATCATCAGTGAATATGTCAATAAAGTCGGGAAACCATTGAATTGAGTTAAATTAAGAATATTATTGTGCCAGATATTGGAAGATTGCTGATATTGTACCAAAAAGAATAACTGATATTGTCTAATGTAAGATAATAATCCCACATAATTATTGAAGTGACATGTGATATTCTGCTCAGGTCAAGTGCAATGCACTAACGAGCCTGACGGCACTGAGCAACAAATGAATTCAAACGTCTTTTGTTATACGAGCCACGGCATCCACGGAAGCAAGCAATTGCCCACCGCAAAAGGCAGAATGATAATCGGGTACGCAGCATACCCATGACAACGGGGTACTGGAGATCATTATGGCGCGCTACAAAAAGTGAGGCCAAAGACTTCAGAAACTGATTGGTCTCAGGTCCACTGAATCCATGTAGAAATCACCAGTGGAGTGAATGAGCCACGCTCAACGTTCACAACCCGACTGGCATATTGATTTTTCTTCGCTTGCTCAAGGGGTTTTAGCTGGCTCAGGGCTTGTTATCGAGACAACACGAACGCTGCGGAGTGAGTAATCCGCACATCAAAAAAAGCGTCTTGTTGCGACGACCAAAAACCCCGAGCCCGCATATCCAGACGAGCCTCCGCTTTCCTGTTAAGGGATCACCCTCCCGGCAAATCCTCTTTGCTGCAGGGAAGTAGCCTCGGCTCCGTCTCCACATCCACTATGCCAACCTCCCGCAGCAAGCTTGCCACAAGGTCCCGTACCTCATTGTGCCGGGCGATTGTGTACCCTCCAGTGGCACACGTGAACGCATTGCTCGGACTGAGAGAAGCACCACACACGCAATCATCTGGCAATCCAATCAGTCTCCGACGATACCGGACGCACAGAGCATTCTGGAAATCTGATTTTTTCAGTATTGTGCCATCTTGCCACGTAGGAACTGCGGTTAGCCAGGACGATAGGCCCTTTTCAGCAGCTACTTCGATCAGGAATTGCTGCTCATACCCTTGCAGCCTCTAACTCGTGAAACCTTTCACCATCGGTCAGCCACCACAGATTCTGATGCCCGTGCCAACCTGCGGGTGAAGGGATTCTGGACCGATAGCCGCAACGCATTCTTTGATACAAGGGTGTTTTATCCCCACGCGTCAAGCTATCGGCCCAAGTCTCTCCCCTCCCTCTACCGAAGGTTCGAAGGAGAGGAGATGCGTGCTTACGGTGTACGTGTCAATGAAGTCGAGCGTGGCTCATTCACACGTTAGTCTTCTCCTCCTGTGGTGCGATGGGCTCTGAAGCAGCAGTAGTAGTCAAGAGGCTGGCACATGGCTTGGTCACCAAACGCAACGCTGTCTATAGTTGGGTTGTAGCTTGGCTGCAGTGCTGCTTGTCATTTTCTCTTGCCAGATCTGCCATCCGTTGCGCCCGGGGATCACGCTCCGTTCGTCGTCGTCACTTCGACCTCGCGCCTGTCGACCTTGTCCAGGCTGAGGCGCGTCTGGCTCGACATTAGACTATTTAGGGGTCGTCCACAAATATCGATGTTTTTTTAGAGAAGATATTCGTTCGTTTGGGGGGGGGGAGGGGGTTTGGGCCCTGTTCGTCTCGTCTTTGCAGAAAAAATATCGAACTCTATCTATGGACGGGCGCTGTTCGAACATGTAGTTTATGACCTACACAAAGTGAAAGTCAACCTCGTGAGCATAGCCATGGCAAGGTTGTGGGACCGTGGCAACAGAAACCTAGGTGTATGGTGAAATTAGAGTGGCAGATGGTCACGTTTCATGAGGAAATTGAACTTCATTAAAAACTATCGATCCCTTGCATAAACATGTGTATGTTCGTTTTGAGGGGGGGAGGTCTGGGGAGAAATGAACAAATATCGTCTTGAAAAAAACATCGATATTTACGGACGGCCCCTTAAAGCAATAATTATTTATCTCCTTTCTTCCTGTTGTATACATGTAATTACTGCCCGGCGTGTATTTACCGCCATATTGCCAGGTACGTTTTTATCACCATAATTATGAATAAAATACAAGTACTCGGAAGACTTTGTAAAAAAATTCCGATGTACATGTACTTCGGAAGTACATGTACATATCATGTACATGTACATGTACATGTACATGTACATGTACATGTACATGGAAACGTAAGGCGGGGTGGCATTCTAATAAGTGTCAAGGTATTTGTTGATGGAGGCCACACTCCATTATTCACCCCAGTGTCTGGAGATACATGTACATGTACATGTATGTGGATTTTGTAGAAAAAGAAAAGAAAAAAAGGCCAGTATAACATTTTCACTATGTACATGTGTAGTGTCTGCCAACCTGTTCGTGTCTGAAGCACTTTGGACTTATACAGAAAGTGTAACAGGCTGACAGCACTAGCCGGAGGAACTTGCAAGCTCTGAGGCTTCACAACTCTTTACTCTCGAAATCAATTCCACACAGAACTGAGAAGAATCAGCGGGTTATATAGGCCAGAGGGAGAGAGAGCAGCTGGGAGTGAGGGCAAAAGAAAGCAGGAGAACAGCAGGACTAGAAACAGTGTGGGAGGAAGAATGGACCTAAGTGGCGAGCAAGGTTTATGCAACAGGAATTCCATCTAAAAGTATGGAGGAAACGAATGTGAATGGCAGGCAGGGTAATGGGGCATAACGATTACTAGGAAGACAACTGTTGGAAGATCTAGGGAAAAGGCATTTGAATGTGTGCGAGCTAGGGCTGATCAATAACATGGATTCGGGGAAGAAAGCTGTAACCTGTTGGATGCATACATGTAGAACCGGGAAGATATCTCGCAAGTGATCAAAAGGGTCAGTGAGGGGGAACAGACTACACAGGAATCAATGTAATGTATTAGTACAGCATGAATGCGATAGGTCATGCCGTACCGGTCTGCAGGCAGGGTTGTCTAGTAGTCCTACTTCAAAGTAAGTGGTTGTTGGGAGAAGCACTTAGCATGTACATGTGAACTACAAGTAGCTAGTAATACCAGGAGGTTGTGTGATGACTGTTCAGTAATACTGATACACATGTACATGTACATGTACATGTATTTTGGAACCAGGTGTGTAAGAGACAAGAATTCGGCGAAATGGCCTGTAGTCGAAAAAAAGTTAACCCTCCTAATTTTCATTCTATCATATCTACCCTGGATGTGCATGCACCATTGATTCATCGGCGCCGACAGGAGAAACGTCCTTGCCCCTGGCTAACACCGGAGCTAGTTGCCGCGGTTCGTGAGCGAAACCAGTTCCATCGCCGGTTGATGAGCGACAAAGGCAATGCGGATCTGCGTGAGCTCCACCGTCAGGCCCGCTCTACTGCAAGGAAACTGGATCGCCGTCTACGTAATGCCTACTTCATGAATCAGTGTGCAACTCGTGATCAGAGAAAGTTGTGGTCAGTTATGAACATCGTCACAGGCCGTGCTAAGCAGCGTCAAGAACCTCAAGCCGGCATTGAGGACCTGAGCAAAACCTTTGGGGATGTTGTGCGCAACCCAGACCGACCATCCATGCTAACACCACCAAGTGGACCGATGCCAGCGTCCAGCTTTCTGCAATTTGAACTGGTGCCGGTGAGTGATGTGAAAGCTTGTCTGAAGTGCATAAATCCTGCGAAGGCCACGGGCAGTGATTGCGTTCCTGGTTTAGTGTTGAGGGAATGTGCCGATAGCCTTGCTGGGCCACTCACGGATATCATTAACGGATCACTGTCCACTGGAACAGTACCAATGATGTTCAAGCGATCGTTTATTAGTCCTTTGTATAAGTCAGGAGACCCCACAGTGCCAGTTAACTACCGCCCAGTATCCTTATTGCCGATTATATATCGTATTCTCGAACACTTTGTGAAAAAGCAGCTCGTGGAATATCTCACAGCGCATAAACTTTATCCGAAGACTCAGTTTGCGTATCGGAAGTGTCACTCGACGGAGGATGCACTTGTGCTTGCCGTCAACAGGTGGGTGCTTGCACGGTCACATCGCCGCTTCACGGGCATCGTCATGGTAGATATGAGTAAAGCCTTTGATCGGGTGCAGCATGAACGACTCGTCTCTGAGTTGCACTCCCTTGGTATCTCATCTAGTGCTCTACAATGGTTTTGTAGCTATCTGACTGAAAGAAGTCAACAAGTCCGAATTGCAAACTCAGTCTCCTCGTCAGTGCATTGTTCCCGTGGTGTGCCACAGGGCAGTGTACTTGGTCCCTTGCTGTTTGTTCTATACACGCGCCACTTAGATGCCATCCTGCCTGAACAAGTCATCCACCAAGAGTTTGCGGATGACATCATACTAGAGTTCTCCGACAGCGATCTCAACACTGTGTGCCGACAGCTTAGTGCAGCTGCCACTTCTGTATCACGTTGGCTTGCTGAAATTGGGCTGTTGCTCAATGCGAAGAAGACGCAAGTCATGGTCATCCAGCCCCGTGGACAGAGAGCTGCCATTCCTGATGTATTCTGTGGTCAGGACGCACTCAAGGTTACCCCTACTTCCAAGTACCTTGGGGTGGTCATTGATTGCGAACTGTCATGGAAGCAGCATGTGGACAACGTGACTAAGCGAACTGCCCAGACCATTGGTCAGCTCTGGCGCCATGGTCGTGCTCTAAGTTTATCAGCCAGACGGTCGTGGTTCATTAGCATGATCAGCAGCCATCTCTGCTATGCGTCTACGGCTTTCTATCCTTGCCTCACAGTGCAGTTGTTGGATCGCTTGGTCAAGATTTTCAAATCCGGAATTCGCGCCGTTTTCCAGGTGCCTTCTACTACCCCATCATCCCCTCTTCTCTGTCGACTTGATCTTCTTACTCTTACTCAGATATATCAGCAAAAATTATTATTTTTTGTTAACAGATGTCTTGGTGCTGAAATGATAAGTAGTATTTTCAGCACTTTCTTTGGTTTAGTCAATGGTCGTGCCACGCGGGGTCAGGCTTCACGTCTGCTTCGTGTCCCGTTTTTGCCGGGTCCTTCCGGTCGATCCACGGTTCAGTTCATTGGTTAAGATGGCGCACAACAACTGCCAAGCCTCTTATACGGGCAAAATAAACACAATTACGAGTGCCACCTCAACAGCACCGGAAGAAAAACGAGCAAAAAATGGCTGTAAAGACAGTCGAGAGAGCAAAAAATTAATGGCTGTGAAAACAGTCGAGAGAGCAAAAAAAGGGGCTGAGAGCAAAAATGGCTGTGAAAACAGTCTAGTACGGAGCCTCGGGAGGGAGCTTTAACCGATGCTGCTCATGGCAACCGCAAATCGGGCCGAGTCATTTGCATCTGAGGGCACGCGGTGCCGATGGCCTCGCAGACTGGCAACAGCCGCGTTCAGTTCATTGGTAGTGTGTACTGGAACTGCCTGCCGCCTGATGTCCGTTCCATCACAATTCCTTCTGCATTTAAGAAAGCAACTACAAACGATATCTTAAACTCTCTTACCCTCTCCTAAGATCTCAAAGACGCATAACTGTCAACATTCCCTCAACCCTGGAACCTTTCCATCAGTTGCATTATTTTCATGAAAAATTCATCAAATTCCAATTCGTTACTTGTAGTACTCCCTCATTGATTTGTTTCCGTCTTCTCTTTGTGCCTTGTTCATGATTGTATTTTCCTCTTCCTCCTTTTCTTATATCACCACCTTCATCATTTTGCGAGAACTGTGGCAATACGCCCAGTGAAAAGGCAGATTTTGCCTGTGCTTCTGGTGAAGTAAAATAAAGCTAAACAAACAACCAAACAAACAATTTTGATCGTTGATAAATATGGTGGTAAGCACCTGGCAATATGGCGGTAAACACACGCCTGCCCACACACGTTCTCTAGGCTGCAAAGTTCTGGCACAGAGCTCTCCTTCTCACCACCACCACCACCATCAGTTCGCGCCTGGCGCCTGGTCGATGCAACGTACGTCGCAATCGAGCTACCGTATTATCTCTAATATAAGCACGGTCCTTTATTTTTTCAATGTACCTCCGCCCCGTGCTATTAATGGAGACGTTCCTTTATTGGAGACTGTTCCATTATTATTTCAACCTCATTTCAGAAGCATGTTGCCATGCCAAATTTATATGTCAGACACACACATTTCAGGGTTTTTTCGCCGGTACAGATAATGAATTTACACAGTGTGCTTATAATGGAGACTGAGCACTTTATTTTTTGAATGCTGCCCCAAGGTGTTCTATTATTGGAGACGTGCTATTATTGGAGACTGTGCTTATATTAGAGATAATACGGTATGTCGTTGCTGTGTCATCATCTACATGTACATGTACATGTATGTGCCATGCGCTACTTGATGTACCAGCCTGCTATGCCGGATACCGCCAGCCATGCATCGACCAGGCGCCAGGCGCGACCTGATGGTGGTGGTGGTGAGAGGAGAGCTCTGTGCCAGAACTTTGCAGCCTAGAGAGCGTGTGTGGGCAGGCGTGTGTTTACCGCCATATTGCCAGGTGTGTCTTTACCACCATATTTATCAACCATAAGTACAGCTGCAGTGGTGTCTTCAATTTCATTAATTTTGATCGTAGTGATACTAATAGTAAGAATTGTGACTAGGGGTGTGCGGATAATGCTCGAAAAGGTGGCAGATTCTGCTCGAAAAGCAGTGCAATTGGCAGAACTATATAAACCTTATGGCGTAGGCCTTGACGGATTATGCTAGCATAATTTTTCGCATAATTCCTACCAAAATCGAATAAGCGCATAATTCGAGGCAAATTGCATACGAATCGCATAAATTGGAATAATCCGCGTTCGCATCAAATTCCATAGAGTTGTACATGTACATGTTCTACAAGTACAAGTACAAGTACAAGTAGATGCACCAGGAAGTCGAAGGTTTACGACTCCCTTGATAACATGTCCAGTCCGCTACAATCAGTGACGCCGGTCGTCTGGTCGTAGCTACATGTAGGTCGGACGGTGCGTTGACCCCGTTGAACTTTTGCTACTACAGTACAACGCCCTCTACAAAAAATTCCCCTGTTATTTTGCACAGAGGCATTATTATTAATATTAGCAGCACATGTGAGCATGATGGGGCATAATATGATAACTTTTAGCATAAAAATAGCATAATTCTGCCATTTTTTCAGCAATGCGAAAAGCATAATTTCACGAAAATATTAGCATAATCCGTCAAGGCCTATTATGGCGGGCAATTCCTCGAATTCTGCTCCATTTCTTTATCCACATACCAAACATGCATGAAACTTACCAGAAAAAGCACCGAATTCTGCCAATTGTTCTGCCGGCATTATCCGCATACATGTATGCCTAATTGTGACAAAGCTTCCAATCTCTCCTGCCTTGTGACTTGTGCACAAGGCTCTGCCCTACAGGGCCCATGGGTATTGAGCACTCTTCGGACATGTCGAAAGTGAAGCACACCACTTGATTACGTAACCGCTTAAGGTGGCTCACACCCTCTGCGCGCGCATCGTTTGAAAAGTGTAGATTTTCAGTAAATTTTTCGGTAGCGATGATTTTTGTGCGATCAATAGTTGTAGGAAACGTCTTCTCGCTTTTCTGCAATTCTGGCGACCTAGCTAGAACCTGCTGCTAGTGTCCCTCTTCATTCGTTCTTTCTATGAAAGGGGAAGGCAGCACTCGCAGAAGATTTTCCAAGAATGCAATGTCGACTGGTGCTCGTACTATAAGAAAGGAGAAATCAAAGTCCGCTCTTGAATCACGCCTGAGTCTTAGAAAATTATTTCAGAATACGCTTGTGTAGATTTCCTGCCAGTGCCACTGACATTTCGCGACCTTCAAATATAACTTGCTCGATCATCTCCCGCACTGACTGGTAAATTCGTCGGGTAGCTGTGGATGGATCGATTCAGGGAGGTCGAAGGTAAATACATCGAATCACTTCAAACACGTTTCAAGACGCACTTCAAATTTTGTAATTGTGTCTTGAAAATTGTTTACAACAATTCGTACTTCAATACGCTGTTGAATTGTATCCTCTGCTTGGGAGTCTCGACTGTTTTATTGCTGCATGGCTTTCCTCAACACCGTTCACTGTACATGTATCGCGGAACGCAGACTGGATGGCATTGGAGGTGAATTTGATAATTTGTGACTGTGTCATCAACCAAGTGAGGACATCAAATATCAACAGGGACGTTCCGAAAATCACAAACACTGCGAAATAGGTATGAAATGGTCTTACACACTGGTGGGTATTCCACATTCATTGTGTCATATCTTTAGACTGTTCGAAAGTTTGCCGTGCCGTGCAACTTTCACAGACTAATCCGATAATTGGCATGTGGCCCTATCGGCACACACTCATGCGTATGCCGCTGAGTCTATCTATATGTGCACGCACATGTGTGTATACTTACACAATTTTATTACGTATGCAAAATTAGGCAATCTACATGTACATATGTGTGTGCACTCCCTCCTATGACATACATGTAGAACGACAGTGCAGGCTATGTAGAGTCGCACGAATGTGTGTTACCCGGGTGAGTATATGCATGCGCACTCACGCGGGCGTTTTGTGTGCGCGCCTGGCATGGCATAACGCCGTTCAATATGACTAGTGTTGAACCGTGGTAATTTGCCCCACCCCTTCTTTTTTCTATTGGCGTTGGATATGCAACTAAGGGGTCGTCCGCAATTATCGAAGGTTTTTTCCAATCCGTAGTAGCTTCAAATTTTTCCTCACCCACCCACCCACCCCCCCAGTCCGTAATAAAATATTATTGATGGACACACAACCCAATACTCGTCCATTCCTTTTTCGCTTCGGCAAAGAATACATCCTTGTTCGTCGTCTTGGACAACTGCCACAAGCAATTTATTGTTCTGTAATAATCAGAGTCACCAGCGGTTTTGAAAAAGGGCTGCTCCTTCACCGCCTTTCCAAACAACGTCGCCTGTCTGGACATAGTCAATAACAGTCGTCAGCGCCAGCGCTAGACGGAAGGACTCCAAAGGAGTGCATGGAAGACGGTACTCTGGACGAAGGAGACAGTGAAACTCAAAAATAGAAGGGTCGACTCGCCGTCGAATGCGCCGAACTTTATGATCCCCGGCCCAGGAGCAGCCAAGGAAGCGCGCGCGGGGGCGCAGAAACTGCCAGAACTACACAAATATTTGTAGTAGACAGTTCGGGCGCAGCCGCGCGTGGAAAACAGGGGCTACACGTAGACGTACATGTACACGTGGCACGCGCACGTGTCATTTCGGAAGTTTTTCAATCCGTAACTGGCCTTGACCCACCCACCCACTTTCGAAGCTACTACGGATTGGAAAAAACTTTCGATAATTGCGGACGACCCCTAATGACATAAACTCGGTTGTTGAAAACGAGTGCCATGCACCACAATGGATTGACAATAATATAATACAAGTAGCGCTGTAAAAGCGCTGGTAATACTCATGTTGCAGCCATGGCAGTTGTGATTAGCTTTCCAAGTCAAGCCTGCTGCAGAAATTATTGCACTCTGACCAGCTGGAGTGGCCCAGGACTGCAGGTTGTGGAGAACAGGAGTGATGCTTGTATATACGCTTGTACATGTATTTACATGATGGACTTCGAAGTAACGTTAGGTGTATTACTTGTATGTTCTTCTGCCTGTGCACGTGTACATGTGCTGGTCAGTGTGGAACCGCCATCCATATCAGATCATACAGCTCAGCTGCTATCAGTCTCAACAGCTTATATCTGGCAAATAGGGTTTTAGTGACTCAATTTTGCTTACTGTGTTCAACAGAGTGGCATTGCACACAGCTACTTTATGTAATAGTAGCATCTTGGAAATTTTATATTTTTGGTAGTTAGCTTCAGTAGAAACTTCTCCAGTGTGGCTCTTAGCTTCATTACCATGGAGACTAAGCATTCAAGTAATGCACGAAGAACAGTGGCTAGATGCGAAGTGAAAAGCCATTGGACCGTACCCAATGGAATACGCATTTAGTATAGCAGTATTGCTTGCTATGTTGGCAGCAAACACTGTATAATAATAATTGCATTACCAGTAGAAAGTGCCCAATGTGCATTGCTTCAGCACTGTGTTTTGGACAAAGCAGTCAAAAAATTCCACATCAGTATTGGCTTCATGTTGGAGAAAGTTGTGAAAAACACTAGAGCATACATGTACACTCAATACACATGCTCAGCTACATGTATGGCATTTAGTATGTGGGCGACTTCAAAGTTCTATTTTGGTAGTTAGCTTCGGTAGAAACTGTCTAAACTTGATCCAAAGCTCTACTACTATGTTCTGAAGATGTTGCAATCAAGTAATGTAAGACACGTATCTGCCGCATTGGAGCTAGTTGTGAAAACCTTTAGACCATACACTCAATGCACGTGCTCAGCTATTGCATTTAGTATGTGGGCGACTTCAAAGTTTTATTTTGGTAGTTAGCTTCGGTGGAAACTGCTAAAACTTGATCCAAAGCTCTACTACTATGTTCGGAAGATGTTGCAATCAATTATTGCAAGATACGTATCTGTCATACGGTGGAGTCAGGGGTTCTAAGGCGTTGGACAATGTCCCAGTGCAATGTGCTGATTCTTGAAAATATGGCATCACTTGACACTTTAAAGTTTTATTTCAAAAGTTACCTTCGGTAGAACCTGCTCAAACTTGCTACACAGTACCATTATTAGGTTATGATAGCATAACCATCGAATACAGGGCAAGTCCAGTGTCAAATACTTGTGGGCGGGGCTAATATGTGGGACGTGTGCGCTGAAATGGGATGATTCCGAAAAGAGAAAAAGGTCACCTTCTAGCAGAATTCTACCCACTTCTAAAGCTTATGCTGGTATTTAGCAAGTATACTACTGACCTGATGTTGGACATCAAGAAAAAAGGGGTAACTACGAGTGCTACGGCCAAAAAAGTGGTTTTCCGGTGTTTTTTGGCCTAAATTGGCAATTGTGAGTATGCTATGTTTGGCCCCTCCCCCGAGTGAAACCGGCCGGTAGAACTTGATAAAATTTTGTCTCCGTACACTAGATATCCTACGGAACAAAGTACAATCGTTTGTAGCCACGTTTCAAACGAAAAAAATTTGGACCCGAGGGGTAGGAGCCACCTTAACCATTCGCCAACCAAACTCTACCGCCGGCTCGAGATGGGAGTCGAAAGTGAGGTGGCTTCTAGAAGCAACTACTTATGTGATCACTCTGCATCACCTCATGACATGTGCATGATGTGGGTATTACTACGAGCGAAGTAATTATTTGCTTGGCGAGTACAATCAAGAGTACAAACCTTCATGGTAGATCTACAATGACGCGTTAGTCTTGTCAGCTTTTTCTCTTCTTTTTCTTGGTGCGAATGTGTTTGGTTTGGCTTTGCCCACTAGCACTGCCACTGGCGCCATGGCACTGGGTGTATGCATGTCATAAAATGCAATCAAAACATTCGTAGATCTACTCATGCGCGACCCGGGCTCGTACTCAGGTGTGAACAGTGCTGTACCATTATTTTTGCTTCGCGAGACATGAAAGACAAGTGAGCGAAAAGTGCATTATCAGCGATAGTAGTACCCTATGTATACAGTGGTATACGTGTACTAGTACATGTACACCTGACATCGTTAGTTACATACTACTACTGTACTAGTCACTACTAGTGACGATTTCTGTAGTGTCACCCTGTACCATTGCCCATTGGCATTGTACTGTCGATGCCTGGTTGCAGAGTCTATGACTCATGAGGGAAAGAAACAGTTCCATCGGTCCTACGCCAGGCTACAGAGATGTCGGAAGACGTACAGGCACCTTGTCCTGAACAAAGGCTGAAGTCGGTAGAATGATTTACCTGCGTATGTGTTGGAGGCGTTGGTAGTTTTGCACTGGTGCCGGATGTGAACTACCGTCCCGACTGCACATTACTAAATCAGAACATTTGCTTTGCCGCTATGTCGTAATATACATGTATTGAGCCGACTCCGACAGCAATGGTGCAGCGTGGATTTATTTCGTGCATCGAGCCCTGCGTCGCGGCTTGCGTCGTCGCATGTTGTCTGATTAGGCCGCTGTGGCCTGGGTGTCATGGACAAGCATCTGCCGATCGTCATCCAGCCGTGACGGGAGAGGCATTCCCCTCAATATGCTCCGTCACGGAGCTTCCCAACTCCACGTGGACGGATTTCTCCGGCAGCATACTTCCGATGCATGGAAGGTAGGCACAAGTACATGATCGTAATGACAGGACAGGACAATCAACTCACTCGACCTGTTACTTCATGTCACTTTATACACAGCTAGTGCAATGTCATGTACAGTGGAGATTGGATTTATCGGCAATCCTTTGGGAGAAAACGAAATGTTGCTATGATAAGTATAATTATTGGATCTGTCACTAAACCCGATCTTCACATTTAGATTAGTATACATTCGTATATTGTAGTAGTTGAGCACTCTCATGTGGGGTAGTGCCTTTGCTGTTTGCAATACGCAGAGCTCACTGACTTGTCAGTTTGAGCACTCTGCCATCTCTGGCAAGGTACGTTCGGGCCTGATTGGAAATTTTTATTTTCATTGCTATCAGGTTCGGCCTCATTTCCTCTGTGCTGCGCTGATGAGTTCACAAAGAACGAAACAGCATGCTGTCCGCAGATTGAGTAGATTAGTATACAAATATTATAATCAAAATGACAGAAATGTAAATTGCAGATACAGTCAGACCTCGCTTATCCGGTCCTCGTTTATCCGGATCCCTCGCCATCCGGAAGAAAATCGCTGGTTACCGATGTGCAGCATATGTTATGCATACAACATAACCAGACCTCGCGATCCGCATACCGGTGCATGATTTTGTGTACAGACTGGTTAAAATGTGTACAAAAAGCTTCGTCGTATCCAGTTGCATGAGGCTTGCAGGAGCTAGAATCAGGGAGTTGTACAGGCAAATGAGGTACTTGACCTGCTGGGTGCATGTGGACAGCACTCAGTTGCATGCACTTGTCATTTTTCTCGCTTGTTTTACATACTGTGCACGCTAGTTGTACTGCATAGGACATTTCATTCATCTTGGGCACCCTGTAAGAAGACCTTAGGGTCTGTTGGGAATGCCCAAGTAAAATAATAAAATACAATACAAAAAAAAAATAGGACCCGTCTACATGTACATGTATGTACGATGCCACTGCTTTTGACATACCACGTGCATATACAGCATGTGTGTTCAGTTATCCGGTTCCCTCGCCTATCCGGATATTTTTGTGGAAAACAGATGTGTGCGGTTAAACGAGATCTGACTATACATGCACATCTGAAATCCATATGCATTATAATTATAATGCATATGGATTTCAGATGTGCATGTGTCTTGCATGCATAGTTCAAACCAAAAGTCATGCATAGCAACTACACCGTTGCACTGCAGCTGCAATGACCAGCACGCGTTTAGTGACCCGGAGGTCCGGGCGGATGACACAGAATAGAAAGGTCCATGCATGCCACTTCACCTGGTACGAGAGGAAAGTGGTTATGTTCTATGCATTTTCCGGTCTTCGGGCACCAAAAGTTGTCAGTAAATTCAATCTGTCGTTATTTTCGAGGTCGTTATACCCGATCTATAATTGCACAGAAATGACTTGTTAAGCGACTTGGGCAACAGAAAAATTTGTCGCTAATCTCGATTTGTCGTTATAGCCAAGGTTGTTATATCCAATCTCCACTGTACCTCAGAGTACAGTCATTGTGTTGTGGAGTTGAATTTTAAATTATCAGCAATACTGGTATTGGGCGTTGAAAATTCTGCGTAAATACCTTGACTCCACCACCGTTGCGCTTTGGGGCCGACCGCGCACACTTTCAGCAACGGAAACAGGCCCCTCCTGAGTACTGAAAATCGTGTTTTCGAGACCCCGTCACACAAGGTTGAGTTGTTGAATTCCTGGAAAAGAAAGACGAGCCTATTTTTTTTGTGCTGAGAAGTGCAACGTGTGTATGTCTATTGTAGCTATTCCACTCTCAACAACTCCTGCTCGGAATTCCTTGGCTGGGAGGCCTTCCAGCAGGCCATTAGCTTGTTGTATGGAATCGGGCTCCGCACAGTGGCAACTCAAGCGGTAAGCAACTTTGCTAAGCATTACTTCATTTACCTCTAGAGAGGCTGTGCAAATGATTTCATGGCGGGCGGTTCAGCGGAACCGCTTATGGCCGCTAAGTATACAACGCGAGTCTGCGGAATCCCTTATGGGCACTATGTATGCTGTACGCAGTGTGAGTCACTAGTGCAAGTGCAGCGCTGTGCTGCGACTCAGTTGCCAGAGCATCTCCACTGATGATGTAATCGCAGAACCTCTACACTTCCAACGGTTTCCTTGAGTACACCCATACAACTACTCAAGTAATATGCAACGTTTTTTCACAAAACGAAAATAATAAAAAATTGCGTTATGGGGTGGGAGAGGTTGACCGTTTTCACTTCAGAAAACTTTGATACATGTACATGGAAGTAGGAACAGTTACACACTTGCAACTTCTGTTCTACATGCATGTATATGTCAACATATTTTACGTTCTGGGGGGGGGGGGGGGGGGGGAGGGTAGAAATAAGTTGTTTCTGTGTGGGTGTGTGGGTGAATGTGTGCATGTGTGGCTATTTGTGTGTATGCATAATGTGTAGGGGTGAAAGTTGGCACTGAGATCCCGAGTTCGAGTACTCTGATTTTCTCCGATCGAATATTCGAGTATTTTTCATCTCCTAAAAATTGCACACCAAGGGCTTTAAAATAACATGATACAACCCTGATTGAACCGAGTAGCAGTCATTTTTCTCGGGTATATTGGTTGGTGGGTCATTTGGGCTCTCTCTACTCGTGAACAAATGTTCACCACACAGTCTGCACATCATCATCTGCCGACTGCTGCCCTGAAACTGTAGATTTCTGTAGTAAATGCATGTACCATGTATGAACGAGTACTCTGATTTATTCCGAGTACGATTATTTTTGAAAAAACCGAGCGAGTACTCGAGTACTCGGTATAATTGTTTCACCCCTAATAATGTGTGTATGTGTTTGTATGTGTGTGTGTGTGTGTGTGTGTGTGTGTGTGTGTGTGTGTGCGTGTGCGCGTGCACGTGTGTGTGTGCTGGTGTTTAGGGCCGGTTGCCACAGTTCCTAACAGACAGGTTTGTCGTCTTCATACGTGACTCGTGCTCTTCCAATCTCTTGTCAGCAGCACAAGTTCAGTCGGTACTGTCGCTGCGCTACCGTGACATACCTGCACTTCAGCAGCAGCTTGCGGTGCGAAACATTCCGATCGCCGATCTCCACATCAACCTGACGTCCCTGCAGCGCACTGTCATGCAGTGTCCACCGCCGGAAGTGGTGCGCAATGACTGCACAATATTCCGCGATCTGCTGGCGATAGCGTCTGACCCGATGCATGCGGAGCGCAATAGGACACTTGGCTCGTTGTCCCGATTTCTCCATTCCGGCAAGCGTGTTACCCCCGGCATCGCTGACAACGAGATCAACCCCAATCAGCCTGCAAGCTCATACATGATCGTCCCGGCATCCAGTCGAGAGTGCCTTGGCATCTCGCCGACGCTCTCCGCGTTCGACATCCTGCACTTCAGCGCCTGGGCGAGCAGTCCGATCTTCAACGACGTCAACGAGTACCCGGCGTTCTTCCGCCTCGTGCCGTCTGACGACAATCAAGTACTGGCCCTGGCAGATTTGATCGAGGAGCTAGGATTGACTTACCTTGCTTTGGTTGCGGGGGACGATGATATATACAGTGGACAAGGCTATACTCTACTGCTGGAGGAAGCAGCACGCAGGAAGACATTCTGCTTTGGTGTGCGCTCGCGATTCTCAGCCAGCAGCGCCCTGTCCATTGCCGCAAGCTTGAGGCAGCTTGCGGAAACGCCCGAGGCAAGGGCAGTCGTCCTGTTTGCCACAGCGGCGCAGGGCGAGATCTTCTTGCATGCGTATAACGAAAAGGGCATACGTGGACGGTTCCTCATCGGAAGTGAGGACTGGGTTAACCGTGTGGACCTGAATCAATTCCCTCCCGGATCATCACTTCACAATACAAGCATTATGGGGTACTTGAACAATCCAGCTGTAACATTCCCTGGCTTTGCGCCGCTGATTAATGATTTTGAGTACTTGTTGCAAACTCCCGAGCGAATCCTGGAGTTCGCTCACAATCCGTTTGTCCGGTTTTACATTGAGGACGAGGGTGATTGTAGCCTGCCAGCTTCTATGCTGGAACCAACCTGTTTTGCCTCACAGCGGCCAGCGAACAAGAGACCATGTACACTGGATATTATGGCGCAGTTTCCAGAGCTACCAATCTCATTCGGTCGTCACATGGTATCCATCACCGAACTCTTCTTTAGATTGCTTAGCCCTGTGTCTGCAGAGGAGCCGACGTGCTGGCAGGGAGATTGCTTCCTCACTCAAACCAAAGTCAGTCCGGATGTCTACTTGCGGCGCATGCGCGAGATGACAGGCCCATGCCGACCCCGCCGGGGAGAGCTGAATCGTACGTGCAAGGTATTCACGAAGACGCAGAGCGTGTACCCGGCCTACTCCCTTCAGCTCTTGAGCGGCAACGGTGGTCGACGACGATTCCGGAGTGTTGCAGTGTGGGACGGTGAAGAGGGCAGCACTCACTTCACCAGACTGACCTGGAACGAATCAATGTGCGTTGACTTTGGCCTCGGAAGTTGCGTGGATATGACGGTGAGAAGGTCCAATTCCTCGTATCAAGAGGGGACGTCACGATTCCTTCCGGAATCTGTATGCAGTCCGCCTTGCCCGCCCGGAACCCTGCGGCGAATTCCCACCGACCCACTTCAGTTCTGCTGCTGGACATGTGATGTATGTGCTGAAGATCATATCAGCAACGAGACAAACTCCGAAGCTTGTTTTCCCTGTGAGAGCGGTAAGTTTGCTGATAGCCAGCGGACTCGGTGCCAAGATCCTCCGATCGTACGGCAGCCATGGTCGAACGGATGGACGTGGGTTATCGTCTCCATGTCCGCTGTGAACGGTGTACACGTCGTGTTTCTGATGGCGTATTACACGCGGCATCGCCGTGCGCCTGTGATACGCGCAGCTAGTTATGTACACATGATGATCATAATGCTGTCCGTGCTCGCCAGTGATGTCATCCTGCCGATCACGCTGTACATGCGACAGGACTCAGTGAACCAGTGTGCTCTGCAGAGACAGTTGTACTTTCTACCCATCACATGTATGCTCGTCACGTTCTTTCTCAAAACGAATCTCATCCGAAAGTTGTTCAGATCAACAAGCGTCATCAAGTCCTCTCAGCTACGCGGCAAACTTCTCTCACCCGTCGGCCAAATTCTGACAGTAATCATACTCACTATTGTCCTGACTGGAATTGTCTCCGTGGCCATTGTTTTATCCCCGTCCACGTTTGAACTAGTCCAGCGCACCGACCGCACTGCCACATACATATGCACTGGGCGCCTGGTCCCGGACATTGTACGTCTCGCTATTTGCGCCGTGTTCTTCGCCGCCATTTTCATCGTGTCGTTCCGCACGCGCAACTTACCGCACGAGTTCAACGACTCTCGCCTGATCTTGACCACGTCGCTGATAATTTTCCTCATCTTCATTGGCGTCTCACCGGTAGTATTCAGCTCGGATGTCTCGTTTCGAATCGTTGGACTTGTTTTGATTGGCCACAGTATCAACCTGTGTACGGCCATCGTAATGTGCACTCCACGCGTCTACTGGAATCATTTCGGGTTCGACAATACGGACCAAGCTAGACTCGTATCATTGCGTGGACAATCATTATCCTCCAGCCAATCTACGACTGCCGTACCGCATTCTCCGTCCGGTAAGAAGCCCGTGACAATTTCCTCGCCAGGTTCTTCGGAGCACAGTCAGCACTATGCTGCAGCTGAAGCTGATACGGTACTAGCTGTGCCTGATACGAGGAATGGCGCACCGCCAAATGGACATGCTGTCACCACAACAAAACCTTGAGTTAGCTTGACTACCGGTGATATTGCAATGGTTTATATGAGAAAATTGGGGGAGCTGCCAAAGCAATATTCTGAAGAAATTTCTCAAAAAAGCTCGAACCGTATTTGAATTATTCGAATAAGTCTAGACTCTGCACTGTTTAAACGCACTATAGTGCAGTGACGCTGATTCCTTGCTGCGGAGTTGTTGGCTAGCTGAGGCTTGAGGCCATGCTTTCAAACTCAAACCTGCCAATCTGTCCAAACCTGAGATTGGGACAATGACATGCTAGTACCTAGGTATGAGAATATGTACAAATGTAGCCGTGAGGCAGGCGACAAATGAACGAGTTTGGTTGCATACTACCACCCTCGATATCGGGATGGTCCCATGCAGCCAAATCGAGATAGTTGGCAGGCATATAAGCCCCTACAACGGCGAGAAAACCACCGCGGGTAGACCGCTGTAGAGTCCTAACCATTAAAGTTTACAAATTTTCCACGCATTTCAATTTCAGCCGCTGTTGGCCATAATCCTTTTCGGCCAGAGATAACCATTTTAAATTTTTTATTTAACCTGTAAAGCTCCTGCCTGAATCTCCTTTCATACTGTGTATCATGCAAATTGAGATTTCAGCTGCAACTAATAATAATTATTATCAATCCTCGAAGCATCTAGCCAAAATTGTTGAAACGAGAGAGCTTGGAAGCTCAGGGCCCGCTATGCTTTTTTGCCTAGGGAGAGTCAACTTTCTCTTTGTATTCGAGGGTATTACGACACCGTCTACCACCTTGATGACGTAGGCGAAAAAAGCATAGGGATGTTATAATTTTTTCATTTCTCCAATTTATTTTAAGACAGCCTAGGATTCGAACCCGCACTATCGCCCTGCATGCATTCACCCGATACACTTCGCATACATACTCATTCTTCCAAGTTGCTTCACGCCATGATCTTGTATTTGAAAGCCCTATTCGAATATTGTGGCCAGCTAGCTGTCTTTGATGGTACGGTACGGGACAGGTGCGGGATAACGCAGGCATGTCGGCGCCGATGCTGTAATTGATGGTACGGTACGGGACAGGTACGGGATAGCGCCAGGCATGCCGATGCCACAAACAAATAAACAAACACGGAATTAAAGCTGTGTGGACCCTGGCTAGCGCCAGACGTTACTGAAGTAATGTCTTTTGCATAGCTACCGGAATTGAAATTTTAACATGCGCCGAATATTGGCTGACTTACAGTACCCCGAACATTGCGCATAGTACGAATGCATACAGCTGCGATGGCACCTTGCGTGTCTTAGAGTGTGAGCTAACCTATACACTGGTGCCAAGGGTTACCATGGTAACAACCAAACAAAGAAGCACACAGGTATACAGGATAACGTTAACAGCAGATGAACAATTTTTATTATCGACAACACCTCATAGCATGGAAAGAAAATCAGCCATGGTGAACAAAATAATTAAAGAAGAAAAGTAATGGTCAAGACGGAGAACCATGGGAGGGACAGGAGATGGTGAATCACAATGGTGCCACCAGGCGTACTAGGCTAGTAAGCCGCCTCAAATATCTTCGAAAATAGAGTATATCTTTGTCAAGTGAAATATACGCAGGCGGGGTTGGGTCCAGAATGCATGAGTCCCTCGTAGGTGGGGTTGCATAGAGAATGTACGAGTCACTCATATAATATGAGGCCTATATGGCCGAAACAGCTTGCTGTCTACAGTACTTGGCATGAGTCCCTCATATATTATCACAATAGTCCATAATCTGAAAAATCAAACACAGAACTAGCACATCTGGCTAGAATATAAGGGAAGAATCAAATTGGCAAATACCACCCCACATTCTGTGGTTTTGTCAACATACACACTAAACATGTGCACACCCATAGTGGTGTATGTACAACACATACATGTACGCATCTTTGGAACAAACAAACAAACACACATACAAACACACACACACACACACACAAACACACACAGCCGGTTGCAACCCCCCCCCCCCCACACACACACACATATACACACCGGCACCAGCACCATCGATACGCCTCAACTTATACCGAGCAGCTCCTGGAGAGGTCGGTGGTAGCCTTCCGGTATGGACGCGCGTTTGAACGGTTCCTTCTGCCAGTACTCGCGGAGTAAACTAGCGGTAACGATATCTTGTTCCTCTAGCTTGTTGATTGCATCGCGCACCATGGCTGGCTGCCACTGGTACTTGGGTTGTAGTGTTCTGAACAAGCTGGATACGGGCACATCACCACCCACACGACCTGGAGTGGCAATGTGAACACATGCACAAGCACATACAAATTACTGTAGAACGAATAATTGTAGTGGCTAAACACATCAGCGTTTTCTGAATCTGGACCGATTCGCGATGAAATATTTTAGCGATCGGAATTTCACAGTAAAAAAAAGATGACTAATACTGAACTGTGCACGCAATATTTGATTTGCGCTGCAAAACTTTAGCGAAACACTCCTTTCGCTAAAATATCACCGGCGCTAAAATTAGCTGTTTACAGCAAGCATATTCGTACCAAACTATGATATGAACACCTGCACGACTATGTGCACACGTGCAGAGACACACACACACACTTGTACTTGTTGCTCACAGCCAAAACTGGTCACATGGGTCTCCCCGGGAGAGGGGAGAGAGACTCAAAAGGAATCTTGGAAACACACACACACACACCCACACACAAACACATGCACACACACAGACACACACACTCAAACACGCTCATGAGCACAGACACACAGACACACACACACACACACACACACACACACACACCTCAGACCTCAAACATGCCCATCGCGGAAGCGATGATAGCGAACAGCTACCGTATTTTCCGGAGTATAAGCCGCACTTTTTTTCGCTAAAAATCGGACCAAAATCGCCCCTGCGGCTTATACACCTAATGTGCTTGCGCGAATGCATGCTTAGCATACATCAGTATGCATGCTGACGTCATGTGACATTTCATTCGACTCAGCTTCGCGCCTGTGTTGCTATCCCCGCACTTTTACTAGTTTTAGTGCATCAGTGGCAGCGAGACTGAAGATAGTGCAGATGACATGGAGTGATCTGTAGTCAACACAGCAATACACCAACATCTCTGCAGCAACCTGTGGTGCACTAACACTTCATAATCTGATCTAACATGGTATTTAGCTCCATAACTATAATAAATTTGTAGAAAGGCCATTTTTCAATGAGTGTGAAAAATCTTGGTTTGTGGGTGCGGCTTATACTCCGAATACCAACTTTTAGTCAATATTTTGCCTCAAAAAGGGGGGTGCGGCTTAGACCCCGGTGCGGCTTATACCCCGGAAAATACGGTATGTTAGACATAGCAACTTGTGCTAGGATTACACCATTCAACAGCTTGCAAGGCTGATAAATTGACCACCACTATTTTCTAGCCTGGTATCCACCACACAGCTGATTGAAGTGGCTTTTTCTGGCCAGTGAATCCCTATTTTTCATTTTTCATTTTTTTTACACACGCACACCACACCACATACTCCGGCATACACTGGCTGTTAGTAACCACCCAGGAGAATGAGAAAGAGGAGAAAGACGTGTGTGACCATAATCGTCGGGAATCGAACCCGTAACCTATCGATTGGAAATCACTGCACATACCACTGCACCATATGGGACACAAACACACACACACACACCATGTAGACCCCCCCCACGAAAAAACCACCAATCAATACCAAAACATCATCTTTACCGCAGTGACGCGCATTTAATAAAACGCATATGCCTATATCTGGGTATGAGCGCACACTCACAAATAAGCGCGTGGGCTCATAAGTGAACCTAAATGCAATTCCATCCCGCGACACACGGACACCACGATGACACCATGTTCACATAGTTTAATGTGCAGCGCGTTATCGCAATATTTGCACAATTAATTATACAAGGTATCGGTACACTAGAAACTCCAGTGCATGCGCCTATGTGTGAGACAAAAGGACCCGCAAAAAACGCAAAAACTCACTCATAAGCGCATGGGCCTTTATGTGCGTCACAATGGTAGCCTGACCCCACACATGTTTGCCCACATAGGTCAAATTCAACTCATCACCCATCATCATTCTGGTATGCTTCCCAGCATGTTTACCTGCTGTAGCTATTTGGGAGAAAAAAGAAACAGGAATGACTATACTGGAGAACTGACCTCTTGCCACGTCTTCCGGGAAAGATTCCGCTTGAACCTTTGCATCGGACTGGTGCTCTCCTTGCGCTACAAGTTGCCAGTAGCGGCTGCCAGCCTCCTTGATGGCTGCTTTCAATGGCTTGAGAATGGCCAGGTCCTGTTGTACGCTGCTTGGCTCATGAAACGTCACTTCTGTGTAGTTGGTCACCGTGAAGATGTTCTCCTCCTTCAGTTCGAGAAGCTTGCGCGCTTGCTTTTGTGTCTGATTGGCACGCTCCTCTGTCCAGCGCATGTTGTCCATATGTGTGACCAGACAAACTGGGTCAATGCCTGTAATGTGCAGTGTGAGAAGAACAGCATAGATGCAGAGGGGTTGACTAGAGTGGGAAGCAGCATGGCTGTTGTGCACGTACAGATGATAGATGTGAAACCGCTCTATCAGTGTGAGAGTGTGTGTAGGTTAAAGTAGACTGTGTAATGATGTACACTTTTCAAATTTATAGAAAAAAGGCCCAAGGAACTACAAGTTACGCTCTAATGTCCACTAACACCACCAGTTACTTGACAATCAGCTCATTGTAGTTCATTGGTCCTTTTTCTTTTCTACAAATATTCCCTTGGCTCTCCATCTGAGTCCCCTTTTCAAATTGTCCATACCAAACCGTGTCCAGAGCTCCCCCAGTACCACCACCAGCACTCTGGGTTGAACTTCACCTACCAGAACCGTACGTCTCACCTAACTTATTTTTCGGAGTCGCGGCACACAGCACAGGAGTATACGCAACCCAGGAGAGTACGCAGCACAGGAGAATAGGGTGCACAAGAGCATAAGCAGCACAGGAGTTTAACCCGACTGCTGCATGGACGATAAGTGCTGCGAATAGTGATCATGCACCCTGGCCTGAGTGGTTCACCTGGCTGATTGAAAGTCTGCCGACCTGGGCCACATTATGTTGCTAATACATGCACAACCCCAGTCACAGCGCACAAGTTGGTTGAGTTTGGCCGTCAGGAGGCCAGCGCAAGGTATCCGGGGCGCGGGTCCGATTCCAGCGAGGGGCAATGTGGTGCCCCGCCGAGCAGCACAAGAGTAGCGTGATACCCTACGCCAACATGCGCGCTGCATGAGTAGCGTGACACTCGCCGAGCGCTTTTGCTGTTGCCTAGCAACGCGTTTCTGTCTCTCCTGGGCCCCCAACTGCATGTTGGGTGGCCCTGCGCATGACTGCATGTTGTCACAGGAACCTTACCAACAAGCTAGGAATCAGACCAAGCCGCCGAATGCCCCCGCCAGCCACCGGCGCTTCATTGCAATTGAATTCTTGTCAAGAATAGCGAGCAAGGACAGATCAAATCATGCAAATACAATTTGTCATGTAGCTTGGAGTACCATCATGCTGAGTGGCACTCATTGTGAGACATAGGATAGTGTAGAGTGATAATAAATTTCAGGAGGCGTGGGTGGGAGGGAGAAATTGCAAAACAGTTGGATGCACGCAGCAGCACAGCTAGCAAGAGAAAGAAGCCGTGGATGGGTTTGTTCCTGTTTTTGATGGCTGTGGTCATCCGTTGACCCAACGTTAATCGTGTGAGTACGGCGTTTGTTTGTGCTGCCAGCTCGCGCCCGGCGTTCGTTTGTTCTGCCAGCTCGGGCCCAACGCGGGAGTGAAACCGACCTTTGAAAAAGGCTTTCGCTCTTAGTGCTATTGACTGGCTTTTCATACGATGCCTATTGACGTCTATTGGCGTCTATTGATGTCTAGGACATTCTGTCTAGCCTTCCCCTGGTACGCATGACACAAGGCTTTGTTGAAGTTCGTACCGTGAACTGCCAAAGGAAAATGTTTGAATGGTGCTAGGGCGGGTGGTGCGAGATTACGGTGTCCCTGCAGCCGGCCTAGTCGCGTTTGTCGCCACAACCGATTATATGCTGCACTGGAGTATAAGCCGCACGGGAGTATGAACCGCATATCCCCCCCCCCCCTTTTTGCCACAAAATACAGACATCTACCCTATTTACTACCGTTAATTCGATCATCGGAGTATAATCCGCGCCCCTCTATGTTTGGTTGAATTTTGAGTGTTCAAAGTGCGGCTTGTACTTTGGACAATATTATGGTATGTGGTCTCACCGTTGTCTTTGATGAAGTCCCGTAGCGGTGCAATCTCATCAAGCAGTTCCAGGAATCTCGGGTTCTCGGGACTGCGGAGCGGGGTTTCGTACTTTGCAAACGTGAAGATCACGCCGTGAACTTGATCGCTGACCGGAACGTCCTCGGCCCTGAGCCGCTCGATCCTGTCAGCCTTGCCGAGCACCGACGATCCGTCTTTCAGGGCTGTCAGCTCTTCGTCGGTCAACATCTGCAACTCCACGCCACGCAGCAGACACGTGCCGGGCCGGATGAAGCCGAGCACGATGTTTCTGATCTCGCGGATCTCGGTCTCGTCGAACCACTCGTACTGGCCGCGCATGTCCAGGAACGAAACGGGGCTGGCGTCGTTGGCGATGTATTCGTCCAGGAAGAACGTCCCCTCAGCGCTCGGGTCCTGGGTGTACGCAGGCATAAGCTGTGCCGAATACAGCGCCTTGTACACGGAGTTTATGTATGCTGATTTACCAGTGCCGTAGGAGCCGACAATCAGGATGCGAACACTACTGGGAGGCGGCCTGCACTGGAGTAAGGGGTCAAGGCCATCCGGGCAGCGTAGCAGAGCTCCCGAGCAGATCTCCCTGCGCAGCAATTCCAGCTCGTCCTGGGGCAAGGAAATCAAGACAAATGTATACGGGATAACTGTATGCACGGCACACACACACACACATGCACACACACACGCACACACACACACACGCACACACACACACACACACACACACACACACACACACACCACTCTGCTCATTTCAGCGTGCCGCAACTTTATTCACGAGGTCGGATTCCTCTGGCCAGAAATGTACCGCATTTCTCGATGTGCGAAGACTCCACTGTAGCCAATCACTATATCCATACATCTTCACGACACTACAAACCTTCTCCGGGATACATCAATCACTGAAATTGAAAATTCGATGATTATAATGTAACGTGGAAAAATGTGGGCACAAATTATGTGATCGAGTCCACCAACCAAACCAGATTTTGAACAGTCAGATGTGCACTATCAAGCACAAAACCCACATTTTTCACGTTCGAGTTTTTTTCCTTGACTCACAACCTGAGTTCTCAATGATTTTATCTTTTTTCTTTCAGTGATTGGCGTAGCGCAGAACTATTCGGAGTGTTGTGAAGATGTATGGATGTAGAAATGTACCACTGCAACTACAGCACCGTCGGAAGCAGTTTGCAATTGGTCAGGTCGTACCACCGTCTTTCATACGTTGTGTATACAGTCGTCCCTCTCTAATCCGGCACTTTATAATCCAGCACCCTCGATAAACCAGCACAATTTTCAGTAGCCAAAATGTCCTCTTCATGTACATTGCAGCAGTAAATCAGATTTGTTAATCCAGCACCCTCCCTAATCCAGCAGATTTTCGTGGCACAAATGGTGCCGGATTATAGAGGGACCACTGTAATATGGCGGGGACGTATGCCCTCCTCAGCAGTAGACTTGTGTTGGTAGCTACAGTTGGTACGTGTTAACCTGACCAACCAGACAGGTTCCGACGGGCCTCGACTTACTTTGCCACACATACTGCACTCTCGGCACTGAGGATACTGGCCGAGGCGCTTAGGGGTTTGCCTGCCCTAAATATTCGCCGGATTTTGAAAAAAATCCCCGCAAATGCCCTGAAACGATGTGGCGCGTATTTCAGACGGGCGGTTAAATCTTAGAAGAGATCACGGTCTGTACTAGACAAAACCGGCTCCAATTCCAGAAGATACGGTATATGGGTAGAGGAATATCAAGAGGTTGTTGGACGTGGGTGGTGCAATGTGCTGGTCTGATAGCAAAATACAAAATCAATGGAACGCTACTACGGCGACGATGCGCAAGAGCAGTGGCGGCCTGACTGATTTCAATAGGATGGCCAAGTTCGTCACTAATTTCTATTCTCGGCTACGATACTATCATAAAACTCTGCTATCGATCAAGTTAGCAGATTTCAGCGGCTTCATTCTACTGTTCAGTTTGAGTGAAATTTCGTTCTTCTCGTGTTTAGACTTCTCTCTAGTTCCCATTTTCCATTAGAGATGATATAATCATGACTGCACTTGTAATACAAAGACTGCCTTTATTTTCATGGAAAAATGTGGGTCAAGTTACGCGATCGAGGCGACCAACTAAACCAGATTTTGAACAGGCAGACGTGCACAATCTATCAATTTAGTTGGTTGACTCGATTGCATAACTTGTGCCCACATTTTTCCATGTTACAAATTTTTACTTGGCTGAGCATCTGAGCCTTTATTGTCGCTCACACTTTTCAGTAGTTTACTCAGTTCAGTTCTATTATTTAGTCCATGCCATGTTTCGCTTGGTTCCTCACTTTTTGCACCCCGTAGATCTACGCACCATTGTTGTGCTAGTGTTCATTACGCACTATTCTGCTATTATCTTTGTTCACTGCTCTCTATCATCGGTGTTATCATTAGAGCGGTATGCGTTGAATGCTATTATGGACTCACCTGGAGACCAGCGCTCACCGAAGCCATTGCCAGCTCCTGAAGTTCTGAACGACACGTGGAGGGCGCACGCCCGTGGACGAGATCAGCCACACCACTGCTCGCCGGTGCAGGTTAGGTGGTGACGCTCGTGAAAGTGGGCGTACGGGGTGGCTCGTGTAGCAGTGGATTCAAACCCAGCGTTGATTCAGCCAGTACCCCAAACGGTTACCTTACCTAGCTAGACACAATCGTTTAGCATCAATTAGTGAATCACAACACTTATCGCCAAAAATTTCTACTTGCAAACTGCACTACCCTTCGACACCTACACTAGCCTACAGTGCTGGCAACCGAAATCCGACCCCTGAGCGGTGCGCGCTCACATCGCAAAGGCCCAACACGGCACGGGCGGATAGTAAAACTACTTCAGAAGTACAAAGATTTAATAGAGACCGCTAGAATGTGAGCGCATCTCTAGGTGGTCGGATTTCAATTGCCAGCATTGTACTGTACAGTCGACAGTCATGTAGAGGGGACGGTTTCAAATAGGACACCGGTTGCAAACCGGAACGGACTCAATATTCACTTTCTCTCTTGGTATTTTGATTAGAAAACATATGTCACAGTGAGACTACTACTTGTTATACTCCGAGCCAAAATTTCATGGCTCTGCGATGACCAGAAGCGCCATATCAAGCAGGTGAGTTTTTGACGTGTTGCTTCGCACTGCGACTTGAGTTTTACGACTTTCGAAAAATCAACTTCTTGTCGCAGGTAAACAGCGGCTCGCCTCTCGCCAATAAAGCACCGCATACCAATTAAAACTAATGGAAGCACACACAAGGCTTATTGTTACTCTATACTGGCCGTCGTGGAGCGATAGCAATTACCTAATTCCAGACCCAGAGTGAATTTGACGTGCACTCTAAAACGTGTCCGGTTTGGAGCCACCTCTGATTTGAACTTTTTTGAAGCGAAAAATTGGGCAACTTGGAGGCAATGGGTCAACACAAAGGAGTGGCTCAGTTCGATCGACTCTGGCCCCAGAGCAAACTTCAACATTCCAGTTTCCTTCCACAAACATATTTCGAGTGAAAAATCAACGCTGATGATCGGTTTGGGTCTATACAAATTTGGCTGTCAAAACGTCCCGGTATCGAGCCGTCTCCTCTACAAGCAGAAATATTCGTCTGGAATTTAATTTCGTCTTTTTCGGCCGAGGAGCTTTTGGACTAAATTAAATGTTGGACTAATGTCGATTTGTCCAGCTTTTCAATACGCTCTTATGATCCATGGACGAAATTTACAACCGGACGAACTCCCTTTCTTTGGAGTCGGACGAAATTATTGACCAACGAAATTTTCTGCTTATACAGTACATGATTTTGTGCGACAGCTCAGACACTCTAGCCTCAGTACACTGTATTGTCCGGCGGATTCTGCCGTAGGCCTTGACGGATTATGCTAGCATAATTTTTCGCATAATTCCTACCAAAATCGAATAATCGCATAATTCGAGGCAAATTGCATACGAATCGCATAAATTGGAATAATCCGCCTGTTCGCATCAAATTCCATACAGCTGTACATGTTCTACAAGTACAAGTACAAGTAGATGCACCAGGAAGTCGTAGGTTTACGACTCCCTTGATAACATGTCCAGTCCACTACAATTAGTGACGGTCGTAGCTAGGTCGGACGGTGCGTTGACCCCGTTGAACTTTTGCTACTAGTACTACAGAACAACGCCCTCTACAAAAAAAATCTCCTGTTATTTTGCACAGAACCATCATATACATGTACATTATTAGCAGCATATGTGAGCATAATGCGGCATAATATGATAACTTTTTAGCATAGTAGTAGTAGTAGTAGATTTTATTATTTTACTAGGGGAGTCCCAACAGGCCAACCCTTTTTACTGGGAACCCTAAAAATAGCATAATTCTGCAATTTTTTCAGCAATGCGAAAAGCATAATTTCATGAAAATATTAGCATAATCCGTCAAGGCCTAGCTGCTGAGCACTCAAATCGACTTGGTGCTTCGTCCATGAGAAATTCTAGTTCTTTTCGAGCCTGCTGAGCTGGACTCGGCAAAGGCAGTTATTAATTTTGGAGTAAGCTCTACCCGTTTATAGCCGCTCCTTCGTGCAGGTCCAAATTTTTGTCAATGGATTAGTGTTTACTTCAGTATCGCTAGACATGCTATGGCCAGAGCCTATGGCATAACACTTCTTATTAACAGGAAACTCCTCTTCCTCTGTTTGATATTCACTTCGCGTAGATCTACATAGGTAGTCTCCATGGCTCTCCATGAATTCTAAAAAAATCCGCGCATTAGAATCATCGTTACGGATTTTGTGCACTTCGAAGCATAAAACAGCCTCAGTTGCAACGTTGGGCATGCTACATCACATGTACATTTACATGACATTGCTACATAAAGACTTTATGTTGCAATGTCATTACTGTATGTAGTCTGGTAAATGTAGCGCTAAAGCTAGGAAAGGTGTTACGTGTGAAGGTGTCTACACTCACAAAGTCATTTGCCGGTACAATACATGGCGTTGCACCTCATGCAGTAGGCCTTGACAGATTATGCTAGCATAATTTTTCGCATAATTCCTACCAAAATCGAATAATCGCATAATTCGAGGCAAATAGCATAGGCCTTGGCGGATAATGCTGCCAGAAAAATTGGCAGAATTCGGTACTTTTTCTGGTAAGTTTCATGCATGTTTGGTATGTGGATAAAGAAATGGAGCAGAATTCGAGGAATTGCCCGCCATAAGGTTTGTATGGTTCTGCCAATTTCGGTGCAAAAAAAGCAGAATCTGCCACCTTTTCGAGCATTATCCGCCAAGGCCTAAAATAGCATACAAATCGCATAAATTGGAATAATCCGACTGTTCGCATCAAATTTCATACAGTTGTACATGTTTTACAAGTACAAGTACAAGTAGATGCACCAGGAAGTCGTAGGTTTACGACTCCCTTGAGAACATGTCCAGTTCACTACAATCAGTGACGGTCGTAGCTAGGTCGGACTAGGCCTTGACGGATTATGCTAGCATAATTTTTCGCATAATTCCTACCAAAATCGAATAATCGCATAAAGTAAGTAAGTAAATTATCGTGTCCGTTCCCGAAGGGAACTCACGACGGCCGCTACCACCCGGTAAATCCTAGCGGCAGATGCAGCGCCTAACGGTGGGGGTGAGTGGATAAGTCTCACAACCACTGGCACAAGTGCCGAGAACGACCCCATTAGCTGCATCCATGTACCCCTTGTGCCTGGCCACAAGTTCCCAGTTGACTGTGGGTAGCAGCACGGCTGGAAAAACCGCTCCCAGGCAGGACTTGAACCAGGTACCTCTCGTATCTCAATCATGGTCTTTGACCAACCCACTGTGCCTGCCTGATAATCGCATAAGTCGAGGCAAATTGTATACGAATCGCATAAAATTGGAATAATCCGCCTGTTCGCATCAAATTCCATACAGTTGTACATGTTCTACAAGACAGTAGATGCACCAGGAAGTCGTAGGTTTACGACTCCCTTGATAACATGTCCAGTCCACTACAATCAGTGATGGTCGTAGCTACATGTACATCTAGGTCGGACGGTGCGTTGACCCCGTTGAACTTCTGCTACTGCAGTACAACGCCCTTTACAAAAAAATTCCCATGCTATTTTGCACAGAACCATCATATACATAATACATTAGCAGCATATGTGAGCATAATGAGGCATAATATGATAACTTTTAGCATAAAAATAGCATTATTCTGCAATTTTTTCAGCAATGCGAAAAGCATAATTTCACGAAAATATTAGCATAATCCGTCAAGGCCTATTCTGCCGCCAGAAAATTGGCACTTTTTTCTGGTAAGTAAGTTTCATGCATGTGTGGTATGTGGATAAAGAAATGGAGCAGAATTGGAGGAATTGCCCGCCATAAGGTTTGTATGGTTCTGCCAATTTCACTGCTTTTCGAGCAAAATCTGCCACCTTTTCAAGCAGAATCCGCCGGTCTCTATCAGACAGATCAGAGTCAGGCGTGCAGACTTTTGGATTTTTTGCTTTCTCTGAGCTGATCTACAAGCTTGCCATGATGATGTGGTCCGGTCGGTGTAGCATTACAAATTTACATGCCCCAGGGCTATACTAAGTTAGGGCCATAAGGCCATGGTAAGAAATAAAGTTGATTCTCAGGTCATGAGCCTGTTTACAAGGCGGAGGACGCAGTCTGCGACTGTGTCGAAAGCAGAAAACAGTGCTCCTCAGTACAACTACTGACTACTGCAGCATTGGTTAGCAGAGCAGCTAGCCCCTGTCTTGCGACCAATTAAAACCATGTGGGGTCTGGAAAAATGAGGGTCCGAACCGTGGACCCTGGTTTGATTACTTTGATGAAGCAAGGCCTTACATAATGAATAATGTCCATGTACATGTA
Source organism: Sycon ciliatum (assembly GCF_964019385.1). Taxonomy (NCBI): domain Eukaryota; kingdom Metazoa; phylum Porifera; class Calcarea; order Leucosolenida; family Sycettidae; genus Sycon; species Sycon ciliatum. Next base: position 17,001,982 of record NC_088652.1, read on the forward strand.
CATGTATACTCCATTCACTCCTTTTCTCTGTATTTTCTTGAAATTCTTCTTCCTTGAAGGAATTTGGGTGTTTCTTGCATACATTCATGTACATGTACATGTACATGTACCTTCATTTACTGTTGCGGTACTACATGTACATGTACATGTATGCCTTCTTTTTGATGGCTGCTGTTGCCAATTTGGATTGGGATAAAAACGATTCGACCAAGACCAGGAACAGTGGACCGTATGCGTGTTAAAACAAAATGGCGTCACGATTTATTGAAAGTGGTATAGTTGGTGGTACGAGTGTTCAAACCCATTTGAACTTCCTACTGTTCGTCTTCTTTTTGACATGCTCTCTTTCCATCGTCCTTAGCTTTTGTTTGTTGAGAGCTGTTTTGGCTTTCTCCTATACCTCTGGGGGATGCCAAGTGATGGTTTTGAGAGGCTGGTGATGGCTGTGAGCGAGAGTTTGCCGATCGGCGTCGTCCTCGCTATAGCGATGAAAATACTAGTTACTGCGCACCTGGCAGATATCACAACACGTCGAAGCGTCCAGGAGCAAAGGAATCTAGTTCCTCCAGCATCATGTAGCCCACTGTCGGTGAATGGCTGTCCAGAAAGGTCGAACCTGGTCTTCTGCAGCATCTCGCAGTCCTGCGAGGCACACTGAATACGCCTGCATGTATTCTACACGAATAAAAATCACGAAGTAGTGGACTTTACAGTGATGAGTCTATCCTGTATGCTGCAAAAGGCGCAGGAAATGTGACTGGTGTCCGTACACTGGACGCCAATATCATCCCAGTCTTCTCCTGCAGGATCTGTTTGACATTGACATACCGGTATGCAGTGGGTCGACATTGGCCTGGTTTGGCAGCTATCTGCCTGGTTGGATATAGCAGGTTTGCATTGGCGCGTCGTCCAGTCCGACATTTTCTTGTAAGTGTGGAGTACCGGCAGGGTTTGAGAGGTTGCTCGTGCTGTGAACACATCTCTACTGCCTGTCTAGTCCTGGAAGTGCCGTCTCGCCGCTTCCTTGCTCTACAGTCACGCTGTCATTTCGCTTTGTTTCGTGGTGCAGCTCAAAACCTGCCCAAACAACTGTGAGCTCGCAACATGGTATGGACAAATTGCACCACTCATGCTGGTTAACTAAAACCGGGATAGTCGAGTAAGCGAGTTCACTCCCTGGGCCATGGCAAGATCTGTTCAGCGTGGGCTATTCCAACCTCCAAGTGCATAGTCACCGATCGATCCATGCGATGGTGGTTGACCTACAAAGAGCCAAGGTCTACGAGTACTACTATTGGATGCTGTCTACATGCAGTCAACAAAATCAAAGTACCTCAGTATGCCCCAGAATAGGGCATGTGCATCTATAGCATGACACAACAGGGGTTCTGGTGGCACCTGTCAAACAAGCAGTAGCGACTAGTGCCAGCTACCTATTGGAGGCTAGCCGCTACAGTCTGGCACTGGAGATAATTATTATGTTCACTGTTTAGACTGAGCACATCAATGATGCCCAATCAATCTGCCCAATGTGTGTTCTGTTCCACCTAACTATAACGTCCCATCGCATCAACCCTACTACACGCACATGTCGTCACTCTAGCACGACTTGTGTTATTATTGTTTATTTTGATTCGCACGATAAATAGAGCACAATAAACGTTAACTTGACCGAAGGTTAAAGGTGACTGCAGATAGAGGAACACATCGAGGTACAGGTACCGGCATCAATACATTATCAGAAACAAACAAAAATGAGAGGTACGCAGAAAAAACTCTCGTAAGCCCAAGGGGAAGTAGTAGATGATGGATGAATGCACTCTCCACGCTCATCTACACTGTTCGTGGAAATGCACACATACATACAATAATATACAGCATAGCAATAGCATGCACAGAACCGAACAATTTCATGTTCACACATGCAAGCACAGACCTGAACATTAGTACCAAAAGCCGATACGGACAATATCCCCATACACACAGACGCACACACACACAATGTCCCATGTATGCGCCCGTGGCGAGAAAAGCACGCAAAACTACAAATGCACTGGATGTGAACCCACAGATTTTCTCTTATAGCAACGATAGCGGATCTGATTCTGAATGAAACACACACACAATACAATCATTGAATGCCCATCCGCAGATGATGGCAGGTCCTGAAAGAACAGGCAGTATTCCAGTGATGGGGAACAGAACTTCGAGTGGCGAGTGAGGTATACACACACACGTGCGTGCGCGGGCACACACTAAAGTATTCAGAAATAGAATCGACATCGTATTCATTGGTTGGGGAATGGAAAGGAAAATAAAACATTGCTGTAGGTTATTGTTGTAAGGACACTGGGAGCACAACAGGAAGGTAAGCAACTTGCTTTGAAGCAAAGTAAGTTATTATTCCACGGATCTCAGAAGGAAGGAACGTTCCAGAATGCTGCACTGGCAACAGGCGGCCTGCATGTGCGCGGCCCCTGCAGTCGGTCCAGCTGCCGGCCTTGCAGTGCTGAAAAGAATGTGCAGTACAGCATGTAACATAGTATCGCAGCCTGGACAAATAGGCGCTGGGAAATCCTAGTTATGTGCTCACCTAAACCACGATGCACCAATCTTCTGAGCTACTTTGGCAACAACTTTGTCCACTTGAGACTCCCATGGGCTGAGCCAGTTGTTGAGGGCTGCACCAAGGTGGACGGCAATGACCGCTGATGGCAAGGCAATCCATGACACACAGTCACTAGGGCATCGTCAACATGGGCATTGGCGCTGAGGCTGGATCGATAAAATCAACCTTTAGGCTGCCGCGGGGTTGACAACGAGGCCGCTGTCTCGAAGCTAGTCAGTCAGCCTGGTCACCGCCATTGACGAACCAGTCGCCACCGCCAGCAGTGGCGGTAGGTTGTGACAAGTGTGGTGCAATATTGTCAGCAAATTCAGTACTCAGGATAAAATGAGTGACAAAGGGAACGTTGTGTTTGATAATATTGAAGTGAACAGGGATGATCACAAACCCAGCGCGTACTCCACCGTGAGTTACAAGAAAATTCCGGACTGGACGACGAGCAAACACCAACCAGGCAGATACTATCACGATAGCTGCCAAACCAGGTCAATGCCGACCTACTGCATAATGTCAATGTCAAACAGATCCTGCAGGAGAAGACTGGGGTGTTGGCGTCCAGTCACTGAGTGTACAGACACCAGTCACATTTCCTGCGTCTTTTGCAGCATACAGGATAGACTCATCACTGTAAAGTCCACTACTTCGTGATTTTTATTTGTAGAATACATGACAGGCGTATTCAGTGTGCCTCGCAGGACTGCGAGATGCTGCAGAAGACCAGGTTCGACCTTTCTGGACCGCCATTCACCGACGGTGGGCTACATGATGCTGGAGGAACTAGATTCCAGTGAAAACCCAAGATTCCTTTGCTCCTGGACGCTTCGACGTGTTGTGATATCTGCCAGGTGCGCAGTAACTAGTATTTTCATCGCTATAGCGAGGACGACGCCGATCGGCAAACTCTCGCTCACAGCCATCACCAGCCTCTCAAAACCATCACTTGGCATCCCCCAGAGGTATAGGAGAAAGCCAAAACAGCTCTCAACAAACAAAAGCTAAGGACGATGGAAAGAGAGCATGTCAAAAAGAAGACGAACAGTAGGAAGTTCAAATGGGTTTGAACACTCGTACCACCAACTATACCACTTTCAATAAATCGTGACGCCATTTTGTTTTAACATGAATATCGCGGGTTACATTGTATTCGACAGACTCAGCTCAAAATCCAATGTTCTAAGGGGAAGTGCATCGATTTTTCGAGTAGGGTCGAGAAGAAAGACAATTTGATATCGGTTCAAATGGCATACATGTATCTCTCGCTTCCATACGATAAGCCAAACTTGCCAAATCGCCAATTGTATACTCACGTTGCCATTGCGACCAGCGCAGTGATGACGTACACGTATGAAAGGCTTACCTCCACCACAGAGAAAGTCTATCACCCAGAAATTGGTCATTTTCAATTGTCTTAATTCACGAAGTGAAAGAAGTGCTGTGTTCAATGCTGTTAGTGCAGTGAACTGTTTATCGGCCTTCTCCTGCATTTCCATAGGCTGACTGTGCCTGGGAAATGGTTCCTTTAGGAGAAGATGCTTGGTATTCGCCATCTCTCCTGAGACATTTTCAGCAAACTTTCAAACCTACGACATTATTTCATTCGTCAATCTCCACCACCCGTTGTCTCACCTGGCTTCAGAAGATGTTACGAGACAGAGATAGGAGAGTGGCCAGGAAGCATCACATCTATCGTCAGGAAGTGGAAAGAGCAAACGGCGTGGTCCCTGGTTGGGGTAAAAGCTGAACGTTTGATTTGTCCCAACCAAGATTTCAGCATTTTGTTCGTCGCTATTTTCGCTTGTCTGCTGATGTCTCCACACTCCAGTTTTCTCCTGTTGGTGTCACGTCCCAGTACACAACCGAGAGGACTACTAACAAACAGTTCACTGCACTAACAGCATTGAACACAGCCCTTCTTCACTTCGTGAATACAATAAACAAATTGAAAATGACCAAATTCTGCAATGATCGACCTTCTCTGTGGTGGAGCTAAGCCTTTCATACGTCATCACTGCGGTTGGTGTCACGTCCCAGTACACAACCGAGAGGACTACTAACAAACAGTTCACTGCACTAACAGCATTGAACACAGCCCTTCTTTCACTTCGTGAATACAATAAACAAATTGAAAATGACCAAATTCTGCAATGATCGACCTTCTCTGTGGTGGAGCTAAGCCTTTCATACGTCATCACTGCGCTGATCGCCATAGAAACCTGAGTATACAATTGGCAAGTTTGGCTTATCGTATGGAAGCGAGAGATATTCCATTCGAGCCGATATCAAAACTGTCTTTCTTCTGGACCCTACTCGCATAATGGCAGAGCTATTATTTATAGAAAAGAAAAAGGACCAAGGGAGTACAAGTTACGCTAAAATAATTTCACGGTTCGTGTCAGACTCGGTTAGAGGCCACGTTTTCCGCACCCATAGGATATACATGTACATGTACATGTACATGACTTTTGTATAATGTCCACGAACACTTTCTTGAGTTCTGCTCCACATATCTCTATCCGCATACCAAACATGCATGAAGTATGCCAGCAAAAGTACCAAAATCTGCCAACGCTTCTGCCGGCATTGTCCGCCAAGGCCAGGGCTACCCGGAGCCGGAACCTGGGACCAATACGGTTCCTGGCCTGGCGGGCCGCGAGCTATTTACGGGTACCGTCTTTGGCTTTGACAGGCGGGACACTGGCGCAATTATCACTGTTCACGTGTTTACATTCACCAAAGTCAAAGAGTAACACAGGTCGTACACGGCCCAGCTGTCGATTGTGCGTGAGATCGAGAGCATTGTTGATCAACGCGTTCTGCAGGATTGTCCTACTCGACTTGCTCTCGAATCCGATTGATCTTTTGTTCTTGTGAGACACTGGGAGTGGGGAGAGGCTAATTTTAGTACCGTGACATCCCTGTCAACAGTAAGTGGACAAGATGTTCCTATGTCGACTTGCAGACCGTGTACTCACTGCTTGTTGAATGTTGTGGTGAATACTCAGTAGTAAGTGACCGGAACGTGTAACGGACGGATCGCGTGATGTTTTGTTTCGTTTACTCCTGAAGCGCGAAACACTGAAAAAATACTTGTGACCCGTCATAGAGAGGAATGAGTAAGGTAGTTTTCGAAACAAATCATGAGCCAGAGCCTCTAGCGCTAGACGATGTGTCGCTTTTGGCACACTTGAGTGTCGAGTTTAGCAAAGTACTCTTGATACCGACACCAGAAGCTGTGTATGACCGGCAACGACCCACCACTGCACTAGGGTCGGCACGTCGTTCCATCCACAACTGCCACAAGTGAAGACAAACTGTCACAAAAGGATTTACACTTACAGCGCATGGTGAGATGGTGTGAGCCTACTGTTGGTGACGTGCCGGACATCGACACTCTCCGGCTCCGTAGATGTACGTCTTCATCTCAGTCTGTGTGCATTCTCTCTGTTGCTGTTCTGGCGACGTCAGTGTGAGTGGAGCAGCGCAGCATCGCGATATCGTGATGTCAAACCTAGCTAATACATGAAGACACAAAGGCCGAGGGATGCTGGTTGCGCTGTCAGGTCAGGCTTGTTTCGGCATGAATCCTGCCTGAATGAGTGAAATCCGAGTCAACATACTCTCAGTCTTCTCGAGTGGAGCGAGTACTCGTGACTCTGCGACATGGGCGCTGGTGCTTGCGAGACTTCTTTTGTATTGTATCGGCAACTCGTCCATTTGTCAATGGCCTTACATCGTGGATTGATAGATATTCTCGCCGTTCTTGATGGTCTGTGACCAGCGGTGTGCCAGGACATGCACTGCCTGAAGTGCGGCTTGATCGAGAGCCAATGCTCAATATGCCGAGTAGTATTTATTGAGCAGTAGCGACGTCCGAGCACTCAGTGCGTGTTTGTGTTCGTGTCGGATAGGAATAAAATAATCACGCTCCGTTATCGCTGAAGTACTGCTTAGCATATGAAATGGGGACCAGAATAGCGGAGAGGGAATTCTGCCATTTCGGATGTCTTCTCCGCTGGCGGACGACTCTATCGCTGTGGATCCTCGTTGCCGTGAGCTGCTCGAGTGTGACGTGCCAAACGGCAGAGGAGAATGAACAAGGTGAGCAAAAAATAACAGTTACTATTAATTTTGGACGCTGGGATGAGTACGTAAATCCCGCACATTCTCGAGCACGGTACATCACTGAACGCACGTGGCTCAGCTCGTCATGCTCATGGAACCCCCACCGCGACCAGAGGTAGAGCAGATCGAGGATCCGGGATCGGGATAAAATCAACCCAGTTGCGTAGAGCATAACACTACAATGCAAAGACCGGTGCAAAGCGATAGTGGACAACACTGGATGGTAGCGACGCTCTGGTCATAAGGGATGGCCCCTGGTTCCAGTCCTGGTGGTGGTAGCCGTTTTTCTTCAGACTTTCCCGTCTCAACTCCCTCAAATTATTTTGACTGTGTGCTGTGTTTCAGGGGGGGGGGGGGGGGGGGGCTGGAATTTAGTTTTCACGGTGTGCCAGATCTAGATACATTGTTGGTTGCAGTCAGAGTGTTGACTGGATATACAATCATGGCATACAATGATAGTAAGTGACAGCAAAACACAGTGACACGTCGTAATAGAACACACAGTCACCCGGCAAAGATACATGATTTTGTTGATGTTATCTAATGTTATGAAATCTACCACAAAGATACAGGACCTACTGTCTAGGCTACAGCATTGTGGGGTGCGCGGAAGAACTGCCGGGCTAGAATTTCACCAAGCACAGCGTAGACTGCTATACATAAAAATAGGAGCGGTCCAGACTAGGAGGCTGACCCCCAGTTCTTTGCCACCCAACAGTACTGCATCCTAATAAGGCGACTAGCTCCGTGCCGTCCTCTTGTACTGTAAGTGCACACATTTTCGGCCCATGCAAATTCCGGCCTCCCTGAGCTAAAACACATTTCGGCTGCAACGAATTTTCGGCCTGTACTGCTGCTGCCTGTATGCACTGTCACACTGAACCTTGCAAAACAAAATTTCGGCCGCAGCAAATTTTCGGCCAAATATGATCAGGCCGAAAATAGCCGAAAATAAATATGAGCCGAAAATGTGTTGACTTAGGCCGGGGTCACACCAAACAATCCGTTTTCAGCTTGTGCTGAAAGTGGCTTGTGCTGAATGAAGCAGTTGGTCACATCGACCCATGAAATCCGCTGAATTTTTGCGTGCTGTAGAGGTTTTTTCTTCGAGTCCATTTTTTAATTTGATTTTTTTGGAATTTTAAATAAATTTTTATTTTCTGTTGAACATGTACGTGGCAATCAGCAGAGTTTTGGTACTGTACT
>NC_088652.1:17014935-17064935 GCF_964019385.1 Sycon ciliatum
GTCTCACGATCAGTCACCTCCACCCCACCAAGGCCGTTGACGCTGCAAATTCTATTCAAAAGAAATGAAATCTTCATTTCTTTTGAATAGAATTTGCAGCGTCAACGGCCTTGGCATGGTGGTGGTGACTGATCATAATATGAATTGGCTGCAGTGGAGCCGCCTCCGTGTTCTAAAAAACGTATTCTCAAAGTCTGAAGGAAATGTTGAACGGTCGCTGCTGGGATGACGGCTACACCATAGCTCAGTGGTTAGAACATTGCTGGCTACAAGCGAGGGTCCCTGGTTCGAGTCCTGGTGGTGACAGTCGCCTTTTTCTTCAGACTTTTTTTCCGTTCAACTCCCTGATTCGCTTGAGTGCTGTAAATCAACTAATTTTCGCTGGCGATTTAATTTCGCTGATTTCGCCGCTGGGTACCTAAAGGCCAAAGTAAATCGCAGGCCAAAATTTGACATAGAGGCTAGTGATGCATTATTGAGCCATGGCTGCATGTGAGGGCAACGAATACCTATCGATTTCTTTTTTGGAAAACCCAAATCGGCCAAAGTAAAATGACGGCTAAAAGCTTCTCACCGGCCAAAATTTGTTGAGTTACAGTACTTGTGTGATTTGTTCGTAAAGCTAATTGCATGAAACCATGAAGTAAGAACCTAACCAGAAAGACAACTCTGTGAATACGTTAGTTCATGTACTACGCAGTATCTCACGAAGAGTTGTGTTATTCTCGAACGGCTTCAAATATTTCTTGTTTACTTTTTATAGCTCTGCAGTTGAGTAATAATTATACCATAAACCCGGGAATCGTTTGCGCCCGTTTTAGTTCTCGAATTGTGATGACAGACCATTTTACGCCCGCAAACGTGTGCGGGTGGAGTCAATTTGATGATTGACTCGAGTCTACAGTTTCGCGTTTCGCGCCCACTTACTTTCGCGATTTCACACCCATCGCAAAAAATCCCGAACGTTTCAGGATCGCGCAGGTTTCTGGGTCGACAGTACCGTTGATCCGCTCTCCACACCATGTCGCTTCCCAGTTGGTTTTGAGACCGGGTGCGGGAATCGGATCAAGGCTTTCAAGTACCAGTACTACTGCACAACAACAGAAGCGATCAGACTTGCCATGCTGGACTGTGCACATTTTCACTCCAGCCTTACCTACAATGGCACATGTTGTGTATAGCAGTGCTTGCGTCGGTTCAACATCATACATTGATGCATGCGCTGAAGTCGCTTCACGGGTTGAAGTTCGACAGGGGAGGGGGAGGGGGGGGGGGTGAGAGAAGGGAGCGGATCAACGGTACTTTGCTGTACCCGACGGGTTTTTTTGGATAATGACTTCACCTTAGCTCATTGCTGGCCTGCATATAGAACGGAGGTCCCTGGCTGGAATCCTAGTGGAGACAGTCAATTCTTGGGTCAGAACTTTTCCCTTTTCAATCCCTGAAAATGATGAATGTATCGGACAACTGAAATTTATAGAAAAGCAAAAGGACCAAGGAACTACAAGTTACGCTATAATGTCCACTGACACCACCAGTAACTAAACAATCAGCTCATGCGCTAACATGTTCCTTGGTCCTTTCCTTTTCTATAAATTCATCCTTGGCTCTCGATCTGAGTCCATTCTTGCACACCTCTTTTTCTCTTTGTCTATTGTTGTACGTGCAGAGGGAAATACTATACAGTGCAGGCTATTTCCACCTTGCCTCCACAGCAGCATGTGTGACAGGAAAAGCAACTCCAATACGTTCTACTGCCGATGTAAATCAGGCTACTCCGGGCGTTCCTGCACAGATGGTGAGTTTGCGTGTGTGTGTGTGTGTGTGTGTGTGTATTTGGGTATGTGTGTGTGTGTGTGTGTTTGGGTGTGTGTGTGTGTGTGTGTGTGTGTGTGTGTGCGCGTGTGTGTGTGTGTATTTGCGTGTTTGTGTTAGTGTGTGTGTGCATGTTGTGTGTGTGGGTGTATTTGTGTGTATCTGGGTGTGTGTGTGTGTGCGTATGTATGTGTATGTTCGTGTGTGTGCAGTCGGGGCAGGTGAGTGAGTGGCAATTTTTCTCTCTCTCTCTCTCCTTCTCTCTCTGCTTCTCTCCTTCTCTCCCTCTCTCCCTATCTCCCTCTCTTCGACCACAGATATAGATGAGTGTGTTTCCAGCACCAGGCCATGCAATGCCACTCAGACCTGTGTCAACACATACGGTAGCTACACCTGCCAGAACGGTATGTTGACAGTATTTCGACGTGCTTTCTCTCCCTCTCTCATGTTGTGGCCATTCCTTGCTGCATGGAGGACCAGGTTTGCCATAGACCAGCTTGAGTCATTCAAACTAACTTATTAGTAAAGAACATACACACTGTTTTCAACTTTCCCTCAAACCGTTGAAAACATACTCACGTTGGAATATATGTGCTCGCATCCACACACGCCCATGTGCATACACCGCAACACACATCCATATGTAGGCACATGTGCAGACTACAAAGAAGTGTTTTTTCTGTTAGAGCAAATATGCTGCAGAGTGTGCTACATAAGAGGAAATAGAATTTTTTACTTTCTCATCTGATGTCTTGCATTTGATTTTCTTCCCTCGCCCTTGCTTTCAGGTGTTGAACCTTGTGCGGCTGGTTCATCTTCTTGCAATGTAAATCCGGCGGCTGATGATTGCAGCCACTGCACTGATGCTGATTCTGGTAGGTGCTACGGCGATGAGATTTGAACTACTGTAGAAAAGAAAAAAGGACCAAGGAACTACAAGTTACGCTATAATGTCCACTAACACCACCAGTTACCAAACAATCAGCTCATGCGATAACATTGCACGTTCCTTGGACCATTTTCTTGGTCCTTGGTCCATTTTCTTTTGTATAAATTAATCATCGGCTCTCCCTGTGAGTCCATTACTGTGGAAAGGCTAATCGTAATGGTTAATTTGTTTGTAGCGTTTCTGGATCAGGACCAATTCATGATGAAATTCTTGTAGCTACTGATGGTTCGAGGGAATGGAAATTTCACTGATCCGGATTTCAGGGGTTTAAATAAAGAGATGACTTCTACTGTACCGTGTATGCAAAATTTCGATTTTCGGACCAATTCGCGATGACATTATTGTAGCTATATAGTTTGAAGGAATGGAAATCTTAGCTATCCGAGTTCCAGGGTTGTTGTTGTTGTTTGGCTATATTTAGAGTGGAGTTCCAAAACAGGCCTGAACCTAATGACAATGGTCCCACTGATAATAAGTGAAAAGAAAAATATATAAAAATAAGCGGACAAACAGAACAAAGAAGAAGATAAGTTAGATAACTAATATGAGCACGGCAGCAGGGAGGGTTGAAAAAGAGATGATTTGTACTGTACCGTGCATGCAAAATTTCGATTTTGCAGAAAAGGTTGAGTGAAAACGCTCCTTTGGCTAAAATCGCTTAAATATCACCGGCGCTAAAATCAGCCGTTTCACAGTAACAGCAAGATTATTGGAGTTTACACGTTCGATTATAGGCAGATTGTTCTCTGTATTATGAGTCGGTCCCCCTGATGGGGAGGGCCCAGTTCGCTCACTACCCGGCGGATGCGTCACTATGCTGTGAAGGGAAACCACCCAAACGTGCATGGATGCAGACACACTGGACCCAAGTGGGTCCAAGATTCTGTAGAGAAGCCAAGATGCACGTTATTTCCGACGTGACGCGCCATTTCACGTCAAATTTGGCGTAAAACTCCAAATATCGACTGGAGCTGCAGGTCACTTGCGCTGTGTTTGGACGCGCGAGCCTACTACCGCGAGCTGAACTTTCGCGTCACGTCGGAAATAACGTGCGTCTTAACCTCTGTTGTGTTGTCATGACTCCTATAGGGCATGAACTAATGTACTCTTTTTTCTTTTTCTTTTAACTTTGTTTTACTTCGCTCTAAAGTTGTCATGACTCCTATAGGGCATGAACTTTCTACTTCACAGCGGGGCCAGAGTCATTACTGTGCTGACTGACTGTTGATTCTACAGTAAAACCTGGTTTAAGCGACCACCCCACGGTGCAAGCAAAAGCGGTCGTTAAAGCCAGGTGGTCTTTAGAACCAGGTCCCGCAGTGTGTGTGTAGAACTGTCGGTGCATGGAAAACGGTCGTTAAGAGCAGGTGGTCGCTAAACCCAGAGGTCGCTTACACCCGGTTTTACTATAATTGTAAGAAGATGTTGTGGCAGTTTTCTCCACAGATGATGACTTGACTGAAGTTGATTTTTGTGAATTCTACTTTTTTGTGTTATTCTTGTTAGAGGACGAACGGTTGTCCAACTTGCTGAGACGCGTCGAGGAGAAAGTGGAGAGGAGAAAGAATCGCAAGACGAAGAACAAGGAGCGCTTTCGCAAGCTTCTGCTGCGCGTCAACAAGATCGCCGAGGCCATACGGCAGATTGCCGGCACCAATGGCACGGATGTCAACGCCACCTAGAGAGGGAGGGAGAGATCATGGTGATGCGAATACAAGCCTGACAACTGATATGGCAACATTAACGTGTTGATTGGAACATACTGGACTTGTGCTGAGTTTACACTGACAGCGACAGGCAACAGTAACCGTTCTACTAATTTTCACTGTTGATTTAGAATTTCACAGTTTTATTGATATGAATTTAGGCCGAAACAGTCTGGCTGTCTGCATCATTGCATCATTGATTTTGAATTTTATATAATTTATCTGCACCTGCCGAAGAACTGAGTTCTATGCGTGCTTGCTCTTTATTTACTCGATGTCAAACCTTCGCTCCAACACTTCCATATAATTATATTTCCTGATTTTCTTGCTCTTTGCTGTCGCTTTGGCCGACCGATTTGTGTCCATTCTCCGTCTGGATTTGCTCCCCTACAGTCTCACCCCCGCCCTTCCTATAGCTTTATTGACACTTGACAGATTCACAGCCTCTATAATTATTCTGTTGAGCAATGCTTCTTTCCTTCCTCTCTTTTGCACAATACCACATGTTTTTTTGGGTTGAGTGACAGTTTATAGACGGAGCCACATCACACGACGGCCCACTAGGCGAACGATATACGTTATTACTTCAAGTGCTGTCATTTCACAAATTTTCGGCGTGCTTCTATTTTCGGCACTTTCGATGCATCTGTTTCATACCTAAACTTTCAATAACCGAGCAAACACTGATACACTTAATTAAATAGGGGAACTGCTTCTCTGTGCCTAAATTTCCTGTTCACCTAATCTGGCCTTTTGCTCTCATACCGAACAATATGAGCACGTAACATTTCTGACATGAGAGTACAGTGATGTACTCTTTGTTCAACCCTAGCAGGCTCTGTGAACACATCTGTACTGTACTCCACATGAAGTCTCATTGCCAGTTTTAACTTAAATGTGCAAGACAATTGCCTGTTTGATGCATTGCGCACAGAGAAGATGCACGGCGTTTTCGCGTCGCAGCTGGTTATTAACCCTTTGTGGGTCTTACTCAATGTATGTGAGGGGTGGTCACGCAAACACGCGTACAAACAACGAGCCATAACTCAAGTTCCGTGAGTTGTAGGTATGGGTAAACTATATATTTTCAAAATCTGTATGCCTGGACGCGTCCAGAAAACACAAATATGACTATGTCCAGGCAAGGATGTGACCCGTGGTAGCCCTTCAAGTTGAGAGAAAATACAATTGCGAACAAAAAAGCACAAAAATCACAGCACGAAGTGCATACCAAGTTCGTGATGGAGCTGAAATCCTATGATAAACAATCAGGCAAGCGCTACGTCTTGGTGAAGAATATATGCTCCTAATCCCGTCCTTGAACTCCAATACCTCGCCATCGGCGATGCACCAGCAGCAACAGTTCCACAATATCACAATTTTGGTTCGTTCACCTCAGCGCCGCTCGCGTCAGATTCACTCTCGCTCAGATGAGTACTCAGGCGCGATGTCACGCGTGCCGTGATTCTCACGGCCAGGCGAATCAGCTGATCGCACCTGACAAGTCCTTGTGAGAGTTGCTGTTGCTGTGCTTCCTCGCTGGTTGGTAAATTTGATTTCTTCATTCGGGGACGATTAATTTGAGCTAGGAAGACTCAACGGAGCTCTCTTTCTCACGACATTACACTGGAAATCCTCCAGAGACATCCAGCCTAGACTGGTGCCGTCAGTGTCCCCAGAAAGCTTTTCTGACACGGCTTCAAGAGATGCACTCCCATTCTCGAAATGCGCGCATGGCGGATGGTCGTCTTTTCCAATTTCACCAGACTTCAGTCGATCGATACTGCAAAAATTTGTATGGTAAGTATGGTTGTTTTTTACACCGTTGGAAAGCCTGGGACCTCAGCTACGAGTGGAGCACCATTTTAGTTGTCTCCTAGCAACAAAACTCACAGAAAATGCGATTTTACTGTAAGGGTCACATACGACCCTTACGCTTATGTGAGACCCATAAAGGGTTAAAGGTAAATATTATACCAGAGGTTTCTTTCTGGGTTGTTGAATTGCCGGATATTATCATGCACGTGCATGGTCGCATTAGGGCCAGCAGCTGTGTCCTGCAGTCCCTGAGCGGCCGGCTGAGGGGAAGTATCCGCTGCATACATGATGTTGAGCCATCTGTGCGACACTTGATGTCCGGATCTTTCCATGCTGCCTATCCTGCTGCTCATTGCCACATTGGCTTGCCTTGATCATTTTGTTATACACATAATGTAGTAGTAGTAGTAGAAACAATTGAACGAATTCACGGTTCCGGCTAATTGCTAATGCCTGCAATGCAGGAACTACTGTACTCTCCAGATCCACTCTGCGCTGTGGTATTATAGTGTCAGGTACCGGTACGCGGTATCCCCTTGCATTGTTTAATCATCTCACAGTGCTGGTTTTTTTACAGTTGGCTCATTCTGAAGGCTTGAAAGTTGAAACACTTCATGAATCTTCTGATTTCGCAATCTGCATTTTGTATAACTAATTCGTATGCAACGACGCAAGTCCACACAATCCTTTCATCTATCAAACGTTTCTTTCCCTTCTCTTCAAGATGGTACAGGATGTGGCAGACCTTTGGAAAGATATAACCATAAGAGTTGGAATAAAAGCAAAGAATGAAAGAAAGAGACAACACATCAACATACATGTACAATGTACTACACATGTACATGACTGTACATTGTAGGTGATGTCACTGATGTGTGTCCAGAAGGAGAATGCCATTGTGTTATCGTTGCAGTTGTCACTTGTCAGGTGTCACACCTCGTGAAAGTGTGACTAGTGTTTCTGGCTAGGTAATACAGTATTCACGGTGTTTGTCTACAACCATTCCTGTATACACATACATGCAGTCATGTACATGTACATGTATGTGTATGTCCGTTTACACAAATATTTGAAATGTGAAAACACTTGTTTGTCTCGATCGGAGCAGGACAGCAAGCATGTGATTCAGCGACAGAAAGCCTCTGGAGTTGAACGGATAGACAATAAAGTAAGTACTAGTATTACTATTATGTATGCATGATAGCCAGTACATGATTGTACTGTATGTGATCTGGCTGGCCGCTAGTAGTAGTATTGTAGATCGTTCTTCTACTAAAGAACCACACTGCAGGAGCTGGTGGCTCACTTCCTGGACAATACCGCTTTACGGTGATCATCCTCCAGATTTTCTCCACATCCGGCACCTTTCGTTGCCCATACAGACCGTGTGATCAATGCTCGTTTGGCGGTTTGACCGTTTCTCTGCGAGCTGGAGGCTGATCCGACCGGAATTCCGTGGGTGATTGTGGAAAATAGCCGAAAAGGATACATGGCAGCCAGTAGACATTATAAAACATCATTGTCCTCATCTTCCGTTCTCTACATACTGAATGTGATCTGTGGGATGTTACTGCCCTGTGTGCTTGACCGTGTGTCCGTGTCTCATCGGTTCACACATCTAGTCAGTATGGAGTGTCAAGGCAGTTCCCCCCCGATTCCGGAACTACAAATTTAGTTATAAACTCAGAACGAGTGAAACAGTGTTTATCCCAGATTTATTCCTTCGCAGCTACACTCAGATACGCATGAACGGGCAGCTTTCTGTATTTCCTCATTGTAAACTCGTAGTCTAATAATACAATGACTGCCTTCTGAATTTCAGCCTCCTCACAGGCTCACACTGTCACGGAGTCCATTCAAGAATCAAGATTGTATTTTCTTGATTCATGCAGTCTACGATGTCCATGAGCGGTAGATTTGCCATGCTCTCTTCATGCCCATCTGTTACCGTTGGCAGTCTTACATGAATCCTTCTACTTTGCAGTAAACATTACTGAAATTCTGGAAACGTCTATCTCACGATTCCTCACTTTGTTGGTGTATTTGTCTGCCATGTACATTGTACATGTACATGTACATGTAGGTTACATGTAGGTTGGTCTCCCTGCAGGCGGTGAAAACATGACTGTTACATGTAAAAATTGGATTGTTTCTCAATGCATGATTTCAATGCGTTCAGAAACAATCCAGCCTGCTCACACCAAAGTTTCATGTGAGGTTGTGAACATAGCCAATCCACAAAATTTACTACAAGACACTAATCTTGACGGGACTCAGATGGTGACCCAAGGAAATGAATAATTATTGTGACATGGAAATTGTGGGCACAAGTTGTGCGATCGAGTCCAGCAACTAAACCAGATTTTGAACAATCAGACGTGCAATTTACCCTGCTGTGGGCTACCAAATCTCCCAGACCCTGCTGTTAAAAGGACCTAACCCTTGTGCCTGCTGGCTGCCTTGCTTCCCTCTCCTTGTCAGTTTTGTGATAAATTGAGCGCGTTTGACTGTTCAAAATCTGGTTTAGTTGGTGGACTCGATCGCATAACTTGTGCCCACAATTTCCATGTTACAATCTTGATGGGGATTGGCGAAGTTCACGCTTGTTGTGATTTAGACTCAGAGAACTCAGGTTATGATACCTTCGAGAAGTAGGCATTGGCGGATAATGCCCGAAAAGATGGCAGATTCTGCTCGAAAAGCAGTGAAATTGGCAGAACCATACAAACCTTATGGCAGGCAATTCCTCGAATTCTGCTCGTTTTCTTTATCCACATACCAAACATGCATGAAACTTACCAGAAAAAGTACCGAATTCTGCCAATTTTTCTGCCGGCATTATCCGCATATGCCTATCGAGAAGAGAATCTCCTACCACTACCAGAGCCTTCAGTCAAGTGAAGTTCTTTGTACATGTACAATATTATTGGAAATCGGGCCACCTGCCTACTGACAGTGCTGGTCCTCTCTCTCTCCGAAACTCAGCACGTGCAAGCCAGATGCAAGAGGAAGAAAGTTCATACACTCTTATTCCGTCTGTGTGCCGTTTTATTTGCCCTGCCATCCGGCATAGAGTCATGAGTGTCTAGGAATTGAGGCTGCACAGCACTCAGCTTACTTCGAGTACTTCGAGGTCAAAGCTGGAAGGCACTTGGTCGTGGCTTGGAGGCTGCACAGGGTTTATTTCTTTCGTTTCGGCCGTGGCTGCCATACACTGGGGATATGGAGGTGAGACATGGGGACGCTGCCATACACTCTTGTCTTGATACAGGCGTGTGAGGCTGTGAGCCCGCCTCTCGACACTGGAAGTACAGCTCGCTTGACTCAGTCTCTACTGAGCGGAGCGTACCGATACCTTGATGTACATGTAGTTGATGTGGTGAGTTACCAGGTTACATCATGGGGAATCAAGCACTCTGTTACTTCCTGTTAAAAACCTCGTACGCTTCAACTTTCAAGTAACAGTTGAGTTAGTTCAAGGTCGGAAGACACTTGGCCGTGGCTTGGAAGTTAGTTAGTTGGAGGTTGCATGCACAGCGCTGAAGCAAGCACTCTGTTACTTCCTGCAAGGCCTCAAGCGCGACCATTGGTTGAAACCAATCGAGAAGTCAGCTACACGTTACCCTATTGAATTCAATGTACACACAGTACTTAAAGTACTTTGAAACTATCACTAACACTAACACTAACACTACAGTTACAATTACTTGCATGATTGTGTAGAAGAAGATAGGGTAACTGTTGTACTAATGTACTAATGGTGGTAGTGTTCGTGCGTGGGAGTGTGGGGAAGGCCTCTTTTACGGGCAAAGCAAAGCACAATCATCACCATGTATCAGTACAGTGAGTAGTTAAACCCAACACGAATGAAAAATGAGAAATGGAATAAAAACAATATTTGTAAAAAAAAATTCAATATCGAACACGAAAAAAATAAAATAAAAATATGTAAAAAATAAAAAAGTGAGTGGGAGTGTAGTTGCTTAGTAGAATAGTACTATACTAGACTAGTGCTGTTGCGTGTTCCAGTACGGGTGGCGATGACCAAGACTAAGGCAGTATGGGCCGATGTCCCATGATGGTGATGGTTTTGTGTAGTATGCTGCGAAAAGTTCTACACGTCGTACTACATGTGTTAGATGTGGCTGCCCCATACAATACTGCCACTACTGGCCATAGCTTACTGCTTAGTGGTAGAGCATCGCTGGGCCTCACTCGTTCGATTCCTGGTGGTGACCGTCAATATTTTCTTCGCCTTTTCCCGTTGTCACCTTTCCCTCAAATGGTCATGTCATTATTATGTGGAATGACTATAACATAGGGAAATACAATGTAGTTCTGAAGACAGTGAAGTGTTCACCAAGCTACATGTGGTTGTGAATGTGATCAGAGTATTATGGCAGGGAGTGGAAGCCACCAGTATGCGTGACAAGATTATCAGTTTATTCTCGTCGAGAAGGCAATCACGCAAAGCACACATGTACCGCGTTGCGTGTGCGGATGTATTCACTTGTACTGTCGTACCCTAGAAATACTTCCTTTACAACACTCGTATCTCAGTAACATGTAACACGTTATGAAGTAAAAACATTAGTTGATCAAAGGTGATCAATTTTGTAATGTACAGTTACACACAAGCGGAAAAACCGTCAGAGATCAAATTCCATTACACATTACACACACTTTCCATTACACATGTACAGTTACTAGTAGTAGTCTCTAAATGACCTTCTCAATTCTCCGAGACAAAACTTGTTTGACAGACTTTGTCCCTTCTCCCCCCGACTCACTTGTGAGGTCTGCATTCGACACTGAGCTGGCTATGCATGAATGCAGGGGGGGGGGGACAGTGGTCGGGCGTGGATGCGAATGGCCTTGCTTGATGACTGTGTTCCTCAATACGTCAGGTGATGCGGCCGCGAATCCGGCGAACTACTACAGTATTCTTACTACAGTTTCTCAGTAAACACAATTATTAGATTTTACGTGTACATGTACAATCTAATTCTACACTGTCAAACTACTGCAACGGTATTGCCATCATCATCTTGCAGTAACACTATCTACTAGAATAAGTGCTAGATTAGAACTGTTAGTTTACAGTGTGGCAGCCTTGGGGAAGAGTGGACCATGCATCGACGACATAATGATTGTCATGTAGTTATATACACAGTACTGTACATGACAATCAAAAAGTCATGTGACGAGTAGTTATTGTACGAGTTGTTACATGTACGTTGGTGGCAATGGTGTACTTTTGTGTAAGTTTTGAGACTTTGTGGCAGAGAGGAAACCCCCTGGCTTGGTCTGTGATTGTACATGTATATTTTACAGGCACGTGTATGCGCTGGGACTAACAAACACTGCAGTAGACTGTTCTAATACAATTGTACTGTCAATGAGTCAGTGACTGCTGCAGGGGAGTGACGGTTGAATTCTCTTGTACTAAGTTAGTTAGTTGTAGTCACTCACACATACAGCGCCACAGGAACTACTGAGTACTGTGCATTCCAACTAAGTTACTTGTTTCATTGCTCAGCGTATACACTTTCAAATCCAACCTCTTTGTGCCAGTCTCATCCTTGCATACACTGTACATGTACATGTTAACCAGGCACATCATTGTGCCATAGAAATCGAACATCACCAGCAGGAGAACGAAAATCTCATACACCAAGACATGAGATTTAGCGCTAACGATCACCATGGTAAAATGCGACTCACAATTCAGCAGGAAGTACTTGATTGTATACTTTGACAGTGTGTTGAGCAAACTAGCAGCTTTCTTGGCTGCCTGTGATTCTAAAAGTTAGTCGTCTCCTAAACTAAATCCCTAGTCACGGAGTCTCACGCTAGTGCTGCACTGACACTCAGTTTATGCACATATTCAACGACCTACTACCTACTGGTAGTGGTAGTGTCTAGGACTAGTCACAGACCTGTAACTGATTAGATCCGCTTGAAGCTGGACTATTCTGGGGTTGGTATTCAGCGCCAGCTAGCTGGGGCACTGCCCGTACCGGTCGGCCACACCAGAAAGTACAGGACGAGGTTCGTGTAGTTAGTTGAACACAACTCCTCACGATTCGACTTCATCAAACTCTACCTGTCTACATACACTCATATCAGTACGAGAACATTATTGTTGTCCAGCGTACCGCGGCCCCGGCGCGGTCGCGAGTGAATCATATCCCAAATCTCTTTGCCTTGGCCTTATCACCAGCAAGATCACATGTGCAATCAGCTGTTTCGCTCCGAGCTAGCTGTCAAAACTCTCCCGATCACATGCATGCAGTCCATGGCACGCGCATACCTGCAAAGCGTGATGCATGCATGTCTGACTCACGCAGGTACTTGCACAGCCAAAAAGGCTGCACATGCAGAGCTTTCACGCTCCGTTTGATCTGGCTCACACAGCGTTCACAAGTCACCTGGTCCCGCTGCTATTGGCCTTGTTATTGCACTTGGCTTGAGTCTGGACCATGTTCGACGTTGACACACACGCGGGCACTGTCAGTCCAGAGCCAAGCCAGGCCAGAGCCCAGGTATGCATCATTGCAATGCAGGGTAGGGGTCATCTGCATACACAGCTTGATTGATTGTGTCGTTGCGAATGACAGAGCAAGCTCTCTGCGTGCGCGTATGCCCTGCTACAGTCTTTACAGACTACATACACTACCATACGGTTCTCACTCTCAGATTGAGTTTGTCGTAGTTGGCTTACTTCTCGAATAGGTTGCTCTCAGCTATGGTCGTCGTTGGCGCTGGCCACTATTGTTGGAGGCAGTAGTGCTGGCCGAGGTAGGAAGAAATCCACATCCACCTACAGATCCGTGATCTGAGCGCACTCTGACCGGTCTCTGCTGGATACATACCTTGCACGTCGTTTGTTTCATTGTCGTGCTGTTACTAGTGTTAGTGCGAAGGGCAGGCATCACCTGGAAATCAAGAGGCTTTGTTGTTGCACTGCTTTGATAAATTTCGCACAATGGTTTGCTTGAAGTCAGCACTAGGGCACCAGCATTCTTCAGCCATGGTGTCTCGTTCCTCACATGGGACACTCTTCATCAGCGTTCTCTTGGCGTACAGCTTGCTGTTGTTGAGTCCGCGTGCGGAGGCCACCCTGATCTGGTCGCAATGGTCGACTTTCAGTGCTTGTCCTAGTATTAGTGACTGCGGTATCCAGCCGATGCAGAACAGATCGAGGACGTGCGTGGACGCGACCATTCCCGACTCGGCTGGTGGTGGCTGTGTGGGCAATGCTAGCGAGCAGCGTCCTTGTGGCACACTCATACCCTGCTCAGGTACGTACACTACAGTCAGGACAAGGAGTGATTTATGTCTTTCAACAATGATATTCTTTCATTTCGTGAATGCATGAACACTCCCAAAGCCAAGAAACCGCCTCTTGTGTTTCTTCTTTTACTTTCTTCTATTCATCATTGCCAAGTCGTCGTTTGAGAGTAGATTCAGCAAATTGCGTTAGATGGTTAGCCAATGTAGCCTCGTTCGTACCGAGTATAATGTTTTACTAGTGCTGTCAGTGTCAGTGAATGTTTTGTAGAAAGATTTTTGTTGCTCGATCGTACACTGTTGAACGGCTGTCTGTGTTGCACGGTTGTCCGTGCAACATGTTCCAGTCTCAGGTAGGGGAGTACGAGTCTCTGTTTGACTTGGTTGTCCTCCCCCCTTGATCCTGATTTGAAGTCTGGTGTTTGCCTAGCCGAAGGTAGCTAGCGAGTCCTGATGCTATGCACCATGTGGTGCGTGTAGGGATGGAGCTGCCTGGGCGCAGCTGTGTCCGCGAGATGTAAGACATGTCAGCCGTGCACGAAGACGGAATTTGAACAGCACAACTACTGTAGCTCCAGCTAGCAACACGCCACTGAAAACAGTGGAAAATAATTGAAAGAAAAAAAGCGATCGTTGACCATCATTCAGTCATGCATGTGATAATATGAACGAGCCTACTATCTCCCCGACCATCTCAGCTGATTCCTGTATCCCAACAATCGCGGCGTGACCTCGCAGATCGCTGCCACACTCTGCCCCATTTCAATCCGTGTTTTGTTGTGCTTGGGGTATGAAGGGCCCCGAGCTATCCACTCCATTCACGGGCGTTGATTATCATTTTCATGTGTTCGACCTACTGGCGGTGACGATTTCCGTGGATTCACCACAGCGGATCAGTTAGACCTTTCTCAGCGAATCGATCCTATTTCCTGCCGCTTGTCCAGTGCGTTCTGCGCCATGTCTCTGAGAGGTGCACTGTGTATACGCGTAACCTTGGGCGCTCATCAGAAGCGTCTCGTTGACGAGGTGCTTCTGCTGTTTGCTTTTCTTGTGTCTTGGCTTGTAACGCTCGTACACTGTCGTATCGAGGTGAAAGAATACCTAACGCAGCTGCATAAAATAAATTTTGTTGGCAGTAGAAATGGAATTTTCTCTCTATTGCTGCGACAGCTGACAGTTCACCTTCTCATTCAAGCGACAGTGATTGTTCAGCTCGACTTGTGACTTGTGAGCATGATCGCCGCCGTTTGTGCGGGTACTACTACTGGTGCTAGTGTGAAAGGTCAAGGTCGAAAAATGTTGACGTGAGCCCTACCCTGCAGCTCTCCACCACCAGCGCTACACAGAACAGCACGCCGTTGACATTCTCCAGCGTGCTGCTCAAACCGAAAACTTCGCTGATATTTTTTTGATATCGCCCGCCATGCCGACGGTAGCTTATCTGCGTGTTTCTTTTCTGTGTGTCTCGGCCTGACTGTCGAATTTCGTACCATGTACCAAAGAAGTCTTCTTTTCCGAAGCTGAAGTCCTGGCTCGTCCGTCCCAGTACATACACGATCGACGCAGTGTCACTCCAAAAGCATCGAGTCAAAATGGGGGGAATTACCGGTACGACCCAGACGCGCTCGTACACGCGATACTAGACTGTCACTGAGAGATGCTACGAGTGCCACTTCAGTCTTCGTTGACGCGTGTAGCACTGAAAAGGATTGCAATTATTTTTCGCGAAATCAAACTCTCGACTATCGCAGAAGGAATGCCGGTGGGAGAATGATAGAAATGAAGCATGCCGAGCGAGCTGCACTTCGTTTGCCGCCATGCGGCCGAGTGGATCAGACAAGCATTCTGCAGTGTGCTGTGTTGTTGATTCTCGTTGATTTTGCACAACCGTGAAAGAACGTAGCTGCAGAAAGAATCAGTTTGGTTCTTGCTCGATCGCCGCACTATGTTGTAGGATATGAGGGCAGTGCATTTGATAGATCAGCAGCTACTCATACTTCTTGTGTACACGTAGTGGTGTAGCACTGCTATCGCATCCACTGACTACAACTATTATTACTTCAAGTACAACGAGTCCTCAGGCAAATCAAGGGAAGTAAAGCAGGTCTGTCTTTGCAGTTTCGTGTGTCGGCGTCAGCTGATCCTCGTCTCGCTTGGCTTCCTGCGATCGAAGTGGCTGCATGCCTTGCACGCTGAACGCGCCGACTGGCCTTCTTCAATACAGATGAGACGAGACGCAGAATGCACGTGCGACTTTCAAGTTTCAGTGTGAGCGACGTGTGGTACGGCTATGCCTCGTATGACTATGATCCTCCACTGGCAGTGGCCTTCGTTCTTTCGTCCTGAGCATGAGACGTTCTGTCGTTTGTAGGGTAATGTAGGAGCAGTTGTGA
Source organism: Sycon ciliatum (assembly GCF_964019385.1). NCBI lineage: Eukaryota > Metazoa > Porifera > Calcarea > Leucosolenida > Sycettidae > Sycon > Sycon ciliatum. Next base: position 17,030,910 of record NC_088652.1, read on the forward strand.
CGGCTTTTGATCTGCGCGTCAACGGCGATACATTTTATCTGCGAGTCTAGAAGCAGCACAAATAATAATTGACCTGTCAGCACGTCACCTGGCGATGTGGATCTATTTGTGCAGGAGCTAGCGGTCAATTATGTCCTGAGAATAAATAGGCTGATCAGCTGACGAGGTGGATAAGCCTCTCCTCCTCCCAGCCCTTTGCTACGTCCCAGGTGGCCACTGCTGATGTCCACAGTTTCGCTTGAGCGGAGGTGCTTCCAGACCGGCCACTTGAGCAGCTCTTGTGCGAGTCGAAATCGAGAATCATTTTTGTCACGGCACACACCTTCACTTGTCGCGTACAGACAGCGATTGTGCTGCAACACAAAGATAACTAAGCAGCTACAAGCACAAACACTTGGGACAGACTCAGTGAGCAGTAATCATCTGCAGACCTCAGCAGAAATACACAAATGCACATGCTCCGTGTGCGTGCGTGGCACGTGGACTGTCTTGCGCAATACCAAAAACAAAACTGACTCACATGATGTAGAGGAAAACTAAGAAATCGCATATTTACATGATTGTGTTGATGATTGTACCAGTACAATACTTGTACCCAGGTAACAAATGAAATACATGTACACTCTGTATCGTCTGTTACCTGTGTAAATTGACAGGGTGCCAGGACACTTCGGGTAAATAATTGGGATGCAAAGTTTAAAGGGGAAGTCCGGTGAAAAATTTAAATTTCAGGGTCGGTAGAGTTTCGGCCGCTGAGTCGAATGGTGTTGGTCCCACGTGTCTCCGACAAAGCGTTCTCGAGATATTTCCGTTTGAAAAACTGAGTTTCGGGGGCTGCGCCATGACGTCATGCGGCCGCGCCACACCCTCTGCAACGTCATAGCGTGCAGCTAGGTCAAAAGGAGTGCGTGAAAGCAATAGTGTCAGTGCTATTTCAAATGATTTGGCGCCTGATATTAGGTGGTGCAAGCGACCCCGAAGACATGTAACTCCGTGTGAGAGTGAGGATGCAGCCATGGCTGACCTTCACGAGTTCGGTCTGGGGCTGAGAACCTAGTCAGCTGAAGAAATGGCCGCGCGGGCCGGTCAAGAGTGAGCGCTACTGAGTTTCCGACTGATGAAGGAGCAGCAGCTATTGCAGACGAGGCTGATGTAATTATCAGATCGCTGGAGAGCAGGGTCGCCAAAATGGAGAAGAGTGATGCGAGTGCTCTAAATGTTGTTCCATACCGATTAGATTCGCTTAGACTCCAGTAGCCTGCCACATGGTGATGTTTTGGTGCGAACTTGGAATATTTCGGACTACTCAATTGGAGAACAGTGCAGGCTCTTTGAACCACGGGCACGACTCTTCGCTCGCAACGCTATGGAATCTGAAAGTTCTAGGTCCGAGAGCTGTTCGCTGTTTTGTCACTTGTCACGGTTGTGCACTCATCGCTGTAGCATAAAATAATGAGGCGCCGCGGGTGCGGAAAACTAAAATTTTCTTTCTCAAAGCACAACCACCGGCACCGGCAAGGAGAAACGCACGTTCTCTGACTACATGACTGTACGACTGATACGAGTGCAGTACATGACAAGTCCGTGTGTTGACTAGTTTTCTGAGTCTTGTGTCAGTTGTGACATGAGTTTGTTGACTGCACTACAGCTAGATAACACACTGCACGCACTGCATGCACGCAGCGCAGAGCGCATAGACCATGTAGACCATGGTAGACGGGCTAACGGAAAAGTCCAACTCGGAAACGGCCAAAATACGGTATAACCTCCAGGTTTACCGAGCTGAACATCACAGGGTACGTAGTGTTTGTAACACTGAATCGAATGGTCTTAGTCCGAAGAAGCTGCGGTAAACGGTTCCCCAATCGAACGCGCTCCGAATATGGCCATTTTTGTACACAACTAGATGGTGTGGCTACCTGGCTGCACGCTGTGACGTCATCACCTGGATCTGGGTGATGCGCGCTCAAATTCGCACATGTTCGATTGGGCGTATCTGACGAACCATAAGCCGTAGCCTCCTCGGACAAAGACCATTCGACTCAGCGCCCCGAACTCTACGGACTGTGAAATTTAAATTTTTCACCGGACTTCCCCTTTAATTCGAAAGGAAAAGTCATACTTGTTGGTCGAAATATCGGCTGTAGTCATATGTGTACAACCCAACAGTACGCTTGTACGTGAAATATAAACCGACATACAAACCGAGGCGAAGGCGAGGTTTGTGCGGAGGTTTATATTTCACGTACAAGCGAACTAGTGGGATGTATTATACTTATGCTGACCTTCATACAAACTGACAGTCAACTTCTTCCTGTTTCTATGGTAGAGGTCTATATGGGGTTTGTATGAGGTTTATATGCCCAGTATAAGCCGCCAGCATGATGGGCAAGTTGACTGGAAGTTTGTATGAAAGGTCAGCATAATATAGGATACTGCATAGCATACCAATGTATACACGGTGACTCGACTGTGCATAGACCATAGTACATGTGCATGCAAAAAGGAACGATCTAGACTACTTGAGGCTGACCTTCCAGTTCCCGACAGCACTGTAGGGGCCTAGTGATCCTAATGCTTCTGGATACTACTACTGTTCGTGACATGAATTGTAGAAGAAAAGAAAGGACAACAAATGTTACAAATCATGACTAGCTGTTCACCAATGCAACCAGATCGTATTCAGTCGGCTAGTGTGACTTTGTTGTCCTTCTTTTTTATCCATGATTACATTCGCTCAACATCCGAGTTCAATTGTGGAAGAGTTTTATTTTACTGCACCTTGCATTCATTTTGTCTCTTTTTCCATTCACAGGCTATTGGAGTCCCTGGACGAACTGGACGGAGTGCATGGACATCTGCGATAGCGGGGAGGAGAAGAGATTCCGCGAGTGTCTCAGCGACAACAGCACCGTCGTGTTTCCCGAGTGCGTCGGCGGCGGCCCCTACGTGGAGACTCGGTCGTGCGGAGTGCCGACGGGGCAAGGTGAGTTTCAGCACACCACACGTCTTCTGTTGAGGATACCTGTTGGTGCGGTCAATCTTGTGAACATCGACTCTTGATGTGCATGAGACGTGTGTTGTTGTCCACGAGTTGTTGTTGGTGATACCTGCTGATACTCCTAGATGTGGCCAGGAGATACATAGTGCGACTACCATCTCCACAAGGTCTTATACTACTGCCGTGGACATGGAAATCCAGTCGAACGACCCGGGCCAGCGCCCTCAGTGTTGTACAGAACGTCGCATGCAGTGCACATGTTGATCCGATGCAACCAGCGCGCTGCAGCGCATAAATGAATGTGTGTACCGGTCCGTTTGCGTAGTCACGGCTGCATCGCCAGCGCCCTGGGGCCACTAGACGTGCGACCGGATTTCCATGTCCACGATAGTACTTGGTTTCTGCTGAAAGACGTTCAGTCGTATGAGTAACCAAGTACTTAGTACGTATTCTGACAATAGCGAGAGTTCCCAGATTGCCTAGAGTGCTCAACACCACAAGGATGGAGCATTAGCACAAAGGCAGAAGAGAACAGAGACAGCCGGCTTGAGTTGTCTGAGGATTGCCTTAGCTTTGCTATGTGCATGAAACGCAGCGTTACAACAATGACCTAGCCGGCTGTCTCTGTTCTCTTCTGCCGCTGTGGTAAGTACTCTGATATAACATACTCTTGCTTGGTATGGACATTGTCTGTAGCACTAGGGTGTATTCATCCAGACTGAAGTAAGTTCCGATAACATAGATGTACATGTACCTCGAATACTAAGTACACTTTTCCGCTGCCCGTGAAGGTCTGTCTTATCCAAGCTCTACTGTGCCCTAGCTGAGACGCCCCGCTGTACCATAGAGAACACTGACATCTGCTTGGACTCTCTGTTACTTTGTGTATGAGTGGCACTGATCAGAGAAAGGTTACTTGTTGACACAGTATACTCTCATCTCCTGGAATATTTGCAAAGTTGAAATGGGAGAAGTCGAAGAAAAAATTGTCTGCCACCACCAGGACTCGAACTTGGGACCCTCACTTATACCATGGTCGGCGATGCTCTACCGTTAAGCTATGGTGTAGTGGTCATTCCAGCAGCAACCGTTCAGCACCCTGAAATATGTTCGCCTTGTGTGGTTTTGGTTTGTAGATCCCCTCAACTCGTACATGTATGCAGGCACGTCACACACGCTACCATCAGTATGACCATGGTCGTACCACTTTTCGTCCAGGATGATCCGCCCAGAGCGCCTGTTGGGTGCTAAACCGTGTCCTGTTGGTCGGAAAACTATGATCCCCCCCCCCCGCCCCCGCCCGGGACACCCCGACCCCTGATCGCACCACTCCCCACTGCCCTGTGATACCCCTGTACACAAGCAAGCTGGGCATGCCCCCCGGTGGTACAACTCCTCATTGCCCTGTGATGCCTCTGTGTATGTGTCTTGCTGTGTGCGACTTGCTGTATATGTGTCTTGCTGTGTGTGTGTGTGTTTCCCCCTCTCAGCGGCCAACACGGAGGTGCAGCTCTTTCGGCTGCCAGCGCAGGCTTTCGTCGGTGGCGTGTCCGTGCTGATCTGCTGCCTGGAGGCGGCCAGCGGCAGCACTCTGGAACGCTTCTTCTTCAACCAGCAGCAGCTGGTGAATCGCAGCGGCCTGTACATCTCCAGCTCTCTGCTGCGCTTCGACGCCGTCTTCACCACGCTGCAGGCCACCGACTCGGGGCTGTACGGCTGCCAGGCGATGGATCGACTGATCTCCGTTCGCAACATTGTCCTCACAGGTGAGTGTCATTGCGATGGAATAGCATTCTTTGAAAGTACAGTAAAACCTGTAACTAAAGACCACCGTGACTAAAGACCACCGTGACTAAAGACCACCATGACTAAAGACCACCATGACTAGAGACCACCATGACTAGAGACCACCGTGACTAAAGACCACCGTGACTAGAGACCACCATGACTAGAGACCACCATGACTAGAGACCACCATGACTAGAGACCACCGTGACTAAAGACCACCATGACTAGAGACCACCATGACTAGAGACCACCGTGACTAAAGACCACCATGACTAGAGACCACCGTGACTAAAGACCACCATGACTAGAGACCACCATGACTAGAGACCACCGTGACTAGAGACCACCGTGACTAGCGACCAGCCTGGTACTACAGACCACTTCGTCCGGCATGGACGGTCTCACGTTCACATACGGTTGTGCGGTGCAAACTTCTAACTAAGGACCACCTGCCGCTAAAGATCGCTTTCTCTGGCCCAAGGAGTGGTCGTTAGTCACGGGTTTTACTGTATGGGACCGTACCCTCTAAGGCGCGTGCCGCGTATGGGTTCCTGGGTGCCCGGAACCCTCCTTTTTTTGCTCGAAATGCAGGATTTTGCTTCATTTTTTGAAATTTTTCCCGGGGAGGTCCCCGGAACCCCCCCCCCCCCTTGAAAGGCACCGGCGCACGCACCTGCCTCTGTAACGCATGCCGCCATTTCCGTAAGAAACCGGCAGACCCACACTCCAGCAGGGTAACTTCCATTGCACTCACTGACATTCGACCCAACGTGATCAACTGGCATCCTGGACCAGTTTCGATTACAGTAAAACCTGTGTTGGCCGTACCCTGTGCCAAGTGGATTCCTGTAGTGAAAGGACTAATTTTCAAACACCAAAGTGCTGTGGATCGAACACGCATGCATGGGTCAAGCCGAATCCTTTCGCATCAGGGCAGGTTTTACCGCATATCAGTGGATTTGTACAAGTGGACGCCCAGCCACATTCGTATCACGTCTAAGGAGTCGAGGGCAATGCACGGTTGGGGCGCCAAATATGTACTTTGGGTTGGATTTCACCAAGCACAACTGTACTATTTAAGGATCATTGCCTGTTTGGTTGAATGACTATAAATAAAATATTAAGAACAGGATGTACTACGAGCTAAATTGATTATGACCAATATGCTTCCAGTATCAGTACGATGTATATGCCACTGCTGTTGAAGATGCCATGATGAGGTCTGCCACAGTACATGGCTTAGGAGAGACAGGTACTCTAGAGTGGTGTTCACATCAGTTGGTCATGTGACTCAACTTGTGCAGAAAGTGACCATGGCATGTGGACAGTGGAACCAAGTTACGACAATTTGAGCAGTGATGTGTATGCACTGCACAAACTGGCACAGTTGCACACGAGTAAACTCGTGCTTCGGACGTTAGGTCGTTTTTGAACACGAGTTAACTCGTGGTTCGGGCTCAAATGGTTAAGGCAAGCATCATGTGAGCCATGTACACAGAGGTTGGCAGGAGTGGAAGCAACAAGGATGTACCGTATGGTCATGTAGCCACTCGATATCAGCTCGATGATGTCAGTCAAGCTCTGTCATCACCAGGCGGAGAATTGTCTCTGCCCGTGATGGTACAGCAGGGCTGTAGCACCCGGTCCAGCAGGTCCAGCCAAGGCCGGACTTTATTCACGAAAAAGTTGACTAACCCAATTTACTCATTCACTGGTTTGAGGGAAAGACACAACCCCCTCCACACACCCACACCCAACCCAATTTATGCAAAATGTGTTTTTTGTCAATAATGTTCATTTCCAGTGAAGAATCTCATTTCGCCAGGCCACCTGAAGTATGGGTGCTACGGCCCGGTACAGCCTCTGTGTCACATGCCTGCTTGCCTCCATGTGAACAGTGAACAGAGCAAGCCTGTATCTCACTCACCTTCCTCCTTTGTTTACCAGTAAGAATACTGAGTGTGGGCAACTACTTCCGCGCCACCTTTCACCAGTCCGTTTTCTTTTTTTATCATGTCTCTTCTTTGCCAGTGAATGATCGGCCTACGACGGCAACGACAGAGACCCCGACAACAACAGCAGTGACGACAGATGCACCGGAACCACCTTCTAGTCCAACAGTCAGCACTACAACGATGGAAATTGCTGCAACTACTCAAGGAAGAGTAGGAGGTGACGGTGAGTGAGAATTTCACTTGCCTGAATATCACATCCATTGTGTCACAAATACTGTGCTGTGTGTGCTGGTGAATGTCTGAGAATGTGCGGGGTATGTGCTGCAGGGTGAGTTTGCGTGTGTGTGTGTGGGGGGGCGTGTGTATGTGTGTGTGTGTGTGTGTGTGTGTGTGTGTGTGTGTGCGTGTGTGTGTGTGTGTGTGTGTGCGCGGGTGTGTGCGTGCCTCTGTGCGTGCGGGTGGGCGCACGGGTAGGTTGTCGTATGGGTGCGTGGACATGCGGGTAGGTGTGTGTGTGTGCATGCATGCGTGGACATCCTTGCATCAGCATACCTGTACAAGTATCTGCAGGAGGAAACTGTTTGATATACTACACAATCAAGTTTCTTATCGGGGCACTCTGGGACCAAAATGCGGTCAAGACTGAGAATAATGCATAGCCCAAACCAATCGTCCTTGTTGATAAGTCAGATAAAGCCATAAGGCCGATTCCACACTACGCCGAAAGTGGCTTTGCCTTGAAGGCATAAAGTGGCGTATAAAGTGAAGCTGCATTCACACCTACAAGTGTCGATCACGGGACTTTGCTTTGAAGGTTAGACTGTGAGGCTTTCCTGTGCTTGATCTAGCAACGGCGGTAGTGGAGAGGCTCTTTGTTGGTCCAAATCCTCGAATATCACCCATTTTTGCGTGCCCAATCTTGAAATTTGACCACGCTAGCGCGCGCTGTGTAGGCGGATTCCAGATCATAGGTCGAATATTTGTCAACCTCGCCAACAGGCATTCCGGTGGCAGTTTTCGTTGTGTATGTCTCGTACAGTCCTTTCGCCTTCGTTTTCATGTTGTCGATTTTGGAATGGACGATCGATGCAGTATAGATTGCCTCCTCCCGGAGCTGTTCAGCAAACAAATTCAGCTTGATGGCGATCTCCTCCGGCGTAGCTCCTGCGAACTGTACCGCCCGGAGGTCGCCTCAAATGTCCGCTCCAAAGCTCAATCAGCTTGCCCTCAAGCTCCTGGCTAAACATGACCCTAGGCATTGTTGACAGCCCACAACTCACACAACTGAAAGATACGACAGGGAACACATTCGGAAAAAAATCGAAAGGCTGAAAAAAAGTCAGAAAAGTGTCCTGAAAAGGTAAAAAGTTGCCTTGAAAGAGGGTGCTGGTGTTGCTTTGTAGACAACAAGCACTTTTCACTCTCGCGCGTTTCTCAAAGTGATCGCGACGGCAACTTGCCTGAAAAGTGCCTGAAAAATGGCTTTTTAGACAGGATTTGGTGTAGTGTGGAATCGGCCTAACGCAGACGAAAATGATGATGTACCTTGTGCACCGAAGGACACAAATAATAGCTCACCTGAATCTGAAGTGTGCCCTGTTGAGAGAGTGGTCAATATTATTTTAGAGGTTACTGGTATGCGAATGAGGTCATAATTGTGAGGCAGTGGAATCGCTTATGGGCGTCATCTATACAGCACGAGTCAGCGGAACAGGTGTGTGCTATGTAAACAGTGTGAGTCGTCTAGGCATCACTGTGCCGAGACTTGCTAAAGCATCTCAACTGATGATGTCATCATAAAACCTGGTAGGAAATTGATGATGTAATCATAAAACCTGGTAGGAAATTCTGAGAAAGGAGAATCCAGGGTACTTAGTAGATTGTACAATTGGCATGCTAGTGCAGTATTTAGCACGTGTCTCCATGCCATCTCTATTAATCCGCGTACGTGTTTTGTGGGCTTGTTTGTGCGTGTGTGTGTATGTGTGTATTTGTGTGTGTGTATGTGTGTGTGCGTGATTGCATGTGTGTGTGTGTGTGTGCATGCGTATATCTTTGCATGTGTGTGCATTCCATGTGTGTGCATTGCATGTGTGTGCATTGCATGTGTGTGCGTGTATGTGCATGTGCACCGGGCAATGCATGTGTGTTTTGTACACAGGTTCAGGCGATGACGGAGGTACAAGCGACACTGTATGGATAGCAGTGTTTGTTCCTATTGGAATCATCCTGATTGTGGTGGTAGTAATCGTCTTTGCCGTTTTATGGTGAGTGGGTTTTACTTCGCAAAACAGTAGAACTGCCCCTCACTGGATGGCCTTGGTGCAGCGGAAACTGTCCTGAGATGCAGGATTCCGCTTGGTCAAGGGATGAACGTTCCATCCACAGCACTTTGGTGGATGAAAATGATACAGGATTCTGCTTGTTACATGGTCCGGCAAACACAGATCTGACTGTAAAAGCAGAAATTTTTGGTGGTGTTTTATTTTCGGTAACTTCGGTGCCGACAATTTTACCGAAGTTATAACGCACCGAAAATGTCGGTACTAGCACGCTTACCTGGAATACGAGTTTACCGAAAAATTCCCTCCACCTAACCACCAATTGTGTAGAATACCAAAATATTACACCAGCGAAAATTTCTGCTTTTACAGTACTGCACAGTAGGGTCCAGCGGATTCTGCCGGTAGAAAAATTGGCAGAATTCGGTACTTTTTCTGGTAAGTTTCATGCATGTTTGGTATTTTGGATAAAGAAATGGAGCAGAATTCGAGGAATTGCCCGCCATAAGGTTTGTATGGTTCTGCCAATTTCACTGCTTTTCGAGCAGAATCTGCGATCTTTTCGAGCAGAATCTGCCGGTCCCTACTACACAGTGAAGCCTGTCTAAGGTGACTGCTCAGGGGACTTACGATTTGAGATCAGTTGCCGTGTACAGGTGGTGTTCTTGTCCAGGGGCATTGAACCGGGAATGCCATGTGTGTGTGTGTGTGTGTGTGTGTGTGTGTGTGCGCGCGCGTGTGTGTGTGTGCGTTTGTGCGTTTGTGTGTGTGTGCGCATGCTTGTGAGTGCGGCCGATTGAGCTAGTCATATTTCAAAGATTCCTTCGGAATCTCTCTTCCCTCTCCCAAGGGAAGAGACAAGCTGGCAGTGAGCAAGTGTGCGTGTGTGTGTGTGTGTGTATGTACACGTTTGTGCACGTTTGTGTCTGTGTGTTCACATGTTTGCATGCATACGTGCATGGTGTGGCTTTGAGCACCTATATCCTGTTCTTTTGTTTTTTCCTTACCGGCCCCCGCCATCGATTAACTTCCAGTTTTCTTCTGGTGACTGTCTAAAAGATACAATTTCATTTTATAATAATTTTACTATTCCTGCTTTTCTGTTGTGATGTCATAGGCATAAGCGAAGTCATCAAGTGCTAGTGGGTAGAAGGTGAGTTCTGACATATCTAGGCTAACACCTATGACTGTTTTGCACGAGATTAAGACAGTACAATACTCGCTATTCGTATTTCCCGCTCCTTCACCATAGCAATGCGATCCCATCAAGTACAGAAGAGTGCATGCTCCAGTGGTTCTCTAGTCTTCATTCTAGTCTTCGTTCTTGTCTTCTTCTCACTCTTGTCTACCCTCTTGTCTTAATACTATTTTATTGTTGATAGGAGCATAAGCGGTGAGGACTCGGTGCAGAAGATCGAGGTTATCACGGCACGGCGAGTGTCACTGACCAAGACCAAAGAGCACAGTCAAGCGTGAGTACTCTGCGATAGAATGCTAGTGTGCATGTGCATGGATCAGCCGCGCTTACCCCAAACTGTTTCACGTTGCTGAGGGCGAAAAGCCTCACCATCACTATGCTCGGTCCCATAATGCAATTGTTCTCTTTGCCTGTGAGCTGTGATCATTGTAAAAAATATGAATTATATAAAACATTGCAGTTGGCTTTGTCATCTTCTTATAGGCTATGAACCCCAGGTGGCTACTGTACACAGGCTAAATACACCAAGCTAACAGCTCTGACTATGTTGAGCCTCTACCAGACCTACAACTCTAGCAAGAGAAATCCAACCTCATCAATATTGTGTTTGTGTGCACAGAACAGTGTTTGTAGTGCTAGGGCTGTATACATTATATAATAGCGCCCGGCGCTACTATTACATTCACGAGGTTGAACTTCTCTGGCTAGTACCGTGATTCACATTAGTTGGACCGGAGGTGGTGGCATGTTCACAACTCAGCAACCTAACGTGGTAGTCTTGAACCGTTCTCCTTTTTGTTTTTTTCATGATCTAGTTTGCCTTGATTGGCTACCGCATGGCTTCTCGTAATAATTTAGCAGTTTTACAGCGATCCAAGAGATGTTAAATTAAGAAATGTATAGATATTAGGATATTTCTCTGTGAATTCCTTTGTTTCCATCATAGAGTAGCTAAAGAATATGCCTGTCTCCACATGCATCCTCTGCTCTCTATTTACAGACCCACCGATCGGCCGCAGTCTGGATCATTTGAGTGAGTTAATCCTGTATGCTTTGTGCACATGTGTGTGTGTGTGTGTGTGTGTGTGTGTGTGTGTGTGTGTACGTGTCTACGTGTGTGTGTGCGTGCACGCGCTTTTTGTGGAAAGAAGCTGGCATTTACAAGGCAAAGTTTGCCGTCAACGTGTTAACTTCTTTCTACTTGTCTTGAAGCCATGTTCAATTAAACCTACGCATTGAATGTCCGTTGCCAGGGACCTTTGCCCTCGGAGCAAAACATGTCATTGCCTCACATTGTCAAGGCTTTTGAGATAGAAAAAATAAGAAAGCAGGACGGGAAATGAATTTGAGACCTTTCCTTTCTGTGTGTAGTGTTTTGATGAGGTGCTGAGCAGCTTCAAGCAAAAGCTTGATGCTATGTTTCTTCCCCTACGCCCGACCAATGCACACACACGCACACATGCACACACACACACACACACACACACACACACATACATACACATATACACACACACATACACACACACACACACACACACACACACACACACACATGTAAACACACACATGCACACACATGCACACATACACATACACACACACACACACGTGCGCGATTTGTGGTGTGGACATCACCTACTTCGTGAAACCCCCACCGTGGGTGATTTCTCCCCCCCCCCCCCCCCGGGCACAACAACTGCTTGACAAGTTTTACATCTTCTTTGTGTGTATTTCCTCTTCTGCTACGCAGACCTGGATGGAAACCCACAGATGTCTAACCTGTTGATTTCAAGTCAAGAAAGACCTAAGAGAGCCATGTGTATCTTGAGACTACTACTCCATTAAGCCGTTTGGCTCAGCGATCCGACTCGAGAGTTTCTCAACTCTGATTGTGGGGACTGAGCATGGATGTGATGATTTCCACAGCCTCCGCTCATCCCTGGTGAGCCAGACGCAGTGCCAACGTCCGCTTGTGTTCTGAAGCTGACAACTACTCGATTCTTCTCCTGCGGATACCGTATGATATGAACTATCTCGCACACACATGCGTGTGTGTGTGTGTACATGTGTGTGTGTACGCATGTGTGTGTATGTGTGTGTGTGTGTATGTGCGTGTGTGTGTGTGTGTGTGTTTGTGTGAACTGTACGAACGGTGAAGAAGATACTGAAGTAAATTCCAGTGCTCTAGGCGCACAGTCTGAGTCGAGTATGCAGACTGCGACATTTTATTTATACAAAAATCCGGACCAAAAAAAGACCGCTTCCCATCCCCCGACAGCTTTTGAATAACGGATACTGAAGTAGCCACCTGTGTCTATCGGACTATCTCCTCTTGCATCAAACGTATCTGTATATTGCTCAACATATTCCAGACTGGGCTTTTCTTGTTTTTGGTGCAAATTCCGTGCATGCCGGTGTGTATATGTGTGTGTATATGCGTTTGAGTGGACAATGCGTATGTGTGCGAACGTGAGCCCGCGAGTGTATGCGTGAGTTTTTGCGCGTGTGTTTGCGCGTGTGTTTGCGAACGCACGGGATCATGACCGGCATACCGCGTCCGTTGTCTCTGCGCGTTTTGCAGGTTCATCGGGAGTGGTTAACCTTAAACCGGTTCTCCCCCTGTTGTGTGTTCGCATGGTGAAAATTTAAAATCTTCTGAAAAGTGATCCGAATATGGTTGCAATGTTTAACTCTTTGCTTTGCTTTTCGCTATATTTTTAAAGTAATTTCTTAACATCTTCCCAAGTGGTTAACTCCAAGCCTAAGCCATCATGTTTCTGCACATATCATGTTGCTGCACGTTTTATTGAACACTTGAATAGTCGACATCACCTCACACTAACCCGAATGCATCACAAAGCCAAAGATTATCTCTAGACTCTGCTGAAGTTGACGTGCTTGTGGTGTGTTGATTAGGCGTGTGTGTATGTGTGTGTGTGTGTGTGTGTGTGTGTGTGTGTGTGTGTGTGTGTGTGTGTGTGTGTGCATGCGTGCGTGTGTACATATTTCTTGGCGGTGGCTGGGATGTTGGTGGCGAAGCTGGCTCATTTGGTGGTTGTGTGTGTGTTGGTGTGTGTGTGGGGGGGGGGGGGGGGGGGTAGCCTGTGGAGGCTTGATTCCACTATGCCGCCTCATTCCACCTTTGCATGCCTTTGCGGTCTGATAATTCGCAGCAAGTAGATGCCTACAGAGAAGTACATGATTGTATGTATTAGAGTGTTTACTTGTTTTTTCAATTTCGAACGTGAGAAAATATGTGCGTTAAATCTTTTTTTCACCAGGAGTCGGCCTTCCGTCGCATTGAAATCTCACGTTGCAACGTGAAAAGCGCCATTTCGGCCGCGTGGAATCTCAAGTTCTAAATTGAAAAAACGCGTGAAGCACAAACTCTCTATTGAGCCGAGTCACTGACATGGTGTATGGCGTAACCATGGTGTAACCAAGGTGTAACCATGGTGTTTTGTCAACACGCACACAGTCACCAATGAGCCATTGCATGCCTGTCTGCTCGTCATGGCCGGTGGTGTTCAGACTCACCGCGCTCACCGAACTGTACCTGGGTATTGCCAAACTGGAGCAACGGGTTGGTTTTCAGACTCGACGCTCACCGAACTGACTCTGTACCTGGGGTATTGCCAAACTGCAGCAACGGGTTCCCGGCACCTAACCCACTTAATTACAGTGAAACCTGTCAAAGCGGCCACTCTGATAGAGCCACCACCTGTTCCAGAGGACTACCACAACAACTCCAGTGGTGTAGAATCAAGGCCAGGGATGTTCCCGTAAAACCTGTCAAGGCTACCACCGTCGAATAAGGCGACCACCTGTCCCAGAAGACCACAGAAATCAGGACCAAGGGATGCTATTTTCAGTCAAATGACCCTGGATACGGAGACCACCTGGTGACAGAGACCACATTTTGAAGGTCCCTTGAGCGGTCGTGTTAGACAGGATTCACTGTATTTCCCAGCAAATGACCCTGAACAAGGGGCCACCTCTACACGGTGACCACACTTGTATTCAAACGCGGAGGTGGTGACTTGTACCCACCATATCATACACACAACGTAGAAAGGACTGGGTTTGGCCGAACCAATCAAAACCTGCTTCCGCCGCCGTTTATGTGTTAGGAGGATAGGCAACAGTTTTCGGCCGGTCCATCATTAATTTTAGTGCTGACCCATGAAGAGTAAGGTAGTGCTGACATCACACTAGTACATGTAAGGCACCCTGTACTGTGCTCTAGCCCGTAGTCGAAGTTTTTTTCTTCTCTTTTTTCTTTCTACAAAATCCACATATCTCCAGACACTGGGGTGAATAATGGAGTGTGGTGGTGGGGCCCAGTCTGAGGGTTCACCCCAATATTCAGTGTGCTGTGAACCGACCGCACCTGCCTGAGTATTAGATTATCAGGTAGTTGCATACAGCTCCCTGCACGATCCACATTGTTTATCTGGAGTACTGGAATTTCACACATTTTCGGTGTATGTTTTTCAGTACTTCCGGTGCATGTGTTTCATATCCAAAATTTCAATACACCGAACAAACACTGACACACATAATCCAATAGGGAACTGCTTCTCTGAACGTACACCGAACAAACACTAACACACATGCATGCACAGTAAAACCTGTAACTAAAGACCACCGTGACTAGCGACCAGCCTGGTACTACAGACCAGTTCGCCAGGCACGGACGGTCTCGCATTACTATTATGGTTGTGCTGTGCAAACCTCTAACTAAGGACCACCTGCCATTAAAGACCGTTTTCTCTGGCCCCAAGGGGTGGTCGTTAGTCACAGGTTTTACTCTTCATGTAATCCAATAGGGAACACTCAACTGCTGCTCTGTACCTAAATTTCTGTTCACCTAACCTGGGCTTTTTCCCCTCATGCCGAAAATATTGAGCACCGAAATTTGGAGAAATTCCGAAATTGGAGTAGTTTCGCGCGACTGCGCTACTTCATTTTTACCATTTGAAGTACTTCTCTGTATCTTCTAGCTATTCAGACTAGTAGCTATGCCATAGTATCGTCAAGTATGCCTCAGTCAAGTCACTATGCTCACAAGATCAACAAATATTACGAAATTGTAAAGTTTATGTACAGACGAACACTTACCATTTCTCTCCGTTCAGCGGTAGACTAGACTAGTCTAGAGGCGAAGAAGCCTTCGGAAAGAGGTGTGGGTCGTTGATGCTTAGTCTGCGGAGCTGCATAAAACTCTGCCTGTCATCTGAGAAAATAACTTGAAGTTCATAGTTGTGCATCTGCGTTTCAGAGGAAAGTTTCCTGTCCGGTTTTCGAAACATCAAATCAAATCAACCTAACATGCGCTAAACAGCTTGCGCGTGCAAGGACACCCCGTCCCCGTCCCGGGCATGCGCGCAGGTGTTCAATAATCCCGCGCATGTCAGTGTACATGGTGTAGGTAGCGGCTAGCTCACGCCACACTGTCTGTGGTTCTCTGCTCGTCAAGTTTTCTTTTCCTTCAGTTCCGAAACGAAAGCGCATTGTAAGTGTCAAAGCTAATTGCGGCCGCCGCTGTCCTTGACGCAGGTTTTTGACCAGGACTAAACCTCGGTGGATGAGCTAAGCTGTGGTGTATTCGTAGCCAAAGTCGACGATTGTTGTTCTGTTGCGTTCACGATAATAACAATGCTGCTGCCGCATGCGATTGCAGTGCTATTCTTGACGGCATCTCTCCAACCATGCGACTCGTCCGAAGCATCCGGGACCAGAGGTAGGGAGATGATGGTTGAGTTGTTTTATGTAGCTGTGGCAAATATTCAAGTCCAAGCCGATGTCCTTGTACACTTGCGAAGGCCACAGGGCCTCGAAAATCGTGAGCGCCTTCCCACTCCTGAACATAATAATTATTATTATTCCCTTCCGAAGTTCGAAGTATGTAATCAAGCACGCTCAGGAGGTCATGGTGGCTGAATCTTGCCCGAGCCTGCCTTGGCGGATAATGCTCGAAAAGGTGGCAGATTCTGCTTTTTTTGCACCGAAATTGGCAGAACCATACAAACCTTATGGCGGGCAATTCCTCGAATTCTGCTCCATTTCTGTATCCACATACCAAACATGCATGAAACTTACCAGAAAAAGTACCGAATTCTGCCAATTTTTCTGCCGGCATTATCCGCCAAGGCCTAGCCTGCAGCCCAAGGGCCGTAGGCCCGAGGTCTGCAGACAAGGGCATGATTCAGCCATCATGACAGACAGAGCGTGCTTGATTTGATTTCTTACAGCGCGAAGCAACATATTAGGGAAGGTCAAAGGCCGAAAGGTCGAAAAATTATTCCCGAAATGACGTCAAATGGTCCTGACATTCCCGAAATGACGTCAAGCGGTCCTGAAATTTCCGAAGGGACGTCAAACGGTCCTGATGGCCTGATTATGCCCGCGGCGGGAAGACCACCTATTGGCCAATCACGTGACATGTAAGAAAATATTGTTCGTTCTCTGCGATGTCGCCCGGTCTGATGGCCAAGACACATTTGGTGTTTTCTTCATCTGTTGTGCTCAGGGCTTTCAGCCCGGAAATGCAGAGTTTTTGCAGCTTCTTGTCAAGGGATCGGGGTTTGATAGTAACTGTTGGCTAGTATCAGTATCGAACTGTGTAGTGTAGAACGAATACACGAGGTGATAAAAGTCGGCTCCCGGTTCTCAGTGGGTGCATCAGTAGGGATTAGACTTGTCATAAGTGTCACCGCATGTGCTCGGCGCCCAAGATCTTGCGTATGCAGTGAAACCTGTCTAGGACGACCGCTCAAGGGACCTTCAAAATTGTGGTCTCTGTCACCAGGTGGTCTCCTTATCCAGGGGTCATTTGACTGAAAACAGCACCCTTTGGTCCTGGTTTCAGGGGCCTTCTAGGACAGGTGGTCGCCTTGACAGGTTTTGCTGTACATGTAAGCATGCTGGATTGCCCTTGGACCGGGATGGCTCGTCCGTGCTGCTTCCCGATTGTGTGACACTAGTACAAGGTAGTATAGTCGACTCCACTTATAACGAGCTCGTATATTATAGCGAATTTCGTGATATAGCGAACCATTGTCCATGTCCGCGTTTGAACCCGTACAAAATTGACCCTTTCAAGAGCGAACAGTTTTCGTTTATAACGAACCAAATCTTGTAGGGCCGCATGTAAACCAAGCGCATGTCAGGGGCCACTTGCCAGTCATGACTTGCTGCTTGCATAATGTGAGTGCATTTCTGTTATAATGAACTTCGGCTATAAAAATTAAATTCTCCTGCACAATGGTGTTCGTTATATGAGGAGTCGGCTGTACTACCATTGTTGGTACTCAAAGCTTTATTTAGGGAAAACCACAAATTGTGGTCCAGAACACCAATAAAATAATCACTGAAATGCAGTATTAGAACCGATAAAAATTGTACTACCATTGTGGGTAA
Organism: Sycon ciliatum; assembly: GCF_964019385.1. Classification (NCBI taxonomy): domain Eukaryota; kingdom Metazoa; phylum Porifera; class Calcarea; order Leucosolenida; family Sycettidae; genus Sycon; species Sycon ciliatum. Next base: position 17,048,559 of record NC_088652.1, read on the forward strand.
ACCCTGGTCTAAAGCTGTGTTCACAACTGGCGCGTGTACGCATGAAACCAAGCGTTTGTGCGTATTTTTGCTGGCTTTTGGAGCACCATGCATACGGAAACGCGCCGAAATGGAAATTCCAACATGTTGGAATTTCAGCGCGTATCAGGCGCGCACCAGCGTACATGCCAGTCACTTTGACTGGCGGGGTCTAGAATTAGTACTCGAAGGTGTCGCACGCGCTAAATACGACTCGGATTGCTGTTTTATGTGAAAGCTTGAGCGCGCGTTTTGGCGCGCATGAACCGCAAGCGTACCGCGTCCACGCGCCAGTTGGGAACACAGCTTTAGACTTGAAAGAAGGGACTCAGGCCTCTACCCCGTCTGAACCTACCGCTGACAAGCACTGGCTAATTATACATTGTATAAAGCACATAATTATAATGATGTCATTGCCATACGCGATGATGTCATCATGGCACGCATTGACGTCATTAGAGAGGTTATGCAAAACGAAAATGCGTACAAACTTTCGCTCTGCGTCATGAAGTGGGAAACTTCGCACGAACTTTCGCTACTTTGGATGCGAAACTTGCAGGGAACGCGAAATGAACTTTCGTAAGAAATTTTGTGAGATGTGGTCATCATAGCCATGGTGTGCATGCACTTGGCGCGTTCAAACTACGAAAATGTACAGAACGCAAAGTTCGTGCGAAATTCGTACACACTTTCGCAAGGACCGTCGCGAAACTTCGCTCGAATTTTCGTTCTGCAGATCCTCTCTATTGACAAGATATGATGTTGTCGTTCATATTATTATTACTGTATTATATACAGTGGCAATGTGCTGTTGATCCATCCCAGTAGTGTGTCCCTGATCAGCTGATCCACAGGAGTTGGGAAATAGATCAAGGCTGCGCGTGTGCAGTGCAATGGGCATGCGTGCGCACAGACATGTGGGTTTACAATTTTACATGTACATGTATGTGCTGTGTGTGTGTGTGTGGGGGGGGGGGGGGGGGCAGGGGCGTCGGAAGGTATTTTAGTGTGGTGCGGTCAGTCATCTGAAGTACAGTTTACTCGTGTGGGAGGGATGGCGGAGAGGAAATTTTTGGAAATTTAGAGTCCAGATCAGTGTATTTTATTGATTCACGGGGTACCTAGGGCAAAAAGTGGTACGGTCAATACCGTAGTGACCGTACCGTGTCCGACGGCCCTGGGGGGCTTGCGTTTGCGTGTTTAATCTATCCGCGTATGTCCTTGTACACACGCCTCTGCTTTTCTGGTTTGCACTCTACCCCACACATGCAGCGTTGACGTTGGCTTATCAAGAGGCACCCACTGCTGGTCAAAATGTCCCCATGGGACTAGCTGTGCCCTCGGCTACAGTGCCAGCTGCCATAGTTTGGAGCTCGGGTATAGAGGGAAGCGGTCATCAAGATATCGGAAACATTGCCTCCTCCCCTAGCAACATTGACCCGGCCTCCACTACGATCACAGTACAACTCGGAACCACTGGGAGACGGGGTGACCACAAGGGCAATGTGCCCGGAGGCAAGAAGAAGGGGATGAGCGGACGGCTGATCGCAGTAGCTGTCATACTTCCAATCATGTTCATCGGTAAGTGAGCATCATGCTCGACAAGCCCATATTGGTCACCTGTGCACGCAGAAAGGGTGGAACTGTCCCTGTTGTATTCCTTTGCTAAATACCTGCCACAGTAGCTAATGCCATGTTTGACAGTGGATCCGTACTACTGATCTCTAGCTGACTATCATTTCCAGTACATACACACTTTTTTCTCTCTTTTTTCCTCCGTCTTTGCTACCTTGTTACTGGGAAAGAAATTTCCATTTGGATTCTGGGAAGTAAAACAAAGTTAAAAAAAGAATAGGAGTGGGAACAGCATATACACCTAAAACAAAATGTAGAGGCACACATTTACACTTGCTCAATGCCAGTAACGGGTTAGGTATGACTGTGACCAGGAGAGACCAGTGAAAACTGCACGGACCTCACTCATCTGCATCATAAAACAAGCGGGTTTGTCAAAGCATTTCGGCATGAGCTACCTTAAAATAAAATGGAGTGTCGGAAAGATGACCCAGTTGGCTATTGAACTGCCCTGTGGCCATCACCCCCCTCCTCGGATATCTGCACATCATGGTTGAACTTGAGAATGACTCCACTTCTGCACATGCACATGCACATGCACACACACACACACACACACGCACGCACGCACGCGCGCGCGCATGCACGCACGCACACACACTACTACTACTACTATTGACAGCTGCCAGAAATGGCCACGCCGCTCCCCGAAGGGAGGTACTGTCAGAGAGGTTAGGGGAGAGGTAGGCAGTTCTTCAAATGGCGCTCCAGGTCCTTTCGCCTCCGAAACTGGCGTTGATTACAGACTCGGCAACGATGTTCAAAGTGCTGGCGATCAGTCACTGTAGGGCGTTTCGGGCGGGGTTCACAGCGATGGCGTTTTAGGCCAGCAGTAGACTTGAAAGTACGCTGGCAGGCTGTACACACTGGGACCTCGGCAACAGGAGGAGCATCACTAGGCGGTCGGTCGTCACAGTTGTCACTCTCTTGGCACTTATGCACTGCAAGCCCACCCCTGCTCCGGAGCCATCTACTGCAGGCAGGACACTGCACTGACCCAGGCTGTTGTGGTACGGGGAGCTGTCGGACTGCTGTGCACTTGTGCCGGGCCATGTCAGCGCGACGACGAAACAGGCGGCCGCAAACGTGGCACACAATCGTCTTCGGGGCAGGCTCCTTCACCCCCGCTGCTGCCGACACAATATCACGCCACTCTCCGCGATCATTGGCCGATTGGAACCAATTGTGCACGCCGGCCACAGTCAGATCAGCCTGGACAACGTCCTTCCAGCGATGTCGGGGGCCGCAAAACGGGCGGGTTCGTGGGAGATGAGGGAAGAGCAACTGCTTGGGTAACCGATTGTCATCAAGCCGAGCTAGGTGCCACTCCAAGCGTCTTCGCTGTACCATGCACGACAGTGGAGTAGGGTCACCCCACTGTGTGCGTAGTTGCTCTGATGTAATGTGTTGCTCCCACTGGCGGCCGCGCGAAATGCCAAGGATTGACCGTAGGTTGGCGTGATGGAACCTGTCCAGCTTGTCCAAATCCGACTTCAATGGGGTCCAACATTCCGAGCCATACAAACCGTGGTGAGAACACCTACCACGTACACACACACACACACACACACACACACACACACACACACACACACACCTGTCCTGTCCTGTAGAGTCACTGCCGCAAAAGGGTCACGTGATCCCATCACTGGGAAACTTGAGAAGAGAGAGAGAGAGGACACGACGCCCGATGACGCTCCAGGTGCACGGGTAGTCGCATCCGCTTGCCACATATGCACACGTGCTGAAAGGCTGAGCGCTCCTCTGCTGTTGGTCTATGTGCCACCCTTGAACAGCGATGCCTTCCCCGTCCCCGGACACCGCGAAAGCAGCGACCACACCTGTCACAATGCGCGGCACAACATCCCTCCGCCGGTGCCGACGTTCCGGTAGTTCCAGGTGGCACTGCGGCATCCACCGTTGTGGAACTACCACACACACACACACACACACACACACACACACACACACACACACACACACACACACACACACACACAAACACACGTGCATGCATATACACACCCATACGCACACACACCTTGAACCTTGAAACTGCCACCTAAAGGTGATGCAGTGCCTCAAAGAGGCAAGGAGGGCAGAGTTACTTCTTGCATTTGTGTTGAGCCAGGTACTGGAGACGTGTGAACTTCCGAGAGCAGGTCGGGCATGGGATGGTGCGGCGCTCAGAGCCAGAGCTGCATGTTCTGCGGTTGGAGTTGCAGTTGTGCCGGCGGTGCCCAGCTTTGCTCCGGAAACAGCGGTCACAGGTGTGGCAGTGGTAATGACATTGGGTGCAATCAGGTGGGCGAGGTGCAACAATCTCTGGAACTGGAGCGTCACCAAGACTGGGAGAGCAGCTGTGCACAGCAAATCCACCTCGGCTAGCAAACCACCGATGGCACGTTGCGCACAACACAGCACCGGCCTGTTCATGGATCGGCTTCAGTCGCTCTTCCCTGCATTTGTGCCGCCGAAGTCCGCTTTCCCTGGCGAAGAGTCGCTCACAGATCGCACAACACACTGACTTGGCTGTCGTTTCAAGGCGTAAGCGCCGTGCAACAATAGCATCCGAGATGGACTGGATCCACTCGCCACGTTCAGCTGCGAGGTCGTACCAACCGGTGTATAGACCGAACGCCTTGAGGTCATCGCGTACCACATCACGCCATCGACGCCTGGGGCCATGAGCAGGGCGTGGAGTATGGAGCCACGAGAACAACACTGTCTTTGGAAGCCGGTGGTCGTCCATCCTGGCAATGTGGCCAAGCCACTGCAGCCGTCGACGGGCAACCATGTCAGCAACTGGCTCTGTAGCGCACATTCTATGCAGCGAGGCAGATGACAGGTGGTCCTCCCACTGTTTGGAACGCGAGATGCCGAGAATGACACGAACGCAGCGGTTGTGGAATTGTTCAAGGCGACGTATGTCGGCACGCAACAGTGTCCAGTTCTCAGCCCAGTACAACAGCACCGACAACACACAGCATGTGTACGTGTGTTGTTTCGTCTTGGATGTTAGTGAAGTGTTCCGAAAAACTGACGAGTAGAGGCTGCCGAAGGCCTTAGATGCAGCAGCTATGCGATTGGACACATCGGTGTGGCATCGTCCGTCTGGTGTTACCACTGAGCCGAGATATGTGAACTGGCTGACATGCTGGATGGCGTTGCCTTGTACGCTTAGCGGGGTACGGTCACTGTCGTTGATCTGATGCCCAACAGCCATGAACACTGTCTTTGCCATGTTGAGAGACAGCCCGAATGCTCCACTGACCTCCGCAAATATCTCAAGCATACGCTGAGCATCCGAGTGGCTGGGTGCAAACAAGGCTGCATCATCAGCAAACTCACCATCTGTGATGACCATATCATTACCACGCTTAGATCTCTTGAAAAGCTGACCATCGGCACAGGTACGGAGTGGAAAACCAGACACTCCACGCTCTTGGACGCGTGCGCACCAACGTTCCATCACTGCACTGTAAATATAGAGATAACACTGTGGTAAATCGACTGCTTTTATTGTTACACTAGTTCTGACGATATTAGTTATTTGATTGTATTCTTACTTTGTAGCTGCGTCCAGGCTCGTTGGAATTCTCATCACGGACTCCATTCTAGTTTCGAAGAGATATATATTCTTGTCCAATTGTTCTCAACAAATTCCTCGTCGTGTGCATTTGTTCTCAAACAAATTCTTCGTAGTATTTGCAGTACGTAGTCTCGCGCTCTTTGATTTGTTTGACTCGCGCGTGACTTTCCTTTCTTTTCTTTTTGTCATGTATGACGTATCGGTATGACGTGAGTGTGTACGCACTCTGTTTATGACCACGTGACTGCATGCTCACGTGGAACTACAGTCAGTAGGCTAGTGCATTTTAGCGACTGCAGCGATCCGATCTTCTTGCTGCAGCGCTGTTTCTTCTTCACTTGTGTCTTTTCTTTGGTCGCTGCACTAGTTTGTGATTACCATGATTACGCGTCAATGGACGACATGGTCGCCATTTTGTGCATGTCCTTTTTCCTGATGGATCTTGGATCTCGTGGAAAAAGAACAGTTTTCTTTTCTCCCAACTTTACCACTATTTCAATATTTCAACTCTCTTGATTCCTTGTTGATAGTTGTGGCTCAGTGCATGTGCGAGTGTGCTGGAGTGCTAGCTGGAAGAGATAGAGAGCATAGTGGTGGAGTAACAACGTGGTGCCGAAACCCCGCTGGTTTGGACCGGAGAATACGAGCGTGGTTTCGAATTGGAATTTTCTTGAATTCGTAAATTGTGTCCGGATCGATCGTTCACGTGTCGTGTGTTGTTCGCTGAGCACTGGTAGAGTGCTGACGAAGCGTGCTGTTGTGGCCTGGTAGTCGATGCCTCCTAGACTTAGGAACGCTCGAGGCAGGGGTATCAGTAGCACACCGACAACTCCACAGGCGCCTGGACATCGTGATCGTGACATTGAAAATTTGTTGACTCCTGGGAGTCCTGAGGATAGTACATCCGTGGTATCCAGGCACAGTGAAGGTGGTGCTGATCATACTAGTGTTAGTGACAGTGCGTCTTCTGTCAACAGAGAAATGTCGTCACTTAAGTTGGATGGATTCGTGAAGCCGTATCGTGGCCGAGTGGACGACTTCGACATGTTTTGGTCGAAGTTTGAAGTACTGGCAGATATATCGGGGTGGACAAGCACGGAGCAACAGATGAAACGGTTGCCGCTGTTCTTGGAGGGCGAAGCCCACCGTGTGTTCTCCAAACTGAGTGAGACGGAGAAGCGAGATAAGGATGCAGTGAGGAGCATCCTGCGGAAGTCCTTCTGCGTGAGCCGCAGTGAGGCGTACCGCTTGTTTAAGCAGCGGCAGCTGAAAGTGGATGAAAGTCCAGAGGTATATGTTGCCGAGCTGTGCCGTCTGTTAGAGCTGTCTGGACATAAGAGTGACAGCGATACCGATCCTGTGGTGATCGAGCAGCTGTTGGCCGGATTGCCAATTGAGTTTGCCAAGGATGTCCGTTTGTCCATGGCAGGCAGGGACCTGAAGGTGTCTGAATGCCTTGATAGGATCCGGGCACTGCGATCAGCCACCGGCGCCAGAGTTGGTGCAGTGTCCGCAGCAGCCACATATGTGCAAGACAGTGTTGCCACGCCATCACCGCGGCTTTGCCACCATTGTGGAGAACCGGGCCATTTCAAAAGGCATTGCCCGAAGTTATCCCGAGCAGGGAATGGTCACGCGGCCAAGCAAGAGCACCGGCGCAAGGACCCGTTCTGCCACTTCTGTGACAAGAAAGGGCACGTCAAGAAGGACTGCTTGCTGAGGAAGAAGTGGCTGGATACACAGGCCAGCTCAGAAGTTGCTGGGGCCTCGGTGCACTCCAAGGACGTGTGCCTCCTGGCATCTGCATCGCCATCGTGCCCGAAGCTACCTCGTGTGTTTGTTGAATGTGCAGGTCCTGAGGCGAGTAACAGTGTGCGTGCTGCAGCTGTGATAGACACTGGATCCACTCGCACGTTAGTGACAGAAGCCCTGCTGCATCGCCTTGGTCTCGATGTGACGCCATTGACCAATAATGACGGCATCGTAGCACTGGATGGCAACACCATGCAGACGTGTGGCACAGTGGCCCTCAAGTTTTGGCGACACGACGGACCGGTGAGCATTCATGAAGTGGTATTGAATGCTGTCGTTGTGCCTGATTTATGTGTAGTGGCCGCCGATGTACTGATTGGCATTGACCTGGTGACCTTGTGTGGGCGCCTGTCTGTAGAGTATGCTAATGATCAGCTTGTGCGTGTCGTAATTGGGCCCGGTCCAGCCCATGCAGATAGTTGCCCGTCGGTGTCAGTAGCATCAGCAGCTGTGCCGCCTCCTGGCCACCCTACACGTGTACAAGTGTATGAGGATCAGCTGACCGACGGTATGACCCCTAGTGCTGACAAAGAAGTTCTCCAGCCAGTCGCCGATGACTCGCCAATGTCTGCAGCTCCGACGCGCCCGCCATCGAAGCTGTCGCATCATGTCCATGTAGAGACTCACGGCAACGATGTCATCCTGAAGGTTGATGACGGCGAGATGCGTTGGATGTCGGCTGAGAAGCGTTGGGAGGTCAAGTGGGTATGGAAGTCTGGTGAAGAACCCAATGGCCGTGTTGGTCCTGGTATCAGCGAGTACCCTCGGAAGAAAATTACCGCGGCAGAGGAGACGCAATTCTGCTCTGCTGTAGATGAGTGGATTGAGCGAGGCTGGCTGGTGAAGCACGACGCTGAGACCCATGGTCGCCCTGCCTGTGTCTTGCCATTGATGGCTGTGAGTCAGCCGCACAAGACGTCTACACCTGTGCGTCCGGTGTTAGATTATCGCCACCTGAATAAGCTGTTGGTGTCCCACCCTGGCACTAAGTCGCCTGTGTGCGCCGAGACGTTGCGCCAGTGGAGGCTCAAGGGTGAAGCTGATGAATTTGAGTTAGTGGACATTACCAAGGCGTACTTGCAAATCCATGTCAGCCCGGAATTGCTACGGTTCCAAGTTGTCGAGTGGCGTGGTGTTCGCTACGTGATGACGCGCATGGCGTTTGGCCTGAGTGTGGCGCCGAAGTTCATGGACACCATCATCAAGTACGCTACCGGCAGCTTGCCCGATACAGATAACTATGTCGACGACATCATTGTCCCCAAGAGTCAACGGACTGTGTTGACAGAACAGCTCGCTAGCTACAGCCTGCCAACTAAGCCTGCTTTGGAGATGTCGGCTGCACGGGTTCTAGGACTGCAGCTCAACGAGTCTGATGATGGTCGAGTGCGCTGGTCCCGGCGTGATGAGTCGCATGTCGCATTTGCTGATGTCACGACGAAACGTGAGCTCTACAAGTGGTGTGGCCAGTTGACGAGCCACTACCCTGTTGCGTCATGGCTTCGTCCTCATTGTAGTTGGCTGAAGCGTTTGGCATGTCTGGAGAAGCTTGGCTGGGACGACCCGTTGCCTGCAGATCTCGTTCAGCGCTGCATGAGTCTCGCCTGCCGTTTAAGCCAGCACGATCCTGCTACCGGTGTGTGGCACGTAGACCCCAACGGTGAAAGCCAATGCCAGGTGTGGTGCGATGCGTCTGATATTGCTGTCGGCGTGGCGTTGGAGGTCGGTGGTGACATCGTCGAGGATGGTTCGTGGCTTCGTAAGCCTGACGACAAGCGGCATATTAACATTGCTGAATTGGAAGCCGCTGTCGAAGGCATTTCCCTTGCCGCTAAGTGGGGTGTTTCCCGTTTCAAGCTGTTGACTGACTCTAAGACAGTGGCAGCATGGCTGACGCAAGTAGTAACCAACTCCAAACGTGTGAAGACTGGTGGTCTGCAAGAGCTGCTTGTGCGTCGTCGCCTCCAGATCATCGATGATCTCATCGCTACGCTAGGTCTGACGATCGAGGTCGTGTGGATTCCGACGAACGAGAACCGTGCTGATCAGCTGACGCGTGTCCCGACTGACTGGATCAAGTATGCAAAGGCTCTTGCACCGACTGATGTTGTGGCAGCCTGCCTGTCTGTGGTTGGCCCTGTCACGTTTGCTCAGATACGTGAAGGCCAGAAGGTGGATCCCACCATTCGAGCTGCTGTTGCTCAATTGGAGTGTGGTGAGTTGGTCTCCATTCCTGAGTTCATAAAGGTGCGTGATCAATTGCTTGTTGATGATGGTATGTTAGTGCGTAGTATCAAGTTGCCTATTGATGGTTTGGTGTCTGTGCCAGTTATTCCTACGTCTTTGCAACATGCTGTCGTCTCTTCTGTTCATGTGAATTCTGGCCATGGTAATTGGCGAATGATGTATGATCTGCTTCGTTCTAAGTGCTATTTCCCTTGTATGTCGTCGTTGTGCCTTGAGTTTGTCCGGCAATGTCAAGCTTGTGTTTCCGCCAGTAGTAAGAGTGGTCCGACGGCTGATCCCGCTCGCCCAGATTTGCCCGGTAAGCCTTGGCAGGAGATTGTTATTGATACTCTTGAACTTGGTTCTGACCGCAGTGGGCGTTTTCATTGTGTTCTTGTGATTGTTGATGTGTTTACTAAATGGGTCGAGGTTGTTCCCCTACGTGATGGTCAGTCAGTTGCTGAAGCTGTGACCGATGTTTGTTTGAAGTGGGGCTCCCCAGAAGTTGTTCGTATGGACAATGGTACTGAATTTGTGAATGGCATTGTCGAGTCATTGTTTCGTGTGTTTGGCACGAAGGTGCGTACTGGTGCAGTTAGGCATCCCCAGTCTCAGGGTTCTGCTGAGCGATTTAATCGCACTTTGTTGACCCTCATTCGCAAGATGCTCGACTCCTCGAGTGATTGGAAGTCTGAGTTGCCTGTGCTGTTGCACTACTACCGTACGCGACTCCATGCCGCGATTGGTGTGTCCCCAATGGAAGCTATGTGTGGATGGCTTCCACGTCAGTTAATTGTTGACGAGTCTGCTGTTGGTTCTAGCCTTAGTGATTGGGTGGACAGCCTTGCTGGTCGGTCCGCTCGTATTCGTGACTTTGTCGAAGCTGAGTTGTCGTCTCATGATTTTGTTGAGGGCAGCGCTTCCAATCCATATGCTGTCGGTGATGCTGTGTTGCTCCGTCACCCCGCTCGTTCGCAGAAGCGCTTGCCACCGTTCGAAGCTGGGTGGAAGGTCACCGAGATCCTTGGTCCTGGTTCCGTGCGTATGTGTCGTTCTGTGGATGGCTTTGATCAACAAAAGACTGTTAACATTCAGTTGATTAAACCTGCTGCTGAATCTGTGTTGTCGTGTGAGTCTGGATCTGTGCCTGCGTCGCCTGTGCAGTGTAATCTCGATGTTGAGCCGTTGGCTGTCGCCGATCGTAGTCTGCGTAACCGTCGTCATATCCAACGCCCGAGTCGTTACATCGATTGACACTGTGTTACCTGGGGGACTGGTGTAAATATAGAGATAACACTGTGGTAAATCGACTGCTTTTATTGTTACACTAGTTCTGACGATATTAGTTATTTGATTGTATTCTTACTTTGTAGCTGCGTCCAGGCTCGTTGGAATTCTCATCACGGACTCCATTCTAGTTTCGAAGAGATATATATTCTTGTCCAATTGTTCTCAACAAATTCCTCGTCGTGTGCATTTGTTCTCAAACAAATTCTTCGTAGTATTTGCAGTACGTAGTCTCGCGCTCTTTGATTTGTTTGACTCGCGCGTGACTTTCCTTTCTTTTCTTTTTGTCATGTATGACGTATCGGTATGACGTGAGTGTGTACGCACTCTGTTTATGACCACGTGACTGCATGCTCACGTGGAACTACAGTCAGTAGGCTAGTGCATTTTAGCGACTGCAGCGATCCGATCTTCTTGCTGCAGCGCTGTTTCTTCTTCACTTGTGTCTTTTCTTTGGTCGCTGCACTAGTTTGTGATTACCATGATTACGCGTCAATGGACGACATGGTCGCCATTTTGTGCATGTCCTTTTTCCTGATGGATCTTGGATCTCGTGGAAAAAGAACAGTTTTCTTTTCTCCCAACTTTACCACTATTTCAATATTTCAACTCTCTTGATTCCTTGTTGATAGTTGTGGCTCAGTGCATGTGCGAGTGTGCTGGAGTGCTAGCTGGAAGAGATAGAGAGCATAGTGGTGGAGTAACAGCACCAGCAAACAAGTTGAAAAGGACTGGTGCCATTGTACACCCTTGGCGCAATCCGTTGCACACTGGGAAGCCTTCAGTGGGGGAACCATTAACGATGATCGTGGCTGTCATGTTGTCGTGAAAAGACTTCAGAAGGCTGACCAGTTGCTCCGGGACTCCCAGCTTCAGCAGGACAATCCACAGTGCAGCACGCGGAACAGAATCGTATGCCTTCCTCAAATCGACAAACACCAGGAATCCCTTGGATTGGTGCTCGTGACACTTCTCCACAACCTGGCGAACAACAAACGTCATGTCCGTGCAGGAGCGACCTTTCCGGAAACCACACTGTGATTCAGGCAGCACACTTTCGGCGACTTTCTGCAATCGGTTTTGCAGCAGGCGTCCGAACAGCTTGCCAATGACGTCGAGGAGTGCGATGCCACGCCAGTTGTCGCAGCTAGTGAGGTCACCCTTCTTGGGTATCGGTATTATCTCAGCATTCACCCAATCTTGCGGTACTACGCCCTCCTCCCAAACCGCGGTAATGAGCTTAAACAGATTGGCATAGAATAGGTCGCAGTTGTATTTGACCATTTCCGGTAGAATGCCGGAGCTTCCAGCAGCTTTCCCGTTCGTAAGATAGCGAAGGCAGCGCTGGGCCTCTTCAGCAGTGGGTGGGGTGGCCAGGTGTTCCATGATGTTGCGCTGCTGGACCAAGTCAATTTGACTTGACTTGGTCCAGCACACACACACACACACACACACACACACACACACACACACACACACACACACACACACACACACACACACACACACACACACACACACACACACACACACACACACACACACACACACACACACACACACACACACACACACACACACACACACACACACACACACACACACACACACACACACACACACACACACACACACACACACACACACACACACACACACACACACACACACACACACACACACACACACACACACACACACACACACACACACACACACACACACACACACACACACACACACACACACACACACACACACACACACACACACCTTGACCTTGACCTTGATACACGTTGCCTTGATAGGTTACACGGTCGCCGTCAGAGGAGAGCGGTGGAAGAGGCTGAGGAGCAGCACTTCTGATGGCATACTAGATGGTGACGTAGTCGGAACTTCCTTTGGCAAGGTTCACACACACACACACACACACACACACACACACACACACACACACACACACACACACACACACACACACACACACACACACACATACACACATCCGCACACACACACACACACACACACACACACACACACACACACACACACACACACACACACATACACACACACACACACACATACACACACACACACACACACACACAAACACACACACACACACACACACACACACACACACACACACACACACACACTGGTGCACGATGCAAACAAACAGATCGGCCATGTACACTGCACATGCAAGTGTGCGGCGAACCAAGAGTGAGTCCTCCATTGATTTCACTGCTTCCTTATTCCGATGTGCTAATGCAGGTCTGCTTGCCCTCAGCGTCCTTTATCTGCATGGTGCACGCTTGGTCAAACGCCCGCTGAACACTTCCCACAGCAACACCAGCAATACAGCACGGAATCGTGCCGCAACTCTCCACTTCGAAAATGGCGACTCTAAGTCTGACGCAGCTCGAGCATGGGGTGACGGCGAAGGCCGGACGAGCCAGTGGGTAGATATTGAGTTGCAGTGAAGAGCTACAATGCTACGTGTTCAAGTGCTTCACCAGTAGAACAGCATGCATGTCTTCAACCATGTACCCTGTGTGTGCGTGTGCGCGCGTGTATGTGTGTGTGTGTGCGTGCGTGTGTGTGTGTGTGTGTGTGCATGCGTGCATGTTGCATTGGTGTACGTGTGTGGATGTACATGTGTGTTTGTGCATATGTGTGTGTATGTGGATGTGCGTTTAAAATGGATGTGTGCCGTGGGTGGTGCAAAATCGGGCTTTCTGAGTTTTGTAGTTTTGGCAGTTGCTACCTGCCTCAAATCTTGATTTGTTTCATTCAGATCTTTCTCTGTTTTCGTTGCCATGAGACCACAGCTGATGGCATTCATCCAATTCACTTCCAGAAATGCATTCTTCTCTGGCGAATGGTTTACGACTGTACATGGTACAGGCTGGTACAGGCTGTGTGCGCGCGTGTGTGTGTGTCACTGTGTGCGTGTGTGTGTGTGTGTGTATGTGTGTGTGTGCCGGCTAGTCTTGCATCTGGAGCGCCATCAGGTGGCCTGCTCCTTCTCTCTCTGCTGCCCCTCGGGGGGGGGGGGGGGGCACAAGGCTATGGGTAATGGCTCTGCAGGACAGGACAGATGTGAGTGCGTGTGTGTGTGGGTGCGTGACCTGAGTCGTGATCTCCGTTTCTGCTCCCGACAATGACTCTGGCACCTTCCGGAGTGGTGTGGCTCTTCTGGCAACCAAGCTACAGTAGTAGTAGTAGTAGTGGGTGCGTGTGTGCGTGTGTGTGTGGGTGAGTGGGTGTATGTGTGTGTGTGGGTGTGTGGGTGGGTGGGTGCGTGTGTGTATGTGTGTGTATGTGTGTGTGTGTGTGTGTGTGTGTGTGTGTGTGTGTGTGTGTGTGTGTGTGTGTGTGTGTGTGTGTGTGTGTGTGTGCGTGTGTGTGCGCGTGAGCATGCGCGTGTGTGAGAGAGAAAGTGCCTGTGTGTGTGTGTGTGTGTGTGTGTGTGTGTGTGTGTGTGTGTGTGTGTGTATGTACGCATGTGTGTACATGTACGTGTGTTCACGTGTGCTCGTGTGGACAACGTCACTGTAGTGTGCTTAGGGGCTCAAACATGTACGCTGCGGCCTGGTTACTGGTATGCGGCTTGGGCAATTGCCAAGGCTTGATCCAATGACTATGTACTGGGTATGGGTATGGGGGGGGGGGGGGGGGGATGGTGTACTTCCAATGCCAGGACAGATTGGTACAATTTGTGATTTTTGTCCAAGAGGCTAACACTGGCCAGGCAGCATGCTCCGAACAAGCACGGCTTAACTGCACACAGTCGATGCGTACACTTACTTTTTTATCGTTACCGATAAAGAAATTCAGGCAAGCAGTCCCACTGCACTATAGTCTATAGAGCATCCACGATTGCAGAACAGACATGGCATCGTTATGACATCATTATGGCATCATGAGCCTGAATAATAGAGGATTGATGTAATGCCACTTCCACAAATCTGATGACCAAGACAGAGCTAACATGCATGGTTTATCTCTGTTACTGTTGCCACTGCATGTCCTGTCCTGTTGTCATGTGTGCTTGTTCACACCATTCACACCTTGTTTTCAGGCACATTGGTTGTGCGTGTGTGTGTGTGTGTGTGTGTGTGTGTGTGTGTGTGTGTGTGTGTGTGTGTGTGTGTGTGAAAAAGTGAAAAGTCACTTCAAATACAGTAAAACCTGTAACTAACGACCACCCCTTGGTGCCCGGAAAAGTGGTCGTTAGCATGCTAGCTAGCCAGCACAGACTGTCAGTGTGACCTGGTGTAGTGGTGAGTCTGGTGACTGATCTGTGTGATTGCACTTCGACAGAGAGCCGCTCAGTCTTAGTTTCTCCTTCGAGTAGTAACATCGATCAAAGAGCGCTTTGGATGCGCTCTCCAAGACGTTTCCTATCATGTTTGTTCTTGACAGCACTTGAAATTATGACAGGTGTAGTGCAATCCACCCTGATTCCACAGTAAAAATGAGACTGCGCTCATTTGTCCAGCTGTAGTATCGAAACGACCTTGGAAAATCATCAAAATTTCGAGAAGGAGCTTCAAGCAATGTTTGATTTGCTACATCGCGGTCGCTAGTCACGGGTCAAAATTCGACATTGGGACAAGAAAAGGCGGTCGCTGGTCGCGTTCAGCAGGTAGTCGCTAGTCACAGTGCATTTTGAATGTGAGACCGCCCGTGCCTGACAAAGTGGTCGGTAGTACCAGGCCGGTCGCTAGTCACGGTGGTCGTTAGTTACAGGTTTTACTGTAGCTGTATGGTGTAGACCAGGCTGAATAGTGACGGTCAATTCTTCAGCTTTGCAAGCTGTTGAATCGTGCAATCCCAGCACAAGTTGCTATGGCTTCTGCCGTAGCATTGCTATCATCGCCTCCGGCAATGGGCGTCAAAGGTCAGGAGCAAAGGTGTGTGTGTGTGTGTACGTGTGTCTGTTTTTGAACAAGTGTGAGTGTGGGTGTGATTCTGAGTGTGAGTGTGGGTGTGTGTCTGTGTGTTTTGGCGTGTGCGTGGGTATCATTATGTGTGTGTGTGTGGGTGGGTGTGCGTGCGCGTGTGTGTGCGTGTTTGTGTGTGTGCCTGTGCCCAAAGGATGGTGTAATGTTATCACGTGTGGTGTGGTTTCATTCCAAGTTGTGTTGCATGATATAGGTCAGCGTCACTTGTTTTTCTTCTCAATCCTGATGAGGGTTCCTGGCCGGGATTGAGATATTGTAATTTGCAGGGAAGAGACCACTTGATTTGAGGATGGTGTGTGTAGGGCTTTTCTCATACTGTAAATATACAAATTTTCGGCAGCTATTTAATTTCGGCTATATTCGGCACCGACCCAAAACGCCTAAATTAAAACGCCGATGAAATTTTTCACAGCATCTGTCGCACTGTACTAGCGCCTCTACTCCACGGCGAAAATAAATCGCCGCCGAAATGTCAAAATTCGTGAAGTGCCGAAATTTTGTATACTTACAGTATAATTATAAGTTATTGTACTTGAGTAGAAAATTAAAGTTTGCATGTGAGCAGTGGCGTGTCCAGGATTTGGCTGAGGGGGGGTTGCGGCCGGGATCAAGGCGGGATGGGGTGGGGGTAGATGACATCATGCTACTGTCCCAGGTCAGCCATTTTGAAAACCAATGTCAAGAAGCTCCTCCTGTAGCCCCTTCTTCAACAGTTATTCACCCAAACGGCCCCAGAGACTGTTCCGGAGGATCAGCGCACCACACGGGGACAAGTGTCGAACTTGCTTCAAGTTCCCTTTCTCCGTGGGACTGCGGTACGATCGAGCA